>NC_137132.1:23443975-24043975 GCF_949319135.1 Squalius cephalus | reverse complement strand
ACATTAATGTTGTGAAATATTATTGCAAGTTTAAGCAACTGTGTTCTATTTGATTATATTTTAAAATGTAATTTATTATTATGACGGCAAAGCTGTATTCAGCATCATTACTCCATTCTTCATTGTCACATGATCCTTCAGAAATCATTCTAATTTGATTTGGTGACTATCAGTGTTGAAAACAGTTGTGCTGCTTAATATTTTTGTGGAAACCGTGATACTTTTTTTTTTTCAAGATTCTTAGATTAATAGAAAGTTCAAAAGAACAGCAATATGAAATTGACTTTTTGATCAAATAATTAATGCAGCCTTGCTGAATAAAAGCATTCATTTGTTTTAAAAAGTCAAATTAACCCCAAACGTTTGAACAGTAGTGCATATACAATTGAAATAAAAATAAAATAAAACAATAAATGATAATAAATGTTTTATTTATTATTATTTGTATATAATATTTATTATTACTATTTTTTATTATAGGATGATGTTTAAGAGGACAATTGGCTCATAAAGTGACTAAATAATGCTTTCATGCACTTTTAAATAATGCCACAAATTGTATTATACGATTAGGGTTGGTCTATAGTGATTATAATTGGCTTAATTTAGGAACAACAGAAGTCTGAGCAGTCTTCATTAACAAAACTCATGCTCATCATCACATCAGACCTCACCTCGCGTTCACTGCGTGTATCAGTCACTGCACTGGCCAGTTTTTTGACGAGTTTGTCAGTGTCCTCTGATTCCACTCCCTGCTCGGCACACAGCGTCTGGATCAAAGTCACACATTCCTGAAAAGAGGAGAGCACACAGTTCACTGACCTCCACACAATCCTGAATCTATAACGAGTTCATCAATACAGGACTCACCTGGATTATGTTCTCTCTGCTGTGTAGTGATTGGCTGAGACTCTCTATGAGGTCATTTTTATTCTTCAAACTGGTCTGTATTGCCAAAACAGATCAGATAGGTATTAGTCTCACAAACAGGCATCATTCCTAGCAAAGTGACTCCGTGTCATGCCTGAGGGACAGTTCATGGCATTGTGACTTCTTGTGACTGCATTCCACTAGTGTTATATAACTGCTATCACCTCACACTAGAGAGCAACAATTCAATAGACTCAACCCAGAAAGTACCAGTGCTGTGAAATTACAGCACTCTGTAAAATGCCGAATTAAGGTAGATCATAAGAGAGCGGTTAAAGTATTTGGACACTTATGTCACACTTAATTCACTGCATTATATAACAAGCCATCAAATTTATCTGTAAGCAAATGCTGCTAGTGTTTCTCAGAACTAACTTCTCTCTTCTGAGCCATTTTTGCAATTAATTGTAAACAACTGATGTCAAGGGGATTTTTAGCTGATGTATGAAGTCAGGGGCCGTTTACATGACACCGTTTTCAGCTAAAAACGGTAAACGTTTTATGCGTATTTGCCGTCCATTTACACGACAACCGTGTTTTGGGGCCTGAAAACACAAACTTTTTATCGTTAGACCATTATCGTCTCCATGTAAACAACAAAAATGTGAATTTGTGAAAACGGTGACGTTATGCATATGACGTGTTCAGTCTATAGGTCAGGGATGGGCAGCTTCGGTCCTGGAGGGCCACTGTCCTACAGAGTTTACCTGCCTGTAATTTTCTAGTAATCCGGAGGACCTTGATTAGCTTGTTCAGGTGTGTTTGATTAGGGTTGAAGCTAAACTCTGTAGGACAATGGCCCTCCAGGACCGAAGTTGCCCATCCCTGGTCTATAGACTCATAGGGTTTCTTTACAAAGTGACACCTACTGGCCTGGCAGCATAATACAGTGTTTTAGTCATTTCAAGGATCAGTGTGAACGGGGATCATTTTAACAACTTTGTCGTCTGTACGCGAAAAACGCATCGTTTACATTGTAGTACATCGTTTACATGTAAAAGTAGTACCCTCAGTTCTCCTCAAGTTCACACAGGTGTCCCAACAGAACAGGTGTAGTTCATCACTAGGAATATATTATTTGGCTATAACGACGTGTCCAAATACTTCTATGCAGTGTTATTTTAGTATTATTTACATAATATTTATTAATATTTTGAGTTAGCTTTTATTTTTTATATTTTTAGGTTTCATTTGAGTAATTTTGCTCGTCATTTTTATTCAGTGTTATCTAGTGTATTTTTGTAATTTTTCAACTTAAAGCTGCAGTCGGCAAGTCTGGCAGATTGGGTCGACTTAGCCAAAATTTTGAATGTTTACAACTCTCATGCCCCTCCCCCACTACCAGCGAGCACCCTCCCATCGAGGTCGTGCTCGTCAGTGCGTGTGCACCAGATTTTCTGTGAACGAGTCCGACGTCCGTCTCTTCAGCATCAATCAACACCATAGACTCGGAAGAAGGCTGCCCTGGCTAATCTACCCACAGATAGCAATAACCGAGGAACTGGAAGCTTGTTAGTAGATTTTCTCTCCGCCATCGTGCTTCGTACAATCCAACACATCTGTGAACTTCAGGCGTGTGCATGTGATACTGTAACGTGCGCGGGGGAGGGGGGATCTGTGGCGTGTGCCCGAACTGTGATTGACAGTCAGATCTCACACAGCCCTGCGCTGACTGGACCAGAAGAACCGGGAGCGGTGGATTTTTGCAAAACAAATAACAGGCTCCAGGTGAAGGTAGAAGCAAGGTTTTTTTTCTAAAACCGGCTGATTTATGTTGTTCTGTCAGAGCATAGTGTCGGTTTCAGTGAATATGATCAAAAAAATCTTGCCGACTGCAGCTTTAAAACTTATTTGCTGCCAAGACAACATTTCTAATTGTCATGCAATTTTTTCATCTAATTTTAATATTCTATGTTCTGCTTTATTTCAATTAACATAATTGTTAACAACGTACTGTTTTATCCTTACAAATTTCTTTTTATGAAACATTTTAATTGAAAGGTGCGTTCTATCTTTCTTTAAAATAAATGTTATCAAATTAAAGTTGATATTTTGTCATCTAATGCAATGAAATTCTTAAAATGGCTTAAAAGTGTCTGGACCACTTTTTATGAATTCATTCTTGATGATTTAGTTGAAAAATATAACATATTTAATACATGATTAAGGCTTAAAGAGAGAAAAGCAAAGCAGCAGCTGTAAAACCTGTTATGAAAGAAACGGCAACTAAAGCCCAGGGCAAACTCCTCTGGTTTGGGAAGATTCTTGGAGGAGGTGTGTTTGTGTCTTTTTAAAAACATCCACACACACCTTCTGTAATATGCCCTATATAAGGCATCATTTGAAACCAAATTTGAAAACAAAAAGTCAACAGAAAGATTAGGAGAGGGTGTGTCTCAGGCGTGCTGTGCTAAGTCTCCAAAACACAATGCCTCCAGTGCACACTTCAGTGCACCATGCCATTAAACTCAATTATCCCTGCCTCGTCTCACTCACCACTTGCGGAGACTTCAACTGCTTGGCAGGAGCATCGGTCGCTGGTTTGTTGGTCTCCCTGAGCTGAGCCTCTAGAGTTCTGATGCGAGCCTGAGCTTGAACAAGTTGTTCACGCAACTGCTTCACAGCAAGGTGCACCCTAACTTTAGACGTCTAAAGAAAAGAGAGATAAAAATGAACGGCAAGGTATGAAAAAGAGGTAGAAGATTTCGAAAAGTGGTCAACAGCCCTCACCTCTCTTTGTAATGGCATAAAGTCATCTTTTAGCTCGGTCAGGATGTCGTTGTTCTCTTCTTCAAACTCATCCTCCGTCCCATTGTCCCCCTCTCCGAAATTTAGGACCCTCACTAACCCTGCTTTCAGATCTACCTCATCCTTGCCATTCTGCACATCTCCTCGGTCTAACACGGGAATACGACTTCCAGCAGGTGACCTCACCGGCTTTCCTTCAATTCCCCTCAACTCTTTGAAAACGGTGTCTATAATGGCCGAATGCTCCTCTTGCCAATCAAACGCATCAGTGCCGTCTATTGAGTCCAGCGATTGGATGGAGGTAGTGCGGGATCGAGATCGCAAAGAATGACAGGAACCAGACAGCGAGGCGGGGCTTGATCTGACGGATGGCACGCTCAACCAATGAAGGGGCATGCTGCTGGATTTGTCTCGAGAGAGGCCCGATGATGTGAAGGCTTGATCGGGCAAGTGACGTGGAATCCCACAAACGGACTCATAATCCGAGTCGGACACCCTCAAGGAGTCGCAACACTCACACTTCTTGCCCTGATGACACCGTTTCCCTGTTTTCCTATAATACGGACACGAATCGGCTTTCTCAGACCACCATTCGTACTCGGAGAGGGCCATGTTGTCCCTCAGCATTTCTCTGTATCCTTCCCCTACCGAATCCTTCCTGTCCCCTTCATCCTCACTGGAGCTTTCTTTTCTCTTAGAACTAACAGAGTGGCGCTGATCGTACATGCTTCGCACCCATCGCCTAATCTTGTCCCTTTCCTGAGTGAGTTTCTGGAGTCTCTCACTCGACAGCACTCGGACTCGGGCGATAACGGTGTCGAACTTGAAAACTCGCTCCAGAACGGACACACACTTGCCACACAAAAACTCCCCCTGACCGGCCCCGCGTGGTACAGGCTGCTCTAGTATGTGCGTCAGCACACGGAGCAGGTCGATTCCTTTCGTAGGGGTGAGCAGGCCGCGAGAATTCGAGAGCGAACGGGAGGAGCTGAGAGATAAAGTGCTGCCTAGAATTAAAAAATAAAAGTGCATAATTATATTTAAATATGCAATATCAACTTTTACAAAAAAAAATCTGATTATCTAAAACAAACAAATGTAAGTTGTTGGAAACATGCTCTGCAGTTCATACCCCACGGGCTGCTTTGTGCTGATCTGGGCAAGCTTCCCTTGCTAGAAAAGTCTGTTGGGGTCTGAGGTTGTGCCCCCTTTCTGTTCTGACCTGCATACAACCATCGCCGCTGGTTACCCTGCAGGTCATTCCCACAGATGCGGCATCCTTCACTTTTACCTCGTGTAGTCATCATAAATACAGCAGGTGCCCTATAATAATATTAAGAATAATAAACAAACTATAGAAAAACGAACAATAAATAAATACATATCAAGATTTTGACTAAAGCATTCCGAAAAAAAAAAAAGCACAATGGATGAAGCCAAGGCAATGATATCTGGTATAAAATAATTAAGGTAAATAATAATTTAAAGGAATAGATCATCCCAAATAATCATCATGATAAATATGTCATGATAAATGACATCAAGCTTAAACATTCTTCGAAATTCTCCTTGAGTGTCCCATGGGGATAAAATAATAATTTACAGAATTATACAGCATGATACTTCCATCTGAGTGCCTTTAAAGCACTCTAGCACAGTTTATATACTCTACACACCTGAGTAAATCTGTCAGTAGTTGTATTGTGTGGTTGTTCACTGTTGTCCTTTGGCTGGGGTGGATCCAGTAAATGACAGCCCACTCTCCCCTAATGACAGTCAATGTTTACATGGGCTGGGACACTGGCCTTGAGCACTAAACACACACACGCAAATGCTTTATAATGGTAAAAATGCTTTATGAAACAAACCTGATGAAGAATTTAAGTGGATGCCACACTAGCTTAGTTCACCCAAAATGAAAAAAATCATCACAATTTACTCTCATCATGTTTTTACAAACCTGTATGACTTGCTCCCTGCTTTGGAACCCAAAAGGAAATGTCAAACACAGTGTTAGGGACTGACAGCCACAATGAAAATGAATTCAATGAAAGTGAACGGTGACTGTCAGTCTGCCTAACATCGCTGTTTCACAAAACAAAAGAACAGAGGTTTGGAACAACTTCAGATGAATAAATGATGAAAGTATTTTCATTTTTGGGTGAAGTATTACTTTAAATCAAATCTCTGAAAGCCTAGCACGAGCGCTTTCAATTCAAAGGCGCAGATTGAAAACACAAATTATGTAAAAAAGTGACGCGTTGGCAGAGAACTTTCCACACGATGAATAATCTCAGCAACCCTGTTTTTACTCTCGTGCGCTCATTCAACAATTACTTTAAACCTCTATCAGAGCGCTTTAAACGCAGCTGATATGAACGCGAAACTGACTTTTGGCTTCACGGCATGTCAGAATGACCCAGCAGAGGACAAAACATGATATGATAGACCAAACAACTCTTCAACACAGCCGTCAACTGACCTGATAAGTTGCGAGAATCGAAAATATCCCACTACAATCGCAAAAGTACAGATTAGGTCGCTTACCGAAGCTCAGGAAGTGTTTCCTCGGTCTCGAACAGGAGATCTCGCGCGTCCGAACCGGAGTGGCAGTCGCCGCGCGCCCACTCTACCTTGCTGACGTCACCATAAATACCTGTTTAGCCCGCAGCTGCGTGGCGCACTCCAGCTGTTTGCGCGACCATGCGCATTACAGACGAGATTTCACTATATATATAATATAATATATATATATATATATATATATATATATATCAAAAATACAATTTTTTTTTTTTTTTTGTGAAATATTGTTACAATTTAAAATAATGGTTTTCTATTTGAATATTATCAAATATCCTAATTTATTTCTGTAATGCAACGCTGAATTTTCGTCATCAATGCTCTTCAGTGTCACATGATCCTTCAAAAATGATTCTAATATGCTTCTTTATTATGTTGGAAACAGTTGTGCAGCTTAATATTTTTTATGACCTGTGATACTTTTTTCAGGATTCTTTGATGAATAAAAAGTAAAAAAAAGAAAAAAAAAGAAAAAAAGCATTTATTTAAAATAGAAATCTTGTATAAAAATATAGGCTATTCTACTGTTCAAAAGTTTGGGGTCAGTTATTTTTTTCTTTCTTTTTTTGAAAGAAAGTAATAATTTTATTCAGCAAGGATGTGTTAAGTTGATAAAAATTGATAGTGAATATTTATATATATATATATATATATATATATATATTATATTGAATAAATGCAGTTATTTTTAACTTTTTATTCCTCAATGAATCCTGAAAAAAGTATCATAGGTTCCAAAAAAATATTAATCATCACAACTGTTTCCAACACTGATAAAACTGAGTATCAAATCAGTATATTATAATGATTTGTGAAGGATCATGGATCAAGACTGGAGTAACAGATGCTGAAATTTCAACTTTGCATCACAGAAATAAATGATATTTTAAAGTATATTTAAATAGAACCATTATTTTAAATTGTATTTGTCTTTTTCTGTATTTTTGATCAAATAAATGCACGATGAGCATAAGAGACTCCTTTCAAAAACATTAAAATAATGTTTCCAGTAAAGTAATGTTTCCATTAGTTTCGGTACTAATGTATGAACACACACACATTTTCTTGCAATCATTATACTTTTTTATAACAATTTAATTATTTATTTTAGTAAAACAAAATATTAGTCCTGTAGTATCTCTATAAATAGAATTAGAAAACTAACTAAATAATCTAAAAAACTAAATAATAAAAACTGATTTGACATAAAAGAAAACTAAACAACTACTGCATAAAATCATGAATTGTCTACACAGATAATAGAAAATATCTTAGGTGATTAAAAAGAGTACAATCATAATCTGCACGAGACATGATTACATTCAGGATTGTGCACATGCATGTGAGGCCATCAGTTTGTTTCTGTCTCTATAGATTAGGTGAGCCACTTGTCTATGCAATTCTGGTAGACTGTGAGGTTTGAATGCCAGGATGTATGGTGGACACCAGGGACGACACACTTGACCACGGCTCCTTTTGAGTTTAATGTTTTCAGGCCAAAAGCATCTCTTAGATACCACTGGGGAGAGAGGAAAATGGTTAGGATTACTCAAATGCAATAGCAACTACAAACCATGAACAACTTAAACTAATTAATATTGCCTTGAAAAATGACCAGCTTCCACTCACATCCTGCTTTTCCATCTCAATCACCGTTTCATTACTGTCATAAAACCCAAAAATACTGTGGAGGGAAAAAGAAATAAACAGTAAAAAGATATGAAATGATTCAGGACCTACATTTAAAGATGGCAAACATGCTTTAAAAAGGCACCTCATAATCCTATAAGACCTTTTAAAGTTCAAACGCCACTCTAAATATTTCTCACATTTATTCCAGTCGGTTGAACTGCCACAGGTTAACCCTTTAGCAGCATGTAAGACGGTCGAACTCTGATAAACGTTAGATGCTCAATATCATGTGATAAAATATATTAACTAAAACTATTTATTACATGGCTTGGCTGAATTCCAATGTAGAATGCGGTGTGTTATTTCTTGATAACAGACCGCTGCGAACTATAACACACCGTTGCCCTGAAAAACAGAGCGTTGCTATGGACGCGGAACGGACTATTTTCTTTAGCGGAAGCAATACAATCGTTTTTAAATCAATAAACTCCTTTATAAATAAATAATTTGTGTCAAATTATTTATTTATTTTGTAGGTAGCCATGTAATAAGCGGGATAATGTATAGCGAGGCGGTTGTTATAGCAAATAAGAACCCCTTCAGGCTGATTCAAGACTCCTCCGCTTCGCGTCGGGGTCCCGTTCAGCCTGTCGGGGTTGTTATTCGCTATAACAACCGCCTCGCTATACATTATCCCTTACTTAAAACCAGTGTTCGAATTGAGGGGGGGCTGGGGGGGTCCGGGACCCCCCATAAGCATCAAGGGACCCCCCATAAGGCCCAAAACAATTACCTTGGGGGGTCCCCTGGTTTTTCATTAAAACTATAGAAACATAATTTATTAGGTAATATATATATATATATATATATATATATATATATATATATATATATATATATATATATATATATATATATATATTAATCAAAGTATTGCGCTGCCGCTCCCATAGAAAGTAATTCAAATTAGATTTGCGTCGCTCAAGTGCGCCACACGCTGTTTTCTGAAGGAATTTACAGACTGTTGAATTTATAAACAGACACATTTTATGTATCGTGCCATTTATACGCCAAAAATAGGTTTTTTATTATTATTTTTTTTTCGTGATACGCACTGCAAACCCCTTGGGTAGGATTAGGGGTGTGCGTATTACACGCCATAAAGTGCGTATCATATGCACGCAAAAACTATTTTTGGCGAATAAATGTGTACGAGAAATACATTTCGTGCTATAGATAAGCACTTTCACGAGAGTCTGGCAGAGTGGATCCTCATTTTCACCTCACAATGACGGTAAGATAATATTTCTTTCTTTTATGATTGTTTGGTAATTTACTGATCTGAATAGAATCGACATTAACGCTTGTCCGGGACACGTGCGTGTGTTTTTTAAGGGACAAGTGAAAGAGAATTGCACTTTCCCAACCGGACAAATGCCCTGATTAAAACAATTTTCAATATCAAAAAAATAAAATAAGAAATAACGTAGCCTACTCGGTTACTAACGTAACCTCAGTTCCCTGAGAGTAGGGAAAGAGTATAGAGAGTACAAATTAGGGAAAGAAATGCCCTTTATAAAGCTAAAAAAAATATTCTGATAGGAGTGTTTTCCAACAGTGATGTAATGAAACATTGACAATTTAAGTTTGATGGGAGTAAAGCCTCTGTTTAGGCTGGAAATGTAATTTTGACAAAAGAAGAACTTTTATTTTAAATAAATCTTAATTTTAAATCAGCCTACTTCAGTGTGATATTTTATCATATTATCATGCTTAACACTGAGAATTTGAATAATTGAAATGTGATGATCAGATGCAAATATCTAAATCAGAGAATATCATATAGGTTCGGGAGGTTGGCGGGTGGATTATTTATTTTTAACAGCAGATTCGGGGGACTCAAAGTGCACCAGATTAATGAATTTATCTTTAAAATGTACAAAATTTTCTTCCGGGGGGGCATGCCCCCGGACCCCCCTAGAGGGACCCCCCAAGAGCTTTGACACAATTCGAACACTGCTTAAAACATTTCTATATTGATAAAGCTGAAATGAAATATAAATATTAGTTGAAAAACTAGAAATGTTGGCTTTGAACTAAATGAAGAGTAAGATTTACTTAAAGGGATAGTTCACCCAAAAATGATAATTCTGTCATAATTTACTCACCCTTATGTTGTTCCAAACCTGTATGTTTCTTTCTTCTGCTGAACACAAAAAGATATTTTAAAGAATGTTGGTGTCCAAAAAATTGATGGTCCCCCATTGACTTCCATTGTATATTTTTCCATACTATGCAAGTCAGTTCAACTGTTCGGTTACCGACATTCTTCAAAATATCTTCTTTTGTGTTCAACAGAAGAAAGAATTTTATACAGGTTTGGAACAACTTGGGGGTGAGAAAATGTTGACAGAATTTTTTTGGTGAACTATCCCGTTGAACCTAAATAGGAATATTAAAAATAATAATAATAATAAAGTAATAAAAGCATGTAATCTAATAACTAATATTAACATGAAAACTAAGAATATAAAAATAAAAGCTCATTCAAAATAATAATAACACTGATGTCAGAGACCTTGACTCCCATGGTGTAATAACGCCGTCATCTGGTCCGCCGATCAGCACCAGAGTCTCTATGCGCAGGAAGCTGTCTCGCCACGCTGAGAGGGAACAGAAGCATACAACACAACATGACTCAAGGCCACTGAACTGAAAGTGCACAGACAACCATCTGAGTTGCACATATAATAGTGTCATCTTAAATGACCTGTTAAATTGGCATGCTCTATCTCTCCATTGAGTGGAGCCAGATAGTTGCTGCTCTTTAAGTATCTCTCTCTTTGGTGTGGATCTACAGAGAGAAAAAGGCAAATAAGATTCACTGTAAATCAAATGAAATTCAGAACGGTGAGCAAATTGTTGCGTGAAAGTGACACATCTGCTTACCATTCCAGTAGTTGCAGATAGATATTTTTTGTCCTTGTGGAGTGTAACAAATATGGTACAGTTTTGACTTGATGATTTTAGGGAAAAAGTATTTCAAATAATTCGAATCTGTAGAAGCATGGACAAAGATTAATGTGTTTGAAGTTTCTCTAGAGAAAACAGATGTTGTGGTGTGTAGTTCAGGGAGGATCTGACTGACCTCCATACTGGCCAGCTGTTGGTGAAGACAGTAATATCAGAGAGTGGACATTGTGTGTAGGAAGGGTAGCAAGAACTCCTCGACAAATCAAACCACCTGAGAACATTTTTTGTTCAGCGAGGACACATTAAATTGATCAAAAGTGACAGTAAAGATTTTTATATTGTTACAAAAAATAAATGCCTTTCTTTTGAAGTTTCTATTAATTGTAGAATGCTGAAATAACAAAACAGCTTATGATTAGATGAATAAGTTTAGATGACCTTGTGAGAAGCAGATGAGATGGACACCATCTTCAGCGCTCTTCATGATGGGTCTGACGGCCTCTCTGAAGCTCTCTACCTGTTGCCACAGTGGCTTAATACTGGCAATGTAGTCATACAGGCCTATTGTGGTCACATTGGTACCTGAGTGAGACTAAGACAGTGAAAAGAGAAGTTAGTGAGTTTCATCTTAGATTTATAAAAGGAGAACTGTGCGCCAAGTGTGATGATGTGAAACCAAAACTCCTTAAAAACGGTTATGCAACTCAAACCTTAGATTGTGTTAAAAATGTACCCATTCAAAAAATGTTATGCATGTTTTATGTCGTTTTATTGTATGTAGGCCTTGTTTTATAGAGGAATTTGTTTGGAAATTAGAAATGTAATAGAAAAAATAGAAGAGCATTATGTTTCTTAAAGGGTTAGTTTTTGTCAGTAAATTCTGTCAGTAATCACTCACCCTCATGTTGTTCCAACCCCGTAAGATTTTCGTTCATCTTCGGAACACAAATTAAGGTATTTTTGATGAAATCTGAGAGCTAGTTCACTCCTTCATAGGCTGCTATGTAATCGATGTCTGCCATCCCAGAAATGTTAAACCGTCGTCAAAATAGTCCAAGTGACTACAGTGGCTCAACCTTAAGTTTATCAAGTGACGAGAATACTTTTTTGTGCGCAAAAACAAACAAACAAAAATAACGACTTTACTATTAAAACTATTCATTTTCTTCTGTGTGTGCAACTTAAGGTTGAGCTACTGTAGTCACTTGGACTATTTTAACAATGTCTTTACTAACTTTTCTGGGATGGCAGAAATCGATACCCTGTGAAGGAGTGAGCCAGCTCTCAGATTTCATCAAAAATATCTTAATTTGTGTTCCTAAGATGAACAAAAGTCTTACGGGGTTGGAACAACATGAGGGTGAGTAATTACTGACAAAATATTCATTTTTGGGTGAACTATCCCTTTAAATTACTCCGCCGCCTCCCCTCAAACACACATACATTTCACAAAAAACTGTATAAAAGATTGCATTGCAAAAATGTTATGCAAATAAAATGCAGTTTTATTGTGTGTAGTTAAACTAATTAAAAATAGAAGAGCATTTATTTCAATAGATAGATAGATAGATATCAATATCTTAGCCTACCTGATGGATAAATTTCGCCAACATCTCGAACTGTTTGGGTCCATCAAATATCCCGTGAACAATAATTACTGGTCTGTATCCTATGACGGAGGACAGCAGTAATACAGCACATATAATAACACATGGTCTGCAGCCATCACTCATCAATCCCCCCATTGAGGTACTCCAAACAACGTCTCGCGGGTCACAAAAATCTATAAACTGAAACCAAATATTTATTTTAGTTAACCAAAATTATATTTGGTATCCAAGTAGGTGCATGTCAAGTTCTGCCAAAAGATTTGAGCCTGGCTCTATCTCAGGCGTTTATAAATAGGCTATACGTTGTTCCGCGTGTGATGTTTTGTCAGTTGAGGTGATGCTTTTATAGACCTCTTCCTGTCTAATCAGTTGATGTGGTTTAAGAAATGAAACCAAAACATTTCACGTTATTATTACAAGAGAATGTTTCACATTGTTTATTACCTTTTATTAATGCAATCCATTTATACAAGAGCCAGAAGTTTTTCAAACTTTGTTGAGCATTAGGCTACATCTATTATCGAAAGCTACTCATCGGCGATTACACTGCAAATACATTGTCTTAATGAGTATTTTGAACATTCTTTGCAAAATATACACTGCCGTTCAAAAGTTTTGGATCGATACGATTTTTGTATGTTTTTTTTTTTAAAGTCTCTTCTGCTCAACAAGGCTGCATTTATTTGATTAAGAATACAAAAAACAGTAATATTGTGAAATATTACTACAATTTAAAACCGCTGTTATCTGCGTGAATGTAAAGTGTAATTTATTCCTGCGATCAAAGCTGTATTTTCAGCATCATTACTCCAGTCTTCAGTGTCACATGATTCTTCAGAAATCATTCTAATATGATGATTTGATGCTCAAGAAACATTTCTCATTATTATCAATGTTGAAAACAGCTAATTACATTTTTATTTCAAGATTCTTTGATGAGTACACTCTCAGAAAAAAAGGTACAAAAGCTGTCGCTGTGGCGGTATACCGTTTCAAAAGGTACACCTTTGTACCAAGTGCATTTTAGTCCCTCAAAAGTACATATTGGTACCAAAAGTGTACATATTAGTACCTAAATGGTACATATTAGAACCCTTTTGAAGGGTACTGTCCCAGTGACAGCTTTTGTACCTTTTTTTTCTGAGAGTGTAGAAAAGTCAAAAGAACAGCATTTATCTGAAATAGAAAGCTTTTGCAACATTAAAAACTACTGTTCAAAAGTTTGGGGTCAGTAAGTTATTTTTGGGGGGATCAAGGATTCATTAAATTGTTCAAAAGTTACAGTAAAGACACAATGTTACAAAAGATTCTATGTCAAATAAATGCTGTTCTTTTGAACTTTCTATTCATCAAAGGATCCTGAAAAAAATTGTACACAACTGCCCACCTAGCAGGGAACGTTCTCAGAACTTTGACTAACATTCCCTACAAGTTTGGTTAATGTTTTAAAGAAAACATTTGAATGTAATGTTCAAAGAATGTTTTAAGGATGTTTTCTCATTTCAAATAATGTTCCTATAAGGTTAAATGTAAACTAAAATATAACGTTTTAACTGTAACATTTTGAGGATGTCACTGAGACCTGAGATGATGGAGTGTTTTTTATAAAATGTTTGTGTAATGTGACGGTGTTAACAAAACTAGAACATTTTAAATGTAACATTTTGAGGATGTATTTAGGATGTTATTGAGATAACAGATTATACAATGTTCTCAGTAAAACATTGGCACAATGTTCCATAATAACAGAAGAGGAACATTATCAAATCAACGTTTGTAAAATGTTTTGAGGATGTCACTGAGACCTGAGATGGAGTGTTTTTTATAAAACGTTCTTGTAATGTGACATGTTAACAAAACTAGAACATTTTGAGGATGTATTTAGGATGTTGTTTAGGTAAAAGTTTGTAGAATGATCTTTTATCATTCTACAAACGTTTATCATCCTACAAACGTACAATCAATGTTCGTAAAATGTGTTGAGGATATTATTAAGTCCTGAGATAAATGTTTTCATTCCTGTCAATTGACTTTTTAACAAAAGTAGAACATTTTGCATGAAAGATTTTGAGGATTTCTTTAGGGATGTTGGCAGGCTGTAAAAATATCATTTTTTCCCTACCTTTTAGGAGAACATTCTGGGAACTTAAATAAAACTACCCACTGAAAACATTATTAGAACACTGCATGATAATGTTCTCAGAACATTTTTAGAACAAAAAAATTCTAGCTGGGTGTTTTCAACATTGATAATAGTAATGAATGTTTTTTTGAGCATCAAATCATATTAGAATGATTTCTGAAGGATCATGTGACACTGAAGACTGGAGTAATGATGCTGAAAATTGAGATTATTTTTAGGGAAATGCACAGCTAAAGTAGTTCCAGGCAGGTTGTGACCGCATTACAGTTCCATATCACTTTACTAAATGATTTCAGTTATTTCAAAGGTCCTACAGACTACAACAGCAAATAAAACCAAAACACACAATGACACTGACCAAGCCCATAAATATAGTAGGGGAGAGCGGGGCACAACCTAACGCTTTTTGACTTTCTCAGTTTGTGCAAATCTACTTATGGTTCAGAGTATTTATTTTTTCCCCACATTAATTTCCCACATGTCTAGTACAATTATGTGTTTTTATTTTATTAATACAGTATATACTTTTTTCTTGATATAGCCCGAAAGAATGGAAGTGAAATGTGACAACATGCCCCATAGGTGGGGTACATTGTAACATGTGTGGGGCACATTGTAACATGACATATGGCAGCTTAAAATGTTATCTGATCTAATAAAAAAAATATACAAAACAAACTAAAATATTTTCTAAATAAAATACAATTAAAAAACTTTTTCATATAAAATAATGGCAATTTTTAATAATTAAATAGAAACTCATTTTTGAGTTTTGACTACGAACACATGAAAACACAGCTATACAACATAGTTCAAAACAAATAAATAATTAGTCATTTCTGGACATTGACTCTCAGTCTTTATTCACCTTTTCCTCACGTTTTCTCAATAAAATTAATAAAAGTATAGAATATAATAGCATATTTCTAATAGGGGCACATTGTAACGCAGTGTTACAACATGGCCCCGCCTGCACAACTGCGATTTAAACCCTGCTAGTGTCTTCTGCTAGTTAGCGAAGCATTAAAGAACTATCTCAACTGTTAAATAACATCTTGGAGATTAAAATAATATCAGATTTGTCTTATTTTAAATAAATACAAAAAATAGAGATGAAAAATTAACTTAAGTAAGAAATTTACTTTTGCTATGGTTTAATAAATGTCTATGGATATCTTCCAAAAAGAAAATAATTTTGGCGGATTTTTTTTTTCTATATAGTGTTGATATGGCAACTAGTAAATAAACAAAGTTCCGTCATCCAAGCATGTGCGGAAGTATTTAAAACAAGCGTGTTACAACTAACCCCGCGTTAGGTTGTGCCCCGCGCTCCCCTAGACAATAAAAACTACAAATTATTTCCAAGTTTTTTTGCACATTCTCGCTTTCTCCTGCTCTCCTACTCAAACGCACACAGTATGGACACACTCTTACACAGAAATGTGTTGTCATCGCTGCTCTGATGATTTTATAAGTAAAATAGCTTTAACAAATTAAAAGCTACATGAATTTCTCACAAGGTAATAACGGCGCTGTTCTTGAAGCAGTTAAACTTACAGTTTCGCTAGAGATGCTGCTGCCGAACGCTGTTGGGAGACACTTCATACATGCTCTAATAACTACATTAGTCTGCTATATGGTGGCTGAAGTCTCCGTTACTAGCTTTAAAATTATGTTGTGGAATTAGCAAAGGAGATTTAGGATTAGATGCGTAAGAAGAAATTAGTCCTACACACAAGTTTTAAAGACATCATCTGAACAATGTTTTGAGGTGTGGTAACCGTAGTATAAGTTAAATAATTGACTCCGGGCCATTGAATTATTGAAATATAATGCACACCGAGGTGTAACGCCACGGAGGCTAACAGAGGCTTGAGCCACTGATAGCAGACTAATGCAGGTATTAATGCAGTTATCACAGACAGAGAGAGAGAGAGAGAGATAAAGCATATGTGAATTACCTGAGTCTGTGCGTCTCTCAACAGTGTTCGGCAGCGGCATCTCTACTAATAGTGAAACTGTAAGTTTAACTGTTTCAAAAACAGCGCCATTATTACTTCATAAGAAATTAATGTAGCTTTTTAGTTGTTAAACTATTATTTTGATCAAATAGCCTGAGCAACGCTGACAACACGTATCTGTGCGAGTGTGTGTCCGTACTGTATGTGTGTGTATTTGAGTGGGAGAGAGAGCGGGAGAAAGAGAGTATGTGCTTTCTTTAGATAATAAAGCATACTTTTGTGGCAAAAAACATGGAAATAATATTTTGTTTTTATCCTGCTGTTTACTATTATTTATTTGCTGGGTCAGTGTCATTGTGGGTTTTGGTTCATTTGCTGTTGTAGGCTGAAAGGACCGTATGAAATAACTGAAATTATTGTCAGAGGTGTAAAGTCCAGGTTCAGAAAGTAAAAGTCCTCCTCAGGATGTAGGTCCAATCACCTGGATTTGCGAATTAGCACAGATTTTCAGCCAGGAGATAGAACTAATTAGTGAAAGCAGCTGGCTGAGTTCATGGGTGGAATAAAATAATTGCGCACTTTAAAACATTTTATATATATATATATATATATATATATATATATATATATATATATATATATGAAGAGTTCAGATGCAAAAGCCTCTAAGTGCCATCTGAAATTTTCAGTAATTTCACTTAAATGGCAATGAAAATTACCTATTTAAGTGAAATTACTGAACTTAAATATACGAGCTTGATAAAAATTATCATTCTATAAGAAATTTTCAGATGGCACTTAGAGGCTTTTGCATCTGAACTCTTCATAGTGTCATATTAAGGTATTATCTTATGCTTTAACATTAATATCAAGTGCATGTGTTATGCTTATCCGTATTAACACGTCCACCTGAAAATATGTTAATTTGTATTGTAAGCAGAAGAAAACATCTGGTGGTCTTCACGCTTTAATTGTGGGAATGACATTAAGGAATAATCTCAGGACTCGATGGAAAGAGTTGAACACTCAAATATAAACGTTACAATCTATTATCCAAGAATATGGTACCTGAAATAAACACACAGAAACATCTATAAAATGACTTTAAACATGCCTTATCTAATATTCACAAATAAAATAATCTATAATCACATCTTTGCGTTGAGAAAACTAACCGGTACCACGTGACCACGCAGTTACACTGGCGATAATTTACTTTTCACAAGAAGATATTCTGATGTATTATTCAGATCAATCAGTAGCGACAACTACAACGTTTTCCCTATTTCACGCCAGTTAACTTTCTACTCGTTTATTTTGTGTCTATGGGTAGGTGGCGTTTGAACGTTTTACTCAGACTTTTATTTTGACAGGTCGTATTAAGAAAACAGTGACCCGGAAGTAACCTTTTGTTTCTTTTTATTTTATGTTATTTTTTTTACCCGGAAGTAATTTAGCGTTAATGTTTTCATAGGAGAAAGCGTGTGGAGGCACTACTAACGTAAGTCTTATGATGTTGTCGTGTTTTTATTGTATATGTGCATAAACCTCAATACTCTATGTTCACGGTGCGTTTGAATTCATGGGTCAGATCTTCAAAGTACTAGTCAATAAATTGAAATAATCTAGTCTAGTGTTGACTTGCTGTTCATTTCCACGATCAGTATCGGAATAAAACAATCTCAGCCTTCACTC
This sequence comes from Squalius cephalus, assembly GCF_949319135.1. Taxonomy (NCBI): domain Eukaryota; kingdom Metazoa; phylum Chordata; class Actinopteri; order Cypriniformes; family Leuciscidae; genus Squalius; species Squalius cephalus. The sequence continues at coordinate 24,025,700 of NC_137132.1, read as the reverse complement.
AGAATTTTTCTTGCGGTCATAATTTTCATTAGACATAAGATTTGACGGCTTAGTTTAATCAAATATTCAATTCAATATCAAATCACCTTCAGGTTTGAACGTGTTGCTCATTTGGCTGTGTTATCTAGTAAATATTTATTATCATACGATAAATGGATGGATGGATGTATTGTGATTCACTTTTATATTATTTTGAATAACATGTTGACGCAGAATTGCATAAAATAGATGTGTTATGTTTTTGTGTAACTTACAGTCACAATGGCCAATCTGGAACAGTGGGTTAGTGACCAGCTCCATGATATCCTGGGTTTGAGTGACAGATATGTGGCTCAGTTCATGATCGGTCTGGTGAAGAAGTCTTCCGGACCTCAGGACTTTGTGGCTCGGCTTCAGCAAACCGGAACCATTGACATTGATCAAAGAATCACAGCGTTTGCACACGAGCTGTACAACAAAGTATGGTTTTATAATCAGACAGTATGTTTAACAGAATTCCTAAACTAAGACATACATTTACTGTATATAATGTAATGACCCTCCATTTCAGGCTCCCAAAAAACATGTGGCAGAAAAACCAGCCCGAGCGATTGAACGACAAGTCATGGAAATGGAGAGAAAGAACAGAACCTACACTCTTCTGGAGGACAGTGAGAGTGATGGAGAGACAGCCGGGGAAAGTGGAAAAGAGAAGAAAAGCAAAGACCGGGACAAAGGAAAGAAAAGGAAAAACCTCAGACAGAAACGTGAGGAAAGTCCATCATCCAGTGAAGAGGACAAGAAAAAGAGGTGATTATGATACTTTAAAACAGGGGTTTTCAATCTTTTAGATGCCACAGACCCCCAAATATGATCCTTGTGTGAGAGACTTCCATCTTAAAATCTAAAAAGCGTCTATAAAAGCGACAGTTATATATGTCAAAGTATTATTCTGAAAATATTTACTTTCTATGAAGTTACATATTATTTTTTTTCCTACTCATTATAGTACTGCACTGTTAGATGTTTTTTACAAATATACAATATATCTAAATGTTTTTACACTGTTTTCCCCTAACATTTCAATAAACCCGCTAGCACTTCCTTGCATGCACTAAATCATACAAATGAACATTCTCAATTAAAGGCTTTAAATGTGGTTCATTCAATCCGAAAGCGAGAACTATTCGTTTTCTTATTGTGCTTTTTTCCCCTCAATGATTTATTTCAGCACTAAGGTCATGGATGAGCCAAGAAAAGCTGCTAAAGAGGAGGACGAGGAAGAATGGGAGCGGGAAGAGAGAGAGAGAATTCAAGATCTGGAGGAGAGGGACGCATTTGCTGAACGAGTGAAACAGAAAGACAAAGACAAGACAAGACACGTACTTGAAAGAAATGACAAAAAGGTAATGCAAAATACATCCTTACTCCAACAAAATAAAGTCTGCTAGTTTGCTATTGATGGATCTCGGTATGAAGTGGTAAAATATGAGGGCTGACGATCAGCGCTGTCTGTTTTCATCATCTCAGGCTTATGAGGAAGCTCAGAAAAAGCACAAAATGGATGAAGAGGATCGAAGGAAAATGGTGAGGAACTTTCTTTACATGCACAACAATGTTCCGATGCTAATTAGAAATGTATTTATGTAAGCATGTTAACCCGATTGACATAACCCTTGTAATACAACGTTCCAGTTTTTAGTAATCCGTATAAGACAGCTGTGATTGATACCTGTTGACATTCAGTGTGGTCTCTTCAGCTTCCAGAGTTAAGGAAACAGTCACGTCGGCAGTATCTGACCAAAAGAGAGCAGGAGAAGCTGGAAGACCTCGAGGCTGAAATTGCGGACGAGGAATACCTCTTCTCCACTCAGAAACTCACCACTAAGGAAAGGAAAGACCTAGATTACAAGCGGCAGATCAGAGACCTGGCCCGAGACTACAAGAAAGCAGGGGCTAAAGAAAAAGAGGAGAGAAAGAACAGATACTACATGCCAGAAGAGAATAGAAACAAGGTAGGTCTAAGAGATGAGCTACAGGGGGGTTGTGAGATACTTTAATTCAAAATGGCAATGCTGCAATAATTAAATCAGTGATGAAATGAAATATCATGCTATAAATTTCTTTTTTTAAGTTATTACTTTTATTCATTAAGGAAGCATTAAATTAATCAAAAGTGTTACCAAATAATTTTATTTCAAATAAATACTGTTCTTTTAAACTTTCTATTCACCAAAGAATCTTGAAAAACATAATCGCAGTTTTCACAAAAAGCAGCGCAAGTGTGATAAATGTTTCTTGAGCAGCAAATCATCATATCAGAATGATTTCTGAAGGATCATGTGACACTGAAGACTGGAGTAATGATGCTGAAAATTTGACATCACTGGAATAAATTACATTTAAAAATACATTCAAATAGAAAACAGTTTTACTATATTTTTGATCACATAAATGTAGCCTTGGTGAGGGTAAAAGAAGTCTTTCAAAAACATAAAAACAAAATCATACCGACCCCAAACGTTTGAACAGTAGTGTATATTACAAATATGTGACCCTGGACCACAAAACCAGTCACATGGGTACATTTTTGGAAATTGAGCTTTATATGTCATATGAAAGCTCAATAAATAAGCTTGTCATTGATGTATGGTTTGTTAGGATAGGACAATATTTGGCCGGGATACAACTATTGGAAAATCTGGAATCTGAGGGTGCAAAAAATCGAAAATTGAGAAAATCGCCTTTAAAGTTGTTCATTTATGTTCGTGTTTGTGCTGCATTCACTCACAAAAATAAATGTTTTATATATTTCCGGTAGGAAATTTACAAAATATCTTCATGGGACATGATCTTTACTTAATATCCTAATGATTTTTGGCATAAAATAAAAATCGCTAATTTTGACCCATACAGTGTATTATTGGCTTTTGCCACAAATATACCCATGCGACATGTGACTGGTTTTGTGATCCAGGGCCACATATAGTTGCTGAAAATGTTAACAATGTTTTTTATTTTAAATAACCATGAAGTAATTTATCATACATGCGTAACTTTCATTATTTTATTGTTTTTTTCTTCTCATATTTTTCCATTCCTTTCAGTCCATTCCTCAAAAAGAAATGGAGCTGGAGTTTGAGGAGACTCCCAGAGAGGGAGGCGGGGAGCAGGGCCGCTGGGAGGAGGCGAGAGTGGCCACCGCCACCCTGCAGTTTGGGGCCAGGGAAGAGCGGGAACGGCGGATAAAGGAGGAGCAGGAGAAGTATCAGCTCATTTTAGAGGAAGAGGAGATGATCAACTTCGTCAGCACGGCCATTACCATGAAGGGAACGCTGTCGGAGAAGGTTGACATCACCCAAAAATTCTATTCTGTGTATTGATTATATTATAGAGGTGTGAATCCTCACTTGCCTCAGGATTCGATTACGATTCAGAGGGTAACGATTCGATTATAAAGCAATTCACGATGCATCTTTTCCCCCAATTCTCTTATTAATAATAATTATTTTATTTATAATCTCAATATAGTTATTATAGTAATATTTATATTACAATCACAATATAGTTAATTGAATAATCAAATGTAAAAATAGTCACTGTATAGTCTTTAGTGTATTTATAAATAAATTGATTATTATTACAGCTACAAAAGTTATTCAGTCAAGACCAGTGAATGACTCCCTCTTTTCTTTTATTGTTTGATTAAAAATGATTTCCTTTTGTGAAATTCATAACAGATGCAAGTGCTTTGCTTACGAAGGACATGCGTATCTTTTTTTATTAATATAGCCTGTAATAAGAGTACTTTATTTACAATAAAACAGTACATTAATATGTATGATAGGCCTATTTGTTTAAATTTCGATTATTTAGTTTTTATGCATCGATGCAGAATCGTTCACATCAGCGTTGTGATGCATTGTAATGATTATATTCCACAGCTCTATTTCTGTATCTGTCTGTCTTTAATACAGAAAGTAAAAACAATCTGGCATCTTCCTGTTTTTGAACTGTAGGAAAGCGAACCTGAGATATCACCAGCTGAGAAAGAGAAGCAGTCCATCCAGGAAGTGAGACGCAGCCTGCCCATCTTTCCTTACAGAGAAGACCTTCTAGCTGCCATCAAACACCACCAGATGTTGGTCATAGAGGGGGAAACCGGATCCGGCAAGACCACCCAGATCCCTCAGTATCTTGTGGAAGATGTACGTGCTTATAATAAAACATTTATTTGAAAATAGCTTTTAAGCTCAGGGTTTGTGTGGATCCAGTGGAGCTCCATGTGTGCATTTCTAGGTTTCACATGAGAATATAAAGTAATCAGGAACATGGAGATCCTCTCAACTTAATCTATGACTGGAAAAAAAACATTAATGCAACAATAGATATTTTTAGAGATGGTCTTTATTGGGGTTTGGTGCCATAGTTTGCATCAGCAGTTCACATTAGCTAAGTTTCCATCCAATTCTGTGCTTAAAATCAGAATAGCGGCACAACAGTATATATTATAATAAATGGTTTGTTCACCCCAAAAATGAAATTTCTGTCATTTATTCACTCTGATGTCATTCAATAGAAATTGTGTCTCTTCAAAAGACTTGGATTAAACCGCTCGATTAAAATGCTTTATTTTACGATCTCTTTATGAATCGTCAGAGTTTTAGGTGAAAAGACTTTCAATGGAGGGACAGAAATCTCTCAGATTTCATTCAAATATCTTCATTTGTGTTCTGAAGATGGAAGAAAGTTTGGGTTTGGTATGACGTTAAATGACAGAACTTTTATTTTTGTGTGAACTAACCCTTTACGGCAGGAACATTTCATTTCTTGATCTTTTTTCTTTCAGGGTTACACTGAAGGAGGAATGAAGATTGGCTGCACTCAACCTCGAAGAGTGGCGGCCATGTCTGTTGCAGCGAGAGTCGCACAGGAAATGAATGTCAAACTAGGAAATGAGGTCATAATCCATCTGCTTATTAAATGTGTGATTTATTCATGATGAGCCTGCAGGCTTTCCATTGTGTTTGTGTACATAAGAGAAGTTAAAGTGTTTGTAAAATTGTGGCAAATTTGTTTCAGTTATGTTGTCTTACTTTCCACAGGTGGGCTACAGCATCCGTTTTGAGGACTGTACGTCAGAGAGGACCATCCTGAAGTACATGACTGATGGCATGTTGCTCAGAGAGTTTCTTACAGAGCCCGACCTGGCCAGCTACAGGTAAAAACATACAGAATTCATTGTTTCATTGCTTTTCATTGTTGCATTCTCTGTTCTGATTGGCTGTCTTTCTCTGTGATCAGTGTGATCATCATTGATGAGGCCCACGAGCGAACGTTACACACAGACATCCTCTTCGGTCTAATTAAAGACATTGCACGTTTCCGCCCTGATTTGAAGGTTCTGGTGGCCAGTGCCACTCTAGACACAGAACGATTCTCCAGCTTCTTTGACGACGCGCCTGTATTTAGGATTCCCGGCCGCAGGTTCCCTGTGGACATCTACTACACAAAGGTAATGGACCATGATTAAAGCATCCGGTTTGTCATACACGGGTGCCGTGTTTTCTGTTCTTGTTGAACTAGATGATATGCCATGAGCTGTATATATGTGTATATATATATATATATACAGTGTATATATATATTTATACACATATACACCAATTCCGATTTTCTCTCTAACTATAATAGTGGAGCGGCTAAGTGCTTATGTTTGGCAGAATCGTTCAGTTTATGATACAAGCGTGAAAATTGGCATGAGCAGTCTCCATGGGTCACTTGACAAGAAAATTGTCCGAGCCACTTGAAATTTCAAGATGGCGGCAATTTTTCAAGATGGCCGACACCTTAGTGGAGCAGTTAAGTGATATAGTGGTTTATTTGGTGATACAAGCATGAAAATTGGCATGAGCAGTCTCTGTGGGTCACTTGACAATAAGCCACCTACAGCTACTTGAAATTTCAAGATGGCGGCCATTTTTCAAGATGGCCACCACCTTAGTGGAGCAATTAGGCTTAAGAAATCATTTAGTTGGTGATACAAGCATGAAAATTGCCATGAACCTAATTGCTCCACTAAGGTGGTGGCCATCTTGAAAAATGGCCGCCATCTTGAAATTTCAAGTAGCTGTGGGTGGCTTATTGTCTAGTGACCATCAGAGACTGCTCATGCCAATTTTCATGCTTGCATCACCAAATAAACCACTATATCACTTAACTGCTCCACTAAGGTGTCCGCCATCTTGAAAAATGGCCGCCATCTTGAAATTTCAAGTAGCTGTGGGTGGCTTATTGTCTAGTGACCATCAGAGACTGCTCATGCCAATTTTCATGCTTGTATCACCAAATAAACCACTATATCACTTAACTGCTCCACTAAGGTGCCGGCCATCTTGAAAAATGAAAAATCTTGAAATTTCAAGTGGCTCGGACAATTTTCTTGTCAAGTGACCCATGGAGACTGCTCATGCCAATTTTCAGGCTTGTATCATAAACTGAACGATTATATCACTTAGCCGCTCCACTATAATTGACAGCATATGCAGAAAAAAATCTACTTTTCTTCAATGCTAAATTTTATCTTCATAAAAAAACACAAGTAAATAGTCAGTAATACAATAAGAACAATTGACACAAATGCAGTTGAATAAATCGAGATATGAAATGAACAGTGCTTTAAGTTTTTCAGGTGGGTTTAACAGTAGGTTAGTATTCAGGTAAGAAATACTACAGCAGCAATTTTTATAAAAAAAAAAAAATCGGTCTTAGATTGTAGCTAATATCAAAATAAATATCCATTTTCTTACTGTGCATTAAAAATGTTATGATGTATAAATTCACTATTAGCATTTATAACGATTGATTTTACATTTTTACATTTATGTTTTATTAAAGCTGCAGTCGGCAAGATTTCTTTGATCATATTCACTGAAACCGACACTATGCTCTGACAGAACAACATAAATAAAGTGGTTTTAGAAAAAAACCCTTGCTTCTTCCTCCACCGGGGGCCTGTTATTTGTTTTGCAAAAATCCACCGCTCCCGGTTCTACTGGTCCAATCAGCGCAGGGCTGTGTGAGATCTGACTGTCAATCACAGTTCGGGCACACGCCACAGATCCCCCCTCCCCCGCGCACGTTACAATATCACATGCACACGCCTGAAGTTCGCAGGTGATGGCGGAGAGAAAATCTACTAACAAGCTTCCAATTCCTCCGTTATTGCTATCTATGGGTAGATTAGCCAGGGCAGCCTACCTCCGAGTCCATGGTGTTGATCGATGCTGAAGAGACGGACGCGTTCACAGAAAATCTGGTGCACACGCATTGACGAGCATGAACTCGATGGGAGGGTGCTCGCTGGTAGTGGGGGAGGGGCATGAGAGTTGTAAACATTCAAAATTTTGGCTAAGTCGACCCAATCTGCCAGACTTGCCGACTGCAGCTTTAATTTATTTAGAATTAAATGGTATAGAATTGTAATATCAGCCATTCTCGGACATGGTGTAAGAATCCTGTTTAGTGATTTCTCTGATCTATTTTTGCCTTCATTTGTACATTGCACATTGTTAATATCAATTGTCTTTGGTTTCAGGCTCCAGAGGCCGACTATCTCGAAGCATGTGTGGTGTCAGTGCTACAGATCCATGTCACTCAGCCGCCTGGAGACATACTGGTCTTCCTCACAGGACAGGTCAGTCCTTGACACTCAGTCTGTTTAAAGTTCACAGTTTCCCTCTGGGTGGACATGAGCCGTATCCATCAACGCATAAATCTATTAACATCTGAGTGAGTCACAGTATAGCAGCACTCCACGTGCTAATGTTTTTCCAATAACTTGTCACAGATTTTTCCCATGACACACATTCCCCGCTGTCACAGTCACCTTGATTGTAACATAAATCATGCATTTTCTATTAATGGGTAAAGCTGCAGTAACATCTTCAGCAAGTCATCTTGAGATCCTTTCCATCTAAACTGATTATTTCTCTTATGCCTAGTATGAGCAGTAGGAAAACCATATTAATCTGCGCAGTCACGCAGAGCCAAAGCACAACCAAAACAATGTTCTTCTGCAAAATGCAGACAGTTTTGTTTTTTAAACCACTAAAAAGAGGGCCAAAAGTTACATAGTGTACCTTAAAACTTGATTTGGAATGTTGATAAATGTAGAAACGTCATGACAGTCTGTGAAAATGGTCCATGAAGGTATTTGTACGAATGAATCTTGATTAGATTACATTCATTTACACTAAATACAAGCTGCATCCCCTTTTTCTGTCTCTTTCCAAAAAAAAACTTCTTTGCTTTTTGAGATGGGAAAGCTGTGTGATGAGGCTGAAAGACTTAATCTGTATTATTATTTCAGGACAGTTTATTCCAAAAAGTGGATCATGAATATTACTGTAAGGTAGACTATATTTATATTGGTAATATTGATGTTTACTGTGTCCTCTGGTGTTGCAGGAGGAGATCGAGGCGTGCTGTGAACTCCTACAGGAGAGATGTAGGAGACTGGGTTCTAAGATATCTGAGCTCCTTGTTCTTCCCATCTATGCCAACTTGCCCTCAGACATGCAGGCCAAAATCTTCAATCCCACTCCGCCTGGAGCACGCAAAGTAAGAAACGCCATTCCCTTTGTCGGCCAGCAGGAGGCAGCATGTCTGTTGAAGTCTGTGGAAAGCCACGAATACTTGTTTATGCATAATAGTAGATACCTTTATCTAAATTGAAGCAAAAACAAAAACTAATGCAATCTCTTATGTAAATGTTTTTCTTTAGAAGCTTTATTTTGTATATCTTGATACTAAATACTAAATACACTAAACACTGAATATGAAATTCTTGGGTAATGGTTTGTGGTTTTTCTTCTGCAGGTTGTGGTGGCCACAAATATCGCAGAGACGTCTCTGACCATTGATGGCATCATCTACGTGATTGATCCAGGTTTCTGCAAACAAAAAAGCTACAATGCAAGAACAGGAATGGAATCTCTCATTGTCACACCCTGTTCACGAGTAAGAGGAGCTTAGAGAAACGACGAAAACATTCTCTCACATTTATCTGTCAAGAATGCAGTTGACCCAAAAGTGTTCAGACAAGTCACACTGAGAGATTTACTAATGACATTGTAAATAGTTGTTACATAGAAATTATTATAATAGTTATTAGTATAATTTAAATTTGTAATGTGTGTCTGAATGTAGGGAAGTAACATACAGAGATAGCAGGTTATTGTCTGTCAACGAGTCACTCATTTAGGTCATATTACACTATTGAAGGTTAAAATGGTCATTTATGTGTGGAATTAGAGATTGATAATGTGTTATATTATCACACAGGCCTCTGCCAATCAGAGAGCAGGTCGTGCAGGAAGAGTGGCTGCTGGGAAATGTTTTAGGCTGTACACCGCCTGGGCCTTTAAACATGAGATGGAGGAGACCACTGTCCCTGAGATCCAGAGAACAAACCTGGGAAATGTGGTTCTGCTGCTCAAAAGTCTTGGTAAGAATGAATGAATCAGTTCTTGATGACTTTACCAGAACAAATCTACATGTTAGCTTGATTTCTATGCACTGCAGGCATTACAAGGATCAGATGACTTTAGTGAAGATTCCAAACCAAGAGGCATTATTTTAAAGAAAAACAGCACAAACACACTTTCCTAATAAAACATACAGTATGACAAAAATACATTTCTTATGGTCTTAAAATATAGTTTAAAATGAAGAAAATTATTTTAATATTTTGTGGCTGACAAACGTTAGTGACACAAGAAAAGTAACATTGTGAAATATTATGTAAGGGATAATGTAGAGCGAGGCGGTTGGTCTTGAATCAGCCTGAAGGGGTTGTATTCGCTATAACAACCGCCTCGCTCTACATTATCCCGTTATTACATGGCTACCTACCAAATAAATCAATAATTTGACTCAAAATATTGATTTAAAAAGGAGTTTATTGATTTAAAAATGATTGTATTGCTTCCGCTAAAGAGACGTTCCGTCTCTACGGTTAGAATCTTGCGTGCCCGTGGCAATGCTCTGCTTTGCATGGCAGCGGTGTGTTATAGTTCGCAAGACCGCATTCTACATTAGAATTCAACCAATAATACAGATTAAAATAACTCTTTTCTATTTTAATATATTAATACATTTCAGTTATTCCTGTGATGCAAAGCTGAATTATCAGTATCATGACTCCAGTCTTCAGTGTCACATGATCCCTCAGAAATCATTCTAATATGCTGATTTGCTGCTCAGGAAACATTTCTTCTTTTTATCAATGTTGAATACAATTGTGCTGCTTGTTTTCATGGAAAACGTGATACATTCATCTTTGATGAATAGAAAGTTCAAAAGAACATTGATTTGAAATAGAAATCTTTTGTAACTTTATAAATGTCTCTACTGTCACCTTTGATCGTTTTAATGCATACTTGCTTAATATTAATACTTGTTTTCACAAGGATGCATTAAAAAATATTACTGACCCCAAACTTTTGAACGGTAGTGTACTTCCTTTAAAATCACCTGGTACTTGTTGGTTAAAATGAAATGAAAGTGAAGTTAGTTCAGAGAAATGCTGTGAATGACATTCAGACATGTTAAACAGAGCTTTACTTTTTAGGGCATTCTACTAAGGTTAGTAGTGTTGAATGTCTTTGTAATTATTTCTGCTATGAAGAATAATGGCAATTTGGGGTGTGGTACTGAGATATTGAAATGTTAATGCATACATAAACCTGACACACTTTTTCACTCCCTGTAATCAAACACCAAATGTTTTTTATTATGTGCTGAATATCTAACATGTTTTTCCTGATCTGTGCGTCAGGCATAAATGACCTGATTCATTTTGACTTCATGGATCCTCCTCCTCACGAAACGCTGGTGTTGGCTCTGGAACAGCTCTACGCTTTGGGCGCCCTCAACCACCTCGGTGAACTCACTAAGGTGCGCAAAAACAAATTAAAACGGCTTTATAAACCTAGTTATGCTACAGTTGGTTTTCTAAACCCTTAAGTGCTTTAAAGGTATAGTGGAGGATCTTTCCGAATTTTAGATAAGACCCGCCCTCACCACTTTTTGGAAAGTTTGATTGATTCACCGGAATGATTGACAATTAGGAGGACCAATAGTATAGGTGATCCACCCGGAAGTAAAAAAAATCCTCCGCTATACCTTTAATACCTTTACCTTTAATGAACTCAAGGTTCAGGACATTGAAAATAAGTATACATAAATTACTCTAAAGCTGCAGATTTATAATATCCCTCATGGAAATATGCCAATGTATAGCTCTTTTGTCCAGGGTTTTGACTTCCTTTTCTTCTTCTCGCGCTGTAGCTCGGCCGAAGGATGGCTGAACTTCCTGTGGACCCCATGCTGAGTAAAATGATTCTGGCTTCTGAACAGTGAGTCTAATCTGGAAAAAAAATCACCTCAGTTTACTCATATGCTCATTTTTTTCATGGAGTCGTTATTGTAATGTTTTCAACATTGTTCATTGGTCTCTCCTGAAGTTATAAGTGCTCCGAGGAGGTCCTGACCATCGCAGCCATGCTGTCAGTGAACAACACCATTTTCTACCGCCCAAAGGACAAAGTGGTCCATGCCGACAATGCTAGGATGAACTTTGTGGTACCAGGAGGAGATCACATGGTGCTGCTCAATGTATACACACAGGTGCGTTTATGTGTGCATGTGGAAACACCACTCAAAGTGGCAATCGATCTCAGATCTGAAGCATTTTAATGAACTGGTAGTTGCGGCAACTGAAATGTTTTGTTTTTGTCAGAATCCTCGTCTCATCTAGCGTGACTTCCTTATGAGAGATGTGCAGGAATTGTAAAGCCGAACAGGTTATGCAGGCCTGTCCAGTGCATACGTGCATGTGTGTATGTAGATGCTGTTGCAGGAAGTTCTTGTCTTGTACATTTATAACTTTGTGTGAATAGTGTTTTGTAAGAATGACTGTTCAAACAGCAGAAACAAAGACATTTTTGGCAGCTAAAATCAGGCATTTAGGAGGGTTTTTGGGGGGTTATTATATTACAGAATTGCTCAATTTAAGTTATAGTCGAGATTATATTTAGTAAACGTTAATTTCAGTTTAATTCTTTCACTCTGTTGATCCTAATAGTATTTGTGGCATACAAATATCATTGCCTTGTAAGAATACTTCTGCCTTTTTTGGAAAGAAAAATGTTGTGTTGACCCCACAGTCCCCAACCTTTCCGCTGGACTTTCACTATGCTTATTTTTTGTAAAATATTAAAATGTTTTCTACCATGTTGTTTTATTAATTTATATGTGAATATGTATCTTTAAATACATATTCTCACATGAACAACCATTTAAAAATGGTCTCATAAACCTGAAGTATAAATCACATATAATGGTCATTTGTTGATAAGAGTAATCTGGTCATCAGACTTGTCGGATGCACAAAACACGCAATTATTGTCTCCAGAAAAGAAAATGTATTCCATAAAAACAGATGGTTTTTCACCAGATAAGAAAAATGTATTAAATAGTCTCTCTCTTTCTCTGTCAGTGGGTAGAGAGCGGTTACTCCACTCAGTGGTGCTTCGAGAACTTCATCCAGTTCCGCTCTATGAAGAGAGCTCGAGATGTGCGTGATCAGCTGGAGGGGTTGATGGACAGGATCGAGGTGGAGCTGTGCAGCTCCGACGGTGACAGTGTGCCCATCCGCAAGGTGATTTCCTCATTTTCCCTACATCGCTTCCTTTCTTGCATTTCCTCCAGTGATAATGTGTTTGGACAGAAGTCTGATGCTTTGCATGTGATTGCTATCTAACCTTTATGAACCTGGGGCCATATGTATAAATCCGCTCTGAGTAAAATATTTGTCTTAAAGGATTAGTTCACCCCAAAATTAAAATGTCCTAATAATTTACTAACCCCAATGCCATCCCAGATATCCATGTCTTTCTTTCCTCAGTGGGAGAGAATTTATGTTTTTTGAGGAAAACATTTCTGGATTTTTCTACTAACAATGGACTTCATTGGTTACCATCGTTTTTAAGTCCAAATCAATGCAGTTTCAAAAGTCTTTGAAGTGTTTAAACGGGCTGTACGCGATCACAGCTGAAGAAGAGGTTGTTATCTAGCGAAACGATCATTTTTGTCATTTTCAAAACAAAATGATAATTTATAGACTTTTTACCTTCAATAGTTCGGATTGAGCTGATCAACAAACAGACAGGGAACTACGTCGTCACGTTGAAAGGTCACGCCGGCGCCGGCAATACTATTTGAACTACTATTCATATTCATCAGAATGTTATTCATATACTATTCATATTCATATTCACTGAATACTATTACTATATATATATATAATAGCAAACAATACTATTTGAACTATCCTCCTACATACGGTCGCATTGTAAACAGTGGGGCGGTACTTCCGCCGGCGCCGGCGTGACCTTTCAACGTGATGACGTAGTTCCCTGTCCGTTTGTTGATCAGCTCAATCTGAACTATTGAAGGTAAAAAGTCTATAAATGATATATATATATATTTAAAATGACCTATCGTTTCGCTAGATAACAACCTCTTCTTCAGCTGTGATCATGTACAGCCCGTTTAAACACTTCAAAGACTTTTGAAACTGCATTGATTTGGACTTAAAAACGATGGTAACCAATGAAATCCATTGTTAGAAGAAAAATCCAGAAATGTTTTCCTCAAAAAACATAATTTCTCTTCCACTGAGGAAAGAAAGACATGGATATCTTGGATGGCATTGGGGTGAGTAAATTATTAGGAAATTTTCATTTTGGGGTGAACTAATCCTTTAAGTGTGTCAAAATTTTAAGAATGATGTAATTTTACTCTTATTCCTTGACTTAAGAATGAAGGTTCCTAAGTGTTAAGACTTGGTCTCAGCTCCTAAATTATTAAAGTGCTGTGTTATTAAATTATTAAAGTGTATTAGAGTGCTGGATATTTATCCTAACCTACTTGGGAGTAACAAGATGGCAGCAGAGAGGAAGGGACCACACGCATTCCAATAAAGATATTGAAGTATATATCCCCCATATTGGTATCGACCGATATATGTATCAGCCCAATAAAAAAATTTGGTCAGTATATTAAAGCTGATAAATAATGGATTATTTCCTTCAGCTGAGACACTTCAGATGCGCACTGTTCTTCGCCATGATGGTTTTGAATAGCTTGAAATACGATTGAAATCACTTCAAAAAAGGAAAATGCAGTTAAGTGCAACGTGCAGCGCAAGTCTGTCAAATACACTACATTGAACATCATTATAATTTCGTGCTTGGGACGTGGATTTTAAAGGTGAGACTTTTGTTCTTGTAATCAGGCTCTCAAAAACTATATAAAAACTTAGATTTATCGGCCAATTTATCGGCTTTCAAATATAAAGAGTTATCGTTATCGGCCAAAATGTTCATATCAGTGCATCCCTAGAAGATATAATGTATTGGAGTGATGACACGGAGTTGGTAAAATGATACAGGCTTGATTGTCAAGGTATTCTTTTTGTAACTGACCTTGTAAGAAATTTGTTTACTACTTCCACTCTACAATTCAATGCTCTAACTGCAGAAATGAAAGTAATAATGAATCAGTCCACAGTAAGCATGCAAAAAATGCATAAAAGCTCACAGGAAAAAGCATACACTGACTACAACATAACCAGTTATTAACATTTCATTGGTTCTTTCTTGTTTTTACTTGTTCATAGTTTCTTTGTTTGACATCCTAGCAATTTAATTGCTTTATTACTAATAAAATAGTTGACTCAAAGCACAACTACGCAATATGTTTACAAAATCTTTAACACATTTTATTTAATTTGGACAAAGGGTGAAACAAAATTTTTCTAGGCCAGACAACATGTTTGGCCACTACTGTATGGCAGTTCATTGACTTTCCAACTGATCTTCAAACCATATTATATATATTGGTGTCATACTGCCATGACTACTCTTCCAGGCTCACTATTGGCTGATTCAGAGGTTGAGGGCCTCATTGTAGTCCTTTGATCACAAAACTTAAGTGCCATCTCAGTTAGCACCTAAGAGTCAGTCTTAGACTTGTTGAAAGTTGCTTTTAGCTTTTTTTTTATAAATAGCTCCTACTCTTAAACAAATCCTACTTTTTACTAAGAATTTTTGACATTTAAGTTAAAGCCTAAGCCTATTCTTAAGAGCATTTTTTTAAAAGTTTTATACATACATACTCTTTATAGACTGAATTCCCTTAAGATTTGACTTGACACTCTTACTTGTGGCCCTTACTGGCTAAAAAGATTGAAGTAGAATTTGTGGCACAATTTGCATTGTCACCTATTAAAGTAAGTGCTTGCTTGTCTCTTTAGGGCTTTTTACATTGCACTTAAACCAAGGTTTTTTAGCCCAGGTTACAATGTTTTATTCTGAGGGGGAAATTCAATCAAACTTTACTAAAATAACTTTTCAAGAGTAAATCTGTCTCTCATTTCTTTGTTTTTGAGTACTTCCTGTTCTATGAGAGACTAGTGTCACTATGAATCATCAGTATTTTCACGTCAAGAGTATTTCAAGAGGCACACTAACACAGTTGCTGAATGCATGCATACTGTGCATTACTACATTTAGGAGATGCGTTTGTATATTTAAAGGAGTTTGGCATTGATGAATGCAGGTTAGATGACTAAGAATCATTTGTGGCATGAGGAACAGTGCACAGATCATACAATTGTCTTCAGCCACAATAGAAAAAAAATGTTGGACCAGTCAAATATATTTTTGTCTGTGATGCTGCTCATTATTGCATCAGTTATTTATACAGTTTAGAGGCGATTATATCAAAATGATTTGACTTTAGAATGCCACGATTGACCAATCAGAATCATGTATTTCAGAGAGCCTTCGTAATAAGAATGAATACGTTGTAGTGCTAAATGTGCTTGCTTTTTCTTCCAGGCGGTGACTGCGGGATATTTCTACCACACGGCACGCTTGAGTAAAGGGGGTTATAAAACAGTCAAACACCAGCAGACTGTTTACGTCCATCCCAACAGCTCACTCTTCGAGGAACAGCCACGCTGGATGATCTACCACGAGCTGGTCTTCACCACCAAAGAGTTCATGAGACAGGTATGGAGTCGTCCTTCACATTCTTTGTCTTTTTAATCAGATATAACTAATATTATTGAAGAAAAAAATCATACTTGGTGTTAGGGATTTAAACAGACTGGTTCTTTTTTACTTGAGCCTGTAAGCAACCACATAGCAACTCTCTAAAATCCACTCCTAACTGCTAAAGGTGTGTTCACACTTGGCAGGTTTGGTTTGATAAAAACGAACTCTGGTGCAATTGCTAAACGAACCAAACGAACTAAATGGGGACAGAATGCTCAAGCATATCTGTTTTTTTTTTTCGTCATAGGAGGGATTGCAATTAGTCTAAAAATCATCATTATTGGACTATTTTAATTAATGCACCTCAAAAAATGATCTGCTGCTGGGATTTTTTGTTATGATTTAAGTGACCATTGTGCAGTTGTGTTTGTGAGAAACTTGGGAGAAAAGACATCCAAGAATATTTTGCGTTTTATTTACAAAAGACTTTTGACATTTAAACGAACAAGCCTTTTTCTATTACAGTGATTGATTTATACCATGTTTCTATAATGGATAATGTTGAGCAAGCATGGGATTATTTTAAAAACAACCTTTTAACGTTATGTGATAAACATGCTGATTGTTCCTTTTGTCAAAATTTTAGGATAGGTGGAGAAAACAATCCATGGTTTAATGACGCTTTTTTTTCTATTATTAGACATTTTCTATTTCTATTATTATAAGGGCTAAAGCAAAGAAATCAAATAGTCCGTCAGTTTGGCAGTCTATAGCACATTTCATAAGAAATGCACAAAAATGGTAAAAAATACAAAGTCCTCTTATTATTTTCCTATGTTAAGTGATGATTTAAATAATAGTAATCTAATTGACCTGAATTCTTAAACATAAATAATTTTATTAATGTTTGTCCAGATCCTTTACATAATGATTTAAATGTAAATAAGATCAATGAAAACATTGATGTTGTTTCTCTTTGCCCTACAAAGATATTTATCTTCTCACCTATTTCTACTGTACTAGTTCATGAAGCTTTATTTAAATTAGATGGTAAAAAACCTTATAATAAATAAAGGTGTACGACATGGTTTGATTTTAGTTCCTATTTTATTTTCAATTTATATCAAAGACATTGGGCAAGGAATTAATACGAACAAAATACAGCCAACGAATGAATTCCAGGCGCTGTGTTTTTAATCCATTACACATTTTACAATCTCTTTGTGAGTATTCAGCTGATAAAAAATACCATCATATATACACGCATACAATGAGTGCATTTAGCCCAGCACACAGTTCGGTGTTAAAAATTACAGAGTGAACACTTAAGTTTACCAGGACTAAAATGTATCATTTTCTTTTTTTGGCCTGGACCACGAGAACCGAACTACAAGTGTGAACGCATTATTAGAAATCACATTGTAATGCTTTAGCAACCACTGAAAATACCCTATAGTCTTGCCAGCAAGTTTTGAATGGGCAAGCACTTAATTATTCTTCAGAAAATGTACAAATATGCTTTATTCTAAACCTTATTCTAAAAAAATCTGTCTTTCAGGTGATCGAGATTGATAACGGCTGGCTGCTGGAAGTGGCTCCTCATTATTATAAGAACAAAGAACTTGAGGACGGCAGCAATAAAAAGATGCCCCGCAAACAAGGCAAAGCCCGTGAAGAACTGGGCTGATCCTGAGATAAGACGAGCAAGAGACTCTTCCGCCCAATATTACACTGAATCTGCAGACAGACAGACAGGAGATCAGCAATGTCAGAATCTCCAGCAGTGTTCATCTGGAAATTATCAGACGTTTCGTTTGGTAATTTGCTGATCCTGTGTAAAATATTTTGGCGACTCATAATTTTATGTTTCAGCTAAAGTTGTTTTCATGTGTTTGAATGAGGAAATATATTTTTGTTGACAAGTATACATGTGTTTTTTATTGTTATCCAGGAGTGCTTTTATATTATGTGACCTCTGAAACTATTAAAGAGAGATGGCTTGATGTGGGTCAAGAGATGAATGTTATCAAAGGTCGTACAATTGCAGGTTATTAAGGAAACAGTGTTCTCATAAATACACAGAGATTGTTTTCAGCGGTATGTTACGCTAAACCTCAAGCACGTGTCTGTCAAGGCTTTTGACCTCAGGTGACTGTCTAAAATACAAGAAGTTTAGGGAAGGGAGCCAGGAGGAAATGTTAATACTCCAAAATAGGGATATTAATATGGATGAAATGACACAGACCATGGATATATCAATATAAAAGGAGAGGGTTGTGCAATAAAATGTATTTATTAACGCAGAAAGGTTATTGTGTTACAACAGGCACACCCTGCAGTTTGTTAGAATATTTGAGTATGGATCAGCATAATCCAAGAGCAGAATTTTCATGTAAAATGTGATTTTTAACTTTTAAATTTGATTATTTATTTACATTTTCTATAGAAAAGCATAATTCTGTCTCCTGTAAAGTTATTGTGCCATATAGTTTAATATTTAGCCAGCAGTCAATGATTGATAATTTCCAGTAATTTGTATTTTACCCTGAAGCTCCCAGATGATGAACAGCCGAAATTAGCCGTTAGTCAATGAGTAGCTAAAGTAGTAAAATTGACTGTCGATGTCAACAGAAAGGATTTTTCACCAGAAATTCCATTTAAAGGCAGGGTAGGCAATTTCAGAGAGGCTAGCAATAGCGAGCTAGCTTTGAAAGCACAAGATCCCAGCCTCCTTTCAGAGCGTCTCCAAAATCACGCCTCCTTCAAAACACAAGAACGCACACAGCAGAGTCTACAAAGAGTCACGAGAGACGGCGTTAAACTACCTCATGACTCAAAGCACATAACATTACAATAATAATGAATGTAAACAACTTACAGAGCTCTTACTTGTACCACCTGACTGATGCAGATTCATTTTGCCGTTGATAGAGTTGACATTGAAATGCTGTAAAAATCTGATTGGGAACGCATTTCAAACCACTTTCAAATATGGTCTGAATCAGTCCATATAATTTGCAACGCCACACATATGATCCAATCAATTCCCGAAAGACGGAATAAGATCCCACCTTAATTTTTCTCATTATAGAAGCCATTTCACTCGGATATACATCATAATGGGACTATCCATTTCATGCCGACTTTAGGGGGCCATTCACACGGAACACGATTTTGCATTTAAAAACAGACGGGGCAGTGGAATTTTGTATTTTTTTTAAGTTCTAAAAATGTTTTTAAAAATGTACCACATTTTTAGTTGAGCCATGCCATGCGTGAGATGCTGCATAAGGTGCGATATGTGAGCGTAACTATATAAAAAAAAAAAGGTCTACCCCAACCCTAACCGGACGTAAATAGATATTATGAAAAACATATGAGTGAGATGTGTACGATATCAAATGAATTAGCTATCAAACCATCAAACATTCCTACATAGTAATCACCAACCAGAATAAGCTAGTTTAACTTAATTTACAAACTGGTAACTTATCTGAGGCGATCACCTTGCATTGTTCAAACCCTACCAGCGACTACAATTAACCGCTACATCTGCCCTCTAATCTAAAAACAGTCTGGAAATCTGATCCTCCAAGTGCAGCCATGTGAATTTTGCATACGGCTTATCTAGTCATCTAGACATTTCTCTTCTGCTCTTCTATCTTACTGTGAAACAATAGTGGAAATAGTGTGTTAACAACACTTATTCATGGATAAAAGTACAGGTAAAACAGCTATGTGAGATAAAGTTAAGTGATTCACACCACAACAAAACAGTATCAACCTTTATAACACAAAATTTCTTCATGCTGGAATGGGATAGTGCTTCCTGATCCCTTATCAGGGTGTGTGTGTGTGTGAGAATAGCATTAACCTAGTCACTTAATTTATCAGCGACTTCCTGGGATCTTAAACTTCCCTATTGTTTCCATCTAAATGGTGTATATTTCCAGTTATATGTCCTGGAGTACAGTAAATGACACTTTGGTGTTTTGTTTTTTTTGGCTTGGACTAATAAGTAACCACTAGCCACCACCCAGCAACATTCTGTCAGTGTTTGCATCGTGGCTGTGAGTTTATCATGAACAAGCGTGACATTTTGATATTTAGGGCATTTAGAAGCATTCGGTGGATTCGGTTTCATTCCAGGTCAGAAAAATAAAGCACAAGTATTAATCAGTGGATTCCTCACATTTACTGGAGTAAATGGCAACTGGACAAGTTTAACAGGTATGACATGGTAAAAAGGAGGAGGGAGGAAGGGAGGGAGAGAGATAAACATGCAGAAGAGGTGGCGAAACTTTGCTTGCGTTAACTAATGAAAACCGCAGTTATAGGTTTTGAGGAAGACAGAAAGGACTGGATTGCGTACCTTTCACATTGCATTGTTGGATGTACACCTAGACTGGAATATGTGCTTCTGGAGCCAGGCAAACTTCAGAGGCACCTAAACATCTGGGTTCAACTGCTCGTCAGCTCATAGGTAGATTGCAAGTTTTTAGAAACACTTTTTGTGATTTTAACTTATAAAATGCAGGTCCAACATGGAGACTGGGGCTAGGTCACTGTAAAAAGAAAAAGATATGATCAATAAGTTGTGACAAATGTTTTTACATTGCTTTAACTCGTCAAAATAAGTTAAGCAATTTTCCAAAAAAAAAGTGTTATACAAGATTCAACTGTTTTTTTTAAGTCAGTTTAATGTGATTTAAGTTGAAATTACTTAAAAATCAAAAATTGATTGAAAATTGAAATCAAGTTGATTGTACTTAAAAATTTAAGGCAGTAACTTTTTTTTACAGTGCACACACACAAAAAAAAGAATCAAACTCAAGAGGGTTTCGAGCTAGGTGTATTTCTTTTTAGTCTTTTACTTGCTAAAACTATGAAATATTCATCAGATGACAGAAGGCATTTAGCAGATTGTGTACATGTTTTTCAGCAAAGTTTTGATTGTGTTTGATTTAGAGGCCTTAGAAATTTTAGTATCAAGAATGACCCTTGGTCAATACTGTCAGAGAGAATATATATTTGTGTAATTGGACTTTTGACTTAAAACCTTATAGTCTTAATAGCCATTCTGTCCTCCAAACTAAAATTCATATTTTTGCTAATATTTTGCATGTATTTGTCACACGTTGTATGTTTTAATTTGTAATTTGTTTAAAAATGCTACTTAATTCTATTATTCCAGTGTGACAAAATGCCCCACATATTACAATGTTAAGCAAATCAAGTCTTCTGTTAATTTTTTTTGTTTTACCTTATCTTTTTTTAAAAGGCTTTTGTGCCTAAAAGGAACTGACTTTAACAAACAAGCCTGGACAAACATTCATGAAATTCACTCACGTAAAAAGTGTGACAACTAGCCTTGATCTTAAATGAAGGGTGTGTTATTGTCATAGTTAAGTGACAAGTCTCAACTGACCTGATCTGGTTTGTGTTAAACCTGTGGGTGTGTGCTTTTAATTTGGGAAGTCATTTAGTCCAAATATATTAATTGTTCTGAAAAAGAACTAGTTCTGCTTTCTGCTTAAAGTTAACACTCCTAAAAATAAAGGTTTTGATTGTGTTTTATGTGGCCAGTCGGTATAACCTTTATAAACACTGTAAAAAAATAAAATGTTTTCAACTTAAAAAAGTAAGTGTTTGTGCTGCCTTAAAATTTTAAGTTTAGGCAACTCAAATATCAAAGTTGTCACTAAGTACAACTTCACATTTCAAGTTGACTTAACTTAAAAATTTTAAGGCAGCCCGAACACTTACTTTTTTTAAGTTGGAACAACAAGTTATTTTTACAGTTGTAGTTAGAACTGAGTGCAAAAACATGGGCTAATTTAATTACTGAACAACTAAATTCAACCTGGATTTTACATGTTCATAATATCACATTCACTAATGTAATTGTTTGCTATAGACATTCCTTATTGTTTTCATGAGTTTCCTGACTTGATTCACAGTTAAAGCTTAACTACTATAAGCAAACAGAATGAAACTGGGATCTGCACCTTCTTGTAAAAACTTGATATTCTGGTTGGCATTCCTGAACAGTCAGCTTTTGAGTTTAGGTCAACACTCTTATGGGATTTACACACTAATTCTGGGTTAATTTGAAAACCCTTGTCAATTTGAAAGTTGGTTAGCACGTTATCCCTTGGTTATGCCTTTAATTGTGGTGCCAATAGTATGTGAAACAATATGGTGCTACAATACAACGGCAGGCGTTCATAAAATACCTCAGTACTTGGGCTGGTTTACCCTTGGCTACACAAACCTGGCAGCCCTGTGCTTTGCTGGGGTGATGAGTATTATTTTATCAATTTACAAACAGATTGACCAGGCCATATTCGCGGAGATGTTATCAACCTCATAAATATGCAAATAAGAATGGTAGCCTGAGGTTTACAATTGTTCATTGTGTTAATTACTAACCCAAGATCACATATGAACATTGTAATACATGGAACAAGATAACTCAGAATTATGTAAACCCTGTAAAGCCTGACATGTGAAATAATCGTCTGAAAAATCTATTGAACCTTTAAATTCCATATGTGTTTTTTGTTGAGTATCATATTTGATACATTATGCTTTTATGGCTCATATAGTGAGAATATGGAGCTCACACTTGACTTGAGGAGGAAAAAACACCAACATTTTATTGCCATTATTGTCAATTTGGCATTTGGTGCAGTTGTATGTATATGGCCAAAAAGTCAAATGAATTGAGAAATGAAATGAAAGATGTACAAAAAACCTGATGTATATAATATTTGACATTTTAACATGATTAAAAAAAAAAAAAAAAAACATATGTATGGATAATCCAGTAAACCAAGTTGCTTCAGTCCGGTAAATGCTCATCTTGAAATATTACTAACAATATAAAAGTTATTCTAATGCTTACTTTACAAAAATCCTTAAAGATTTCAAAGCAAAAAGACACGTGAACCACAACCTGAAGGGTTTTTAGAATGATACTAAAAGGGAAAAGGATAAACTATCAGTGAGATGTTGTGCACTACAGGTTTTTTTTTTTAGCAAAGGTTTGACCATGTTGATCATTTAGAGGCCTTAGAAATTTGGGTCGATTTCAAACTCAAGGCCATTCAAGGCCTAAAATAGAATACAAAGAAAAGCAAGCAATAACCACTGTAACAAGCAATGTTCTCATCACACTTGACTGCTAATGGAAAACTTCAGTTTACGATCTCCACCTTTGAGTCGAATAGCTGTACACTTTGGTGACCTGAGTTCGTCCTTGTACAAGGTCATGCAGCACTTTTTGAAATCATGTGCCTGTTGAATGTAAATTCCATCGATTGTATTTGTAATCTAGACTGATAGTGTATTGCTTCATGTCCCCTTGCAGGCTTTTCTGCACGACACTTCCATTTTCTCTTAATCCGCTCCTGTGGATCCAAGGCTCTACACAATGAGTGACGGCAAAGAGAAACCCCAGGGCAGCAAAAAAGGGACCAATGTCAAGCCGACAAGCAAGGGAAGCTTCAACCAGGGATCTTCCGAGCGACGACAGAAGCCCGACAAGCCTCTTAGGAGAAGCCGCAGCAATGAAGCGGAAAACCGGCGTCGTGAAGGTAGCCGGGGTAGAGAACGGGACCGGAAGGAGGGCGTTAAGCACCAACGGGGTCGGAGCGAGGAGGGAAGGAGGCGAGATCGCGACCAAGAGCCTGGACACAACCAGACGGAGCAACCCAGAGACGACCTGGAAGACACCGAGTGCATTGTGTGCTTCTGCAGCTTCGACAACATCTTCAAGACTCCCAAGTTACTTTCCTGCGGACACACGTTCTGCCTGGAATGCCTGGCACGCATCAACGTCAATTCTCCCGAGCTCAAGATGCTGATTTGCCCCATCTGTCGGGAGCAGACGGTAATCCGACACGGCCGAGATCTGCCTCACCTGGGAAATAACGAAGACATCTTCCGGAAACTTCCGGCCGACATGCAAAGGGCGCTTTCCGTGCGCTTTAAACGCAGCAAGGGCAAACTCGTCCTTAAGAATCCTCCACCAAACAGCTTTATGAAGACCAGCTTAAACCTGCCGGCGTTAAAGAAGAAAGAGGAGCAGGCCGGTAATAACCCACTTGGAGTCATGGAGGAAGGTCTGGGCCAGGCGACTATGATCGACGTGGGTAGACCGCCCAGCAGGATGACAGGTCGCATGAGAAGGTTAATGTATTCCAATCAGTGCTATTATGCCGTACTTGGAGCCATTATCATAATCACTGTGGCTCTGATGCTGGTCGGCATCTTCACCTTTGTGGTGATGCCCTTTATGCAAAAACCAAATACAGGCCAACCAATCCACAACCAAACTAATCCAGGCACATTCCCTTAAGGGATGATGAAAACACACAGCACTCAAGAAGGATGACGGACAAAGCAAACAAGCTAGATTCTTAGTGGAGCCTGTTGCCTTGAACACAACACTGCATTTTTTGTTTGCTTTTGTGTAAGAAGCTTGAGACAGATTCGATTGGAATGAACTGGAAAAACTTGAACATATCATACACTGAAGGCTGTTGAGCATGGACATATTTTACACAGACTGAGTCATTATTATGCAAAGGTCTGTAAGAACAAGAGGCAATGATGACGTCTATTTGACCAGTAATTAATTATTGTAAACTATGAATCAATTTAGGTTTTTTTTTTCTAAAAGGGCTGGATAATATAAAATAATAATACTATTGTACAATATTACTAACATATTTGATTTCATGAGGAATTATGTTTTTTTTTATGTACTGTAAGGTATTTTGAATCTATATGGTTTGTGGTATTGGCGTAGAAAGACAAAAATGTGACAACTCACCAATGCAAATAATATCAGTCTGAAAATGTACATGACAACACAAATGTAAGCTCATAAATGTTCTTTCTCATGTTGGAAAGACATTTATTAGAAATGTATAATTATTTGAATTATGCTGCACATAATGTAAATAATACACTCTTATATGTATAATTATAATGTATGTTCATAGTTTTTTATTCATTTGCACAAATGGGGAGAGGAAAAAAAGTGGAAAATAATAAAAGTTTTAGACCATTTTCTGGTTGAGTGATATACACTCTAAAAACATTTTTTTTGGCTCAACAAAATTAATAACAGCTCAAAAATTAAGACTCAACCAACAAACTACACTGAGAATTAGTGTATATAATAAGTAGTATAGTATAGTATAGTATAGTATAGTATAGTATAGTAGCCTATAATTTGTAGCATAAACATTTAAAGATTTTGTAAAGATTTTTTAAAGCTGCATTCCGTAACTTTTTTGGTTTAAAAATGATCCAAAATAATTTTTTGAGCAAGTACATAACCAGACAGTGTTCGAAACTGTCTGCTTGCCTTAGCTCGATTCAAAACAGCAATTGTAATAATGTTTTTAATTCAAGTGGTACTGGTGGATTTCCGCGGGAAATTCGAGCATGTCTTTGCGTCATTACGTCACATCTGTACACATAAAGAAGGAGTCTCGGCTAGTAGGCTGTGTTGCGTGTGAGGATGTTGGAGGTGGAGGTTTATAGCCTTTTCTCACAGCACTTGACATAATTAAACTTGTCAATTTGATGGCGGATCCAGAAAGGTTCAAACGACAATCACTAGTGTAAAATGCAAAAGACTTCGGACTTTGGAGTGGCAACAGAAAAAAAAAGAGACTGCAACCGGCCCATGCGAAAACAAGGATAAATATTGGGAGGGCATTAAATGGAGTCACGCAATGCTGATGTTGTTAAAATTAACAATTTGAGAACAAAGTATAATTTGCACGGTTTGACATAATATGATAATAATCAGCGCGATTTACTGCAGTGCTTTTTTTCCCTTAGTTGGTCAGAACAAAAGTGGATGTTACTTACTTGTTCAGATGACATTTTCCGTTGAAAATTCTTATGTTGGTCATACTTCCAAAAAGTATAATCTGTGATTCTGAATGACAGTATCCACACCAGCACGGTGACTGACAGCCGCACATTCTCCTCAAAATAGGGGTGTGCCATATCATACCGTCCACGATAATACCGGTATAAATTTTTACATGATAAAAAAGTGTCATATCGCGATATCACTGATATGGCGCATTACGTTCCCTAGCACGCACAACAACACCACCTGTCTGAGCGCGAGAGCAGCAAGTCAGCCTCCAATGACGATTTAGTACCTAAAAAGGAGCTACTTCAAAAGTATTTTAATAATTCCCGCAGGTCTACCACTTATAATGCGGGAAATTCCCCCGCAAACACTGATTTTACCAACCGCGTGAGTGTTCAGCGGTGCCGCTCTCTCTCTCGCTCTCAAAATGGGTTGCACAAGTCAAGCGTCAATACCACACTCTTGTGTTTAGCAGTCAGGACATGACGGAATCTTTTGTCACTTGCATCGTAACTAAAGTTTAGCATTTTCACTTTTTTTTAAGTCTCATCAGTTTAAACATGTGCGATTTTAAACTACTCTCGCGCGCTCTCTGATATGTTTACTCTGCGTGCATACATACAGTAAAGCCGTCTCACAAACAGCTCGCGAGTAACAAAAGTTATTTTTCGCGGATTAAATCGCTTTAACAGGGGAAAAAACACGCAAAATTGTGTAAAAATTCCGGTCATGGTTAGTGTATTCGTAAACAGTCGGTTATGTCTGAAATAACCATAAAACGTGCGTGACAGTGTGACAGCAGTATAACAGTAATGGATCCGGGCACTAGCTCTTGAAAAGTGACAGCAGCCATATGTGTCTGTCATTAATGTTGTCGTCAAAACAACAAAAGATAGCTTTCATTGTAAGGAATCAGAATTAATAGCCTATGTATTTAATTTAGTCAGGACTCAGGACTAGTGTTATTTTACATTTGATTACCTTATTCAGTTTCTGTAGTATTTCTGAATAGTGTTAGACGGACCTACCGGTACTCAAAAACTTTTATCTTTATTTGTATCTTTATTATTTTGTATATATTTTTTGCTACTTTTTTCAATTTAAGTCAAAGATTGAAATCAAGCTTCCTTGTGTTGTGTAAACTCTTAAAAACAAAATTACCCAATTGTAAAAACACAATGAGTGAGCAAACATTTTGGTGAGATAGCCTAAATGTAATAATAAATAAAAAAAATCTACATTTTTTTTATATCGTCATAAATATCATTATCGCAAATATTCTTGAAATATCGTGATATAATTTTGAGGCTATATCGCCCACCCCTACCTCAAAACATTGGATTCATCCGCGCTGTGCGTGCCGGGGCACAACCCACATAAAGTTGATAATTCCGCGAATAACTGCAATTGCAGATTTCGAACAGAGAGGGCGACAAAGAGGAAAAAATACGGACTGCAGCTTATTACTCATAAAAATTCCAAATAGTTTTTCCAACATAATAAACTCATAAATGAAGTGGTGGCCCTGGAACCTAAATCGTCCGTTTAAATTTCACACAATATTGTCAATATT
Source organism: Squalius cephalus (assembly GCF_949319135.1). Classification (NCBI taxonomy): domain Eukaryota; kingdom Metazoa; phylum Chordata; class Actinopteri; order Cypriniformes; family Leuciscidae; genus Squalius; species Squalius cephalus. Next base: position 23,998,117 of record NC_137132.1, on the reverse strand, counting down.
GATTATGTCCGTAACAATAGAACTCATCAAAATAATCTTTACAATTTAAAAGGTTTAATTCAGTTTTTAGTGTGAACCTATAATTATAAGTTTGCCAATAAAAAAGAAAATGACCAGAAATATAACCAATGCAGCAATCAGAAAACATCTGCTTTAGAATAATATTAAACGTAATATTCAATGGCTTCACAGTGTGGCTTTTACTCACACCTCACCTTCTAATCACTTAAATGAAGCACACACTAATATTTTACAAGCACATTGGAAAGGATGTGTCAGCAGGACTTTAGCTTCATAAAAAAGGGTTAAAACTATAATGAAGGATATAATTCCATATACAAAAAATGACAATGCAGCAGATAAAAGTGGTTCTTGTGACCCAAAAAATGCATTGCAGGTCTATAGTAGAGTAAAAACAGTGCTTAAATACAAACAATAAAATCCAAGTAACCTATAAAGTGCTAGAATAACAGACTAAAAAGGACAGAAACGAGGACAAAACATTCCAGGTATATTTTGTTGACGCCAATGCCACGCATCCAGTCAGACTCGCAAATTATCTCTATCACTGTTGGACAATATGGACACTAATACATGTGTTGCGCCACAAAATTGTCAGTTTCCCTAGCCGTTCTGTGTCACATTATACAGAGTAAATCTCTATTTCCTTATAGGTAACCATCAAAAAGTGAGCTCAGATGCCCTCCACTGTACATTTTGTACACTGCATTCACAGTACAGTTTCAGACTGTTTAAGAAGTCTTATTTTATTCATAAAATCCAGGCCTGCTTGTCTAATTGTCCTCTTGACAGTTCAAAATATAGAAAATATGCACATTATGTCCTTGATTTTCATGGTAAATATACAAGGTGGAAAAAAAGTATATAAAAAAATTATAGATATCTATGTGCTCTGTTGGGTGTAACGCATTACAAGTTAATCAGATTACTTTTTTCAAGTAACTAGTAAAATAAAGCATTACTTTTACATTTACAAATAAAAAATAATAAGTAGTGCAAGTTACTTTGTTTTCTCATTTGACAGACAACTCTCCTGTCACCATGTTGAAAGAAATCCTAAGTGCAGAGGCATTGTGTGCGCTGTGTAACCATGATGATTTTAGTTCTAAATGTGAACAAGCATTTACTCACCTCACTTGCAAAATCTGTTTCAGTATTACTCAAAATTAATAAACAGTGAGATGCAAACTCAGAATATTACACAAACCTGCAATAATTAAATATATTAAATTACACAATACTATAATCTAACTTTATTAACCAATGTATTTGCTGCTGACCTTCAATGATCCTTTTCAACCATACTAATAAGCTAAAATTACACTGCAAAAAGAGATGTGTTAAAAATGACACATCATGTGTAGAATTTTAACACATGTGGTGAGTGTGTTCAGGGACTACACATGATGTGTCAAATTTAACACAATAAATGTGTAAGTCATTTTAACACACAAATTGTGTCATTTTAAAAAATAAAGCGAAAGGGTCAGATGCAAAAATATTAACCGTTTAATCAATAGTCGAGTACAGAATGCATGTGCACACAAAGTACAACACAATGTTTCAAGCTCAATGACTGGACAGACTCACTGTACTGGACATTATTCAGTTATTCACGCTTTAACCCCTAATTGATAATGCTGCTTTTGACAAAAGTTCATGAAGAGATAACAGTTAACAGAGTTTGCACTTAGAATTTAATTAAATTAAAATGTAACAACTGACAAAATATTGTATATAAATAACTTGTATTTCCACTGGCCTGTTTGTTTGAGAACAGCAAACACTGCATACCATTCACAGTGATGGTGAGTGTCGGTGCGCTCAAATTTAACACACAACCTGTGTCGATTCTTAACACATCTCTGTGTTTATAAGGACTACACATTTTGTATTACCTTTAACACAACTAATGTGTTATTCCTCTTACACAGAAGTGTGTTGAAACCTTTTACACACTAATGTGTTATAGTTACACAACTTGTGTCAGATATGTGTTACATGTGACTGTTGTCGGTGTGTATTTGCCAGAGTTACTTCCTGTGTTTTTACAACTGAGTGTTTGGACGAACACTGAAACGTATTGTTAACTTGTGTTTATGGAGTCCAGTGACGTTTAATAAAGAGTTTGTTTGAACATTTGGATGGTTTAGAGTTTAGACATCATGAATCTACATAGACAAGCTCTTATTGAGAATTAACTGAGGTTTAGATGTTGATGTTTCACTGAATGTTTTATTTGAAGTCACCAGAATCGTGATTAATGGCTCCTTTATTTGAGCTCTTGACCCTTTACTCTTCTTTTAGTTTTTCTCTGGCTACTGTAACTGTATTTAATAAAATACTTTTGTTATGGCGAGAGAAAATATGATCAGATGTTTCTTGATGATGTTATAATCAGCAAGTGCTGATCTGATCAAGTTTATGAGTATATGGATGGTGCGCATTTAATTTATTTATGTGCTGTTAGTTATAACGATCTTGTGACACTACATCATGATATCCAGAAGTGCAGAATAAAAAAAAAATGTTTTCTGTAAATTTTAATCTGCGGCAGAAACTAGTCAAACACAGACATCAAGAATCAGCGCATGAATCTCAACAATGGTGACAAACGAAAAGCTTCATGCCGCAATGCATGCTGGGAGTCATGGATGAGATTTGTACTATGGTGGCACCCAGCATGCATTGCGGCATGAAGCTTTTTGTTTGTCACCATTGTTGAGATTCATGTGCTGATTCTTGAGGTCTGTTTGATACCATAGTCTGTAAGGTTCTGTACAAACTGTGTATTTAAAATTAAATTTTAAGTTAATTGCAATATGCTAATCTGTTTAAATATGATCTTTTATATATTACACTCATCTTTAAAATATTAAACTCTTGCTGAGCTTAACAATCTTACATGTCCATGATGATAATATTCTCATCTGAGCATATTTTTTTCATGATTATTTCTGCTGTTTCTAATGTGTTAAAATTCAAACATTTACAGCAATCAGAGAAAACTAATGTTAAAGAGTCAAGGGTCAAGAGCCCAAATAAAGCTGACACTAATCACGATTCTGGTGACTTTAAATGAAACATTCAATGAATCGTTAACACCGAAACCTGTTAATTCTCAATAAGAGCTTCTGTAGAGTCTGACAGAAATAAAGTTAATCTGGTTATTAATAACAAGTGAAAGCAGCATTTGAAAAAGACATTGAAAAAGATGCATGATGTGATTGGCTGCAAAAAAACCACCTGTTGATCTTTATTTTCTTTAGTTTTCATGAATTAAGATTTAATTTATTTATTTGAATGTATTGCTTTATTTATTTTAGAGCATTTTATGGGATACTGTATAAAATATACCTATAATTTTTTTCATAAACACAAACTGCCCTCCACCCAGTGCTATTCTATCCAGAGTTACATTTTAACACACATTGTGTGCTAAAATCTACACAACATGTGTCAAAATGCTATCTACACAGTCACATGTGTTGTTTTTTGACACATCTCTTTTTACAGTGTACTTTATAAACATCACGTTTGTGTTTCTTTCTTCCTCTTCCTTTTTGCTGAAGTAAGCGTGTTGAACTTTCTTCTTCAATCCAGAATGCCAGAACATCTGAAAATTGTGAATTTGCATTTGTGAAGGGGCCTTTGCATTTGCCAAATATATATATATATATTTTGTTGTCATTAAAAAACAAACAAGCAAGCCAGCCCAGGATAGAAAAAGTAACGCAAAAGTAACGTATGCATTACTTTCCATAAAAGTAACTAACACAATTGGTTTTTAGGGAGTAACGCAATATTGTAGTATTACTTTCCACATCACGGTAATTGTGCTAGAGGTAGACTACGTCTTAAGAGAATTTGGGTACATTGATTTTCTTAATAATTATAGTTATAGTAGTATCCTCCTTTTAAAATAGCTGTATAAGCACACTGTGTACACGAGGGGGGCATGTGAAGAACACGATATTGCCCACAGGCGAATAACCAACACCCCTATCTGACGCAAGCCCTGTAACGCTTTATAGCCTTCATTGAGTCATTCAAAGTCAGATTCGTTCTCAGGGGTCTCTAACCCTTCTATCAACATCAAAAAGTGATTTTACAGGGAAATATTGATAAGGACAGCATTTAAAAGGATCACAAGATTCCCAAAAGAAAGTCTGCGATGGCTTCGACACCCTCTGCCTCAGCCCTGTCGGCTGTTCTCCGGTGTCAGGGGAATATCCTCGCCCGAAAACAGGCCAACAAGAAGCGGTCTCCAGCGTCAGTCTACGGGCTCGGAAGGACAGGTGGAGATTCGGTCAGGTCTTATTTTCGCTCTCTTTGGGGATTCGTGTTTCACAGGGAGCGAGTGGACATTCCCGGAGTTCTGTCCGTTACAGCGCGGGTTGAAACGTCCTGTTCAGGAAAATCATTTGAATCCAAAGATCATCTGCTCAAAAACTCTCCAAAGTTTGACAACAGAATGTTAACTATGAAAGCATCCGGTGCACAGACGAAAGTTATGTCGAAGTACTATGGTTTTGCTATTAAATCTCAACGCTGTAGTGTTTCATCCAAAACCAGCCTGGTTCTTCGACTGGATGGCACGCGTTTACGAAAACTAAACTTGGATAATCCATGGACTTTATGTGTTTGTGTAGTTTGCGCTCAGAGTATAAGCACGCTGAACCGCAGTAGTGTGAATGAATTGTTTTCTCTTGGCTTATTGTGGTATTTAAAGGATAAACTGATATATTTTACAACTGCAGTGTCAGACAGTGTGCGGACACAACCTGGAATATGCAGGATGAACCAGCTTCAACCGGATGTAAGTCAACTCTAGTCTAATGTGGTTTGAAAAGGTCACAAGTCAAAACCTTTTTTACTTATAATTCTATAAAGAACAGATGATTATTATATAGGCTACTATTATATATTGTGTACTTTTTTATATATTATTTTAAATATACTTTGATAGTTTTTTTTACAGCATCACTAATACACAAAAAATTGTGATATTAGACCATTACATAACTGACCTCAATGCTTTTGCCCTAAATGTACAATCAATTCAATTCTAACTTTTAAATAAATCTCCAGATAACACATGATGACATGCTATTCATAATTCAGAATAAAGGAGGATTTTCCTACATAAAATGAGTGACTGTTGATTGAATGAATAAGTTTAATGAAGAGGTTGCTGCTGCATAAGCAATATTTTAATGAATTATATAGGCTACAAGAGTTTAAGAAATGACTGCTTTTAGCATGCTTTATGCAATGATGATGGTTATAATACTATAACAATACTATCTTCTTCTTTTGTAGTGTGATAAGTTGCGTGGGTGTGTCAAATGCACCTCTGAACATCATGAAGATCAAGGAGCTGAACCTGGGGAATGAGTCTGCTATAGACCACATGACACGCACTTCACACAAATGCACTTTCATACCCATGATAGATAGATAGGTAGATAGATAGATATGTTATTTCATGCACTTCAGCTTTGTGGGATATACTGCAGTGTTTTATACAATTTATACCTTTGCGACTGTTTTTGCACCATAATTTTCCCTTAAGGATAAAGAAGTTATATATATATTACCAAACTGCTGTCTATGAGCAGCCTTTATGATCAGATACCTGATGCTGTAAAAAAAAAGTTGCTTATTTAATTTTTTTTTAAGTACAATCAACTTAAGTCATTTAAACTTAAATTACATTAAACTGACTTGAATAAGTTGAATCTTGTATAACTTATAAATTATTTTTGAAAATTGCTTAACTTATTTTGATGAGTTAAAACAATGTAAAAACATATGTTGTCATAACTTATTGATCATATAATTTTTTACAGTGTGCATGTTTGACTTTGTGTCTATTAATAAATAGGCCACTTGTTAACAGTTAACACTTGTAAGTGTGCTGATATTAACTGAAAATAGCATTTTTGCTCCTGTGATTGTTTTCCGGAAGGATGATTGTGAGACTGTCAAACTTTATTTATAAGAGTCACAGCATGCTATGTGTATAACTTAAGCAAAATTAAAGTTCATTATTAAGAAACAAGACTAAATGACTCCATTCTCTCTTGAAACAAGACCACAGCATTCACCTTTTGACCAATAGCCTACATTTCCAAATTATATTTGCAATGCATATATATATATATATATATATATATATATATATGAATATGCAAATTATATGCTATATATATGAATGTGAGTCCCATTTGCATGTTATTAATCAATCCTTCAACAATGCCTTTTTTTTGTGTTCAAATACTATACTCTAGACAAAATGAATGTGGCTCAACAGGGGAGTTGCTTCTATTATCTTCTTGACTTTACAGGTCAACTCCATATCACAGTTGATATATCCAGGTTTACAGTGACTGTGGGACGATTCCATGATTTACAAAAATTCATAAGTACCGATTTATGGCGGACACATATGCTTTTCTAATTGAGGAGGCCACCTGTTTTCCACCTCTGGTTGCTCTTGTAACAAGATCCTCAGTCACCAGAGACACTGCTAATAAATTTCGCAGGATCAGCATAAAAACCATGACGCCTTATACAGCCATGTATATCCAGAGGTCGAAACCTTTTCTCTAACCTTTCACCTTTCATGGACACAAAGGAAATGCGGTTTATGTACACGTATCTCTTCATTAAGGTAAACACAGAAGAGGGAGGGACTTCCTAAAAATGACGCCACCCGGAAGTCAAGTCAAGAACTCTATTACATTCTTGAGCGAAGCTTGAAGGGTATACGCGAAGGGAAGTTTACTGCGCTTCAAATTAAGGATTATTCAACGTCTAATCCACACCAGAGTCAAATAAATGACTTGGATTAGTTGAAATTGGACGTAATCTTTGAAGCGACGGAAATATGAGTGTATGCAGACGGGAAACATGACAGAGTATGAGTGCGCGTTGACTCGTGTAAGTCAGATATGTTGGCATTTTTTACGCATCATTGTGTTGCTTAAACTCATCTCTCATGGGTGATAAACAGGTTGGTTTAGTAACTATTAGGCGGTTGTGGTTGTGGGAGTTCTGGATGAGCTACAGGTGAGATTATTGATCGACGGACGAGCCTGCTTGATAATGTTGCGTTACCATATTTGCACATACTATACCATGGTACATTTCGACATACATTTTCAAACAATAACAGTGACTAATTAAACAACAACTTTAATGCATTTTGAAACTGATCTTAGTATAACTAAAAGGTGTACTGTATAATAATCATGATAAATTCTCATAATGTAGTTGACAAATATATTAGTTTAATTTAGCCTACGTATATGCTCTAACAAGTCACAATTTATTTTCCATCATTTTCAATCACACGGTAACTATTTAAATATTTATTAAGTAGAAGTCAAATTAGTTGCAGTTAAATAACAGATTTTGAAGTACAAATATGTGATGTAGTCTCTCAATTAATATGAAATCATAGAACACATGTGTATAATAATTATACAAAATGTTTAAAATAGGATTACACGGCAGGACAACACTGTCACGGCTTCATATAAAATACTCTAATGCATGGATTATCAGAACAACACTGATCATTTTTCTCATTTTCATTTAATTTAACTCGATGTAGTAAAAGAACCAAAAACCAAAGTAAAAACTACATAGACATATCTTAAAACTCACTAAAACACTAATCACGAAAACTATGCGAAAATATATGAAAATAATACAAATTCAAAATATTATTAAAAACTATATCTTAGTGATACTAAAATAACGTGTATCCCTTGTACAGGACATTGTTTCTGAGTGGAAGTAATTGCTGTATAAGGAGATTTGAAGAATATTCAAAATAAAAAATAAGTAACAAAAAAAAAACAACTAAAAAAACGTGTACCACACTCATTTGAGATTTCAGTGAATAGGCTAATGTGTGGAAGGTGAAAATGTATCACGCTGTAAATAAAAACTATGCTACACATAACTATAAAAAAAGATAGACCACCTTGACTAAATTAAGTGTTTTGCATTAAATTAAATTAAACGTTTTATGTACACAGAACAAATCCACTCAAATTGTGCACCAGTGAAATGCAAAAGAAGTGGACTTCTTTCCATTCTAATCTGTTGTTTGTAACATTCACACCTGTATGCAAAAGTGATTCAAATGAGAAAAATACTGAAGCTTTCTCAGCTGTTTGGTTGTAAAACTTGAATGTAATATACTGATTCTGAACAGTTGAATAAACATGACCTTTTCTCTGTTTATCTTGCTTATTTTACAGGCTCTGCTGAAAGTCACTGTGCCACTTTGGACCGTAACACCTATATCACAATCCTGAAACCTGGAATATGTCTTATTTTCACCTTCTGATAGTTTAATGTTACAAATTTCTTTTCATTTTGTGACAACTGACTGAAAAATATCATGCGAAGCATGTGAAAAAAAATTCAAAGATCTACAAGACTCTTCTTGGCCATCCATCCATCAAACCTTCCTGTTCTACATGCCCGCTTTATATCTCCATCCATTTCTTCCTTCCTGAATCCTCTGTCCCATCACGCATCAGGCCATGCTCCCCAAGAGAAGTTCTCTTATCATTTTTGGTGCTTTCATATTTGTAGCTTGGAATGTCATTCTTATTTTTGTCTTCATGAGACGCCCTTCCAGTCAAGGGTCTCTGGACAGCCATGGGGAACCTGGTAACACTGGGGACGGAGCCGGAGGAGGCAAGTTCGCAATTATAATGAATGAGGTGATGCGCGTAGCTGACGCATTTGAAGCTGAACTTGAATCGCAGAGGAAGATCCTATTGCAAATCCAGAACCAGTGGTCAGTTTGGGAGGACAAAGGCAGTGTGACAGCTGCTAATCAAAACGTAGAGCATTCATCTCCGGTGGTCATCCCTATTTTAGTCATTGCCTGTAATCGTGTGACAGTGAAACGCTGTCTTGACAAACTCATTGAGCACCGACCGTCGGCCGAGCTCTACCCAATCATAGTGAGCCAGGACTGCGGACACGCAGAAACATCTGATGTGATCGCCTCGTATGGCAGTCAGCTGACCCATATCAAACAGCCTGATCTCTCAGATATCTCAGTTCCCGCACAGCATAAGAAGTTCCAGGGTTACTACAAAATCTCACGGCATTACCGTTGGGCGCTCAATCAGGTTTTCAACACCTTTTCGTACTCAACGGTTGTCCTTGTGGAGGATGATCTGGAGGTAACTTCCTTTTAATGCATGTTGTTTGTATAAAGCAGGGTTCACCAATCTCAGTCCTGGAGGGCCGATGTCCTGCAGAGTTTAGCTCTAACCCCAATTAAACACACCTGAACCAGCTAATCAAGGTCTCACTAGGCATACTAGAAACTTTCAAACAGGTGTGTTGGAGCTGGTTGGAGCTAAACTCTGCAGGACAGCGGCCCTCCAGGACCGAGATTGGTGAACCCTGGTATAAAGTCTGTCATTAAAGGAACAGTTCATCCAAAATTCAAAGATGATAGACAAGGGAATTTTTTTTAAGGCTAATACTTTTTTCTTTTTTTTACCATGCAATTACAGTGAAAGGAGACTGAATTTTTCAAGCTTCAATAAAACTGTAAAAGCATAAAATAGTATCTTGAAAATGATTGCTAAGACTCATGCGCTTTATGTAAAATCTAGTGAAGTCATAAAATAGCTTTGTATGTGTGTGCACAATTTATTTATGTATGTTTATATATACCTCCAAGTCATATTCACACACACACACACACATATATATATATATATATATATATATATATATATATATATATATATATATATATATATATATATATATATAATACAGCAGCCAACATTTGAAGTGGCTCACCCGTTGACAAGAACGGGTATTGTTCAAAATTCATGTATAACTTTGATGAAAGGTTTTGATATATACACACACACACATATTTATATGTATTCATACGTTGTTATTCACTGAAAATGTTAATAGCCATCCTATTAGTATCAGGAGGAGAAGTATCTGATAGTTTAATAGATTAGTATCTAATAGAATCAGTTCACTGGAGGAGAACATTTTCAGTGAATAATTAGCTAAATTTCCTCTTGATTCTGACACAAAGCACTTGGTTAACTACAGAAGAGGGACCACATTATAATACTTTTATAGATGCTTTTTGCATCCTTTTTTTGAAGCTTGAAAGCTTCAGCACAATGTTCAGAGTGTCTCCATTTGTGTATCATTTTGAGGGTGAATTCACATTTTATTTTGTTGATGGTTTGTTTGATCTTTTTTTCACCAGGTGGCCTCTGATTTTTTTGAGTACTTCAGATCGCTTCATCCAATTTTAAAATCAGACCCAACTCTGTGGTGCGTGTCTGCCTGGAATGACAATGGCAGGGAAGGATTTGTGGACCCTGGAAAAGCGAGCCTGTTGTACAGGACAGATTTTTTCCCAGGCTTGGGCTGGATGCTCACAAAGGACCTCTGGGCGGAGCTTGAGCCAAAATGGCCGGCCTCGTTTTGGGATGACTGGATGCGGCACCCCGATCAACGCAGAGACAGGTCCTGCATCAGGCCAGAAATTTCCAGAACTTTAACATTCGGCAGGAAGGGTGTGAGTTTGGGGCAGTTTTACGACAAGTACCTCCGCTTTATCAAGCTCAATACCGAATTTGTGCCTTTTACAAAAATGGACCTGTCTTATTTAGAAAAGAATAAATATGATGAGAGCTTTGAGAAGGAGGTTTACGGTGCTCCGGTTGTCACCGTGGAAGATTTGCTGAGTGGGAAACTGTCTGGTTCTGGCCCATTTCGGGTGCAGTATTCAAGTCCTGATCGTTTTAAAACATTGGCTCGCAGTCTTGGCGTAATGGACGACCTGAAGTCAGGAGTCCCGCGAGCTGGGTATAGAGGTGCAGTTAGTTTCCTTTTTCGTGGAAAGAGAGTCTATTTAGCTCCACCTGCTGGTTGGACTCAATATGATCCAAGCTGGAGTTGAGGTGGGCTGTGCCTACATCACAATATTTCTTTTTTTTAAGGTGCAAAATACATGAAAATAATATAGCATGTTATCTGTTACCATCATTCCCTTCACATCATTCATGAGAGTAATTGTCTTAAAATTCCATTGTGCTGCTTTATGATGGAAAAACTTCCAGAGGGGTTTCAGGACGAAGATAAGATGATACCAAAGACAATAACAGATTAATTGATCACTCAGATGTTTTCCTCAGGTTTCATTATTTGTGTATATAATGTCAACTAGGATTTACGTGAGAACTTTTAGTCGCTTCATTAAACTGACAGATTAGACTTAAATCTTATCCTGACCAGTTATACATTTATCACACAAAGTATATTTGTTTAGGAACTGAAAATGAAGGTAAAATATGATTAAAAAAGTAACACTTATTTTTTTAAAACTGTGAATACTGTTCTAAGTGCCTTTAAATATTGTATGTTTTGATTCACTTCTGTGTACTGTCTTTATTATTAAATCATGTGTATGGTTTATAGCATTGTGATTGGAAAGTGTTGAGAAAAAACACATTATGTTTTGTGTTTTACTTATATACTGGGATTTTTGAGAGGAAAATAAATGTTTTGTTAAATTTAATCTAATGCCTCATTTTTTATAATAAATAAATAAATAAAAATGATTATTATTAGCCACACAAAAGACTCATTACATACGTAAATGCGCACCCACGCTATTACGTTACACGCATGTTACATAACGTTGACTACAGTAGCCCAGAAAGTCCTAAAAGGTTTAGTTTCGCGTTTTCTATTTACCTGACTTGAGTATCTCATTTCGAATTATTGAATGGTGGAAGCAGTTCGATGTTAGCCATGGGGTAAATTTGTGATAAATTAATGGACTTTAGACGATTTTTGGTCATGTAATCTACATATTACCTTCCATGGAACTTTTAAACTCGTCAGTCCGGTTTATTTATTTCCTGATAGTCATTTGCATTAGCGAGAAAGCTAAACTACCATAGAAATGAAGAAAGGCAAAGACATTTAAAATATAGACAAGGGACTTTACCTCTCTTTTTCGCTTTCGATCTGATAGTTTGCGCCTTGTTAATCGGCAACATTTGATCTCGGATATCTGAAGAGGCCTGTAAATGGATCCAGCGGCTTTGCGTGAAAGTCCTGCGGGTTCAGGAGCAACTTCAGTGGAGGAGAGAGGAGGAAATGAGGAGGAGGTGACTGAGGACGGCAGAGAAGCTGATGGGGAATCCGAGGAAACAGAGATGGAGAGGAAAGACTGCGAGAGATCTACATGTCCAGATGAAAACTCACTCACCGAGGAGGAACTGGATCCCAGAATACAGGTAAACTGACATGTGAAAGTTCTGATACAACACTGTTCATTGATGCTATTTATTAATATTTTTTTAAACGCTTTGATCCAAAACCAAGCCGTCCACGAGCAAGCTGTTAAATATCTTGTATCTCTTTAGCAAATTCTTAATTAATTAACAAATATTATATGTAAAACAGATTTGAAGTTCGTGTACCTTAAGTTATGAATGTATGTAAATCAAAAAAATTCTTTTCACATTTCTGGTTCAATGTGCACTATCAATCCAACAGTTAGACAAACATGTTTGTTATTATTACTATTTTCACCATCACCACTTTGGGCATAATATAATACCAATAATACTAATAATAATGTTAGTTATAAAGTTTTACCAAATGTATTTTAATGAAGTTATTATAATCTCAAAAAATCTTCGATTTCTGGGTCACCCTTATTTTGTATTGAACCACAAACCATTAAGTCAACACTGAAGATCATTAACCGTTGTGCGTCTGTCATCTGCTTTGTTTCTGTGTCTAGGAGGAACTAGAGCGCCTGAATGAGGCCAGCGAGGAGATCAACAAGATGGAACTGGAGCTCCAAGTATGTGGAAGTTCAGAATGCTTTTGGGGGAAAATGGTTCCTCTTACTTCAGAGACATTTGGAACGGTTTTGTGCTTTGAAAGGAATAGTTCACCCTAAAAAAAAAAAAAAAAAAGGTCATATTTTTGGCTTCTCACCCTGGTGTTGCTGTAATGCAGTATACTGTTGTTTTTCGGACAACAAAAGGAGAAAATTTACCGCTCGTGCTCATCCATATATCGACCAGGATTAAGCTTTAAAAAAACAAGCAAAAGTTTCACAGAATGGTCCCATGCAGCAATGCTGTATATTCCTAGTGTTCTGGGGGTATACGATGGGGTTTGGCAAAAAACAAACCAAAATTGGATGTATTATTATTATTAATACATTATTATTAATTAATGAAAAATTATTAATGACAATCCTGACTTTGGATGGTCTTCTGTGCACGGCTGCAAGTTAATGGGACTCTATTACTCACCCAAAAAAACAATCTGTGTACTTTCTTCAATGAGTTGATCATCTCCAGACCTTAACTCTGTTAGTCCGATGACAGTCAGAATGTGAACTTCTTGTTACGAAGAACAAAATGGATATGGGTTGTATTTCATGTCGCGTTTTTATTGATCTTGATTTCTCACAAATATGCTTTCTGGCCAAGTCACTAAAAGTGTGACACTTTTAATCAAGAATGACTACACTCAGTGTGCATGATTATAATTTCAGGTTATAGATTAGATATAGACACTCAGCAACCTTTCTGCTACTAGCCTAGCTTGATTATTAAACATTAAGCAACACATAGTGTTATTTTAGTATCATTGAGATGCTATCATAGTTTTATTAATATTCTGAGTTAGGTTTTATTTTTATATTTTCTTTTCATTTTAATGTTAAAGTTTTAATAATTTTAATGTACCCCTTTAATTTGTCTTATTTATATATGTCTATATAATTTTTATTAATTTTATATCAGTTTTAGTACATCAAGATAAACTAAATGAAAATGGGAAATGTTGCCTTTGCAACTAGCTGAAATAAATTGTTTATCTATTTTTTAATATTTTATTTCAGTTAACATTTATTTCGAGTAACAAAAATGTTTATTTTATGGTTTAATCTTAATTACCTATAATAACCACCCTATATAAAGCAGATACAATTATGATTTTCCCTCTCTTGGATGCCAAACAAGATTAACAGTAACGATTGATCTTGCTTGATACACACACTTTATTTATTATTAACTTGTTGTGAATGGTATGCGTCTATTTTTGCTGTCAGGAGTTTCGGTCCAGCCACAGGAGGATAATGAATGAATCTGTGCTTAAACTCAAGGCCAAAAGTTCAGAACTGGGGTCCTGCATCGAGAAGGCTAGACCTTACTATGAGGCACGCAGGAAAGCAAAGGAGGTACCCGGGCACACACTCTCTGTTTAGTCTTACGGAAAACCTATCCTCACAACCTTCACCTGATAAAATCCTATTGTCTCGTCAATACAATATGGTTGGTTTCACTCTTCTTAGGCCCAGCAGGAGACCCAGAAAGCCGCGCTCAGCTTTGAGAGAGCGGTGTCCATGCACTCGGCTGCTCGAGAGATGGTCCATGTGGCTGAACAGGGTCTCACTGCGGTCAAGACGCTGGATCCAACCTGGCAAGAGATGTTGAATCATGCTACCTCAAAGGTATGCCACTTTCCCTCAGCTTCTCTTATCAAGTGGTATCAAGCAGTTAATTCTCTAACCTTGAACTTTGAGCATGTTTTCTTACTGAGCCGACTTGACGGAGTCATGTATCATAACAGCATTCTGCATAATTTTGCAAGTACATACGTGTGTGTGTGTGTGTGTGTGTGTGTGTATACACTCACCTAAAGGATTATTAGGAACACCTGTTCAATTTCTCATTAATGCAATTATCTAATCAACCAATCACATGGCAGTTGCTTCAATGCATTTAGGGGTGTGGTCCTGGTCAAGACAATCTCCTGAACTCCAAACTGAATGTCAGAATGGGAAAGAAAGGTGATTTAAGCAATTTTGAGCGTGGCATGGTTGTTGGTGCCAGACATTCCAAGGTCTGAGTATTTCACAATCTGCTCAGTTACTGGGATTTTCACGCACAACCATTTCTAGGGTTTACAAAGAATGGTGTGAAAAGGGAAAAACATCCAGTATGCGGCAGTCCTGTGGGCGAAAATGCCTTGTTGATGCTAGAGGTCAGAGGAGAATGGGCCGACTGATTCAAGCTGATAGAAGAGCAACTTTGACTGAAATAACCACTCGTTACAACCGAGGTATGCAGCAAAGCATTTGTGAAGCCACAACACGCACAACCTTGAGGCGGATGGGCTACAACAGCAGAAGACCCCACCGGGTACCACTCATCTCCACTACAAATAGGAAAAATAGGCTACAATTTACACAAGCTCACCAAAATTGGACAGTTGAAGACTGGAAAAATGTTGCCTGGTCTGATGAGTCTCGATTTCTGTTGAGACATTCAGATGGTAGAGTCAGAATTTGGCGTAAACCGAATGAGAACATGGATCCATCATGCCTTGTTACCACTGTGCAGGCTGGTGGTGGTGGTGTAATGGTGTGGGGGATGTTTTCTTGGCACACTTTAGGCCCCTTAGTGCCAATTGGGCATCGTTTAAATGCCACGGCCTACCTGAGCATTGTTTCTGACCATGTCCATCCCTTTATGACCACCATGTACTCATCCTCTGATGGCTACTTCCAGCAGGATAATGCACCATGTCACAAAGCTCGAATCATTTCAAATTGGTTTCTTGAACATGACAATGAGTTCACTGTACTAAAATGGCCCCCACAGTCACCAGATCTCAACCCAATAGAGCATCTTTGGGATGTGGTGGAACGGGAGCTTCGTGCCCTGGATGTGCATCCCACAAATCTCCATCAACTGCAAGATGCTATCCTATCAATATGGGCCAACATTTCTAAAGAATGCTTTCAGCACCTTGTTGAATCAATGCCACGTAGAATTAAGGCAGTTCTGAAGGCGAAAGGGGGTCAAACACTGTATTAGTATGGTCCTAATAATCCTTTAGGTGAGTGTATGTATATGTATGAAGAGTTCAGATGCAAAAGCCTCTAAGTGCCATCTGAAATTTTCTTCTAGAATGATCATTTTTATCAAGCTCGTATATTTAAGTTCAGTAATTTCACTTAAATGACAATTAATAGGTAATTTTCATTGCCATTTAAGTGAAATTACTGAACTTGAATATACTAGCTTGATAAAAATGATCATTCTAGAAGAAAGTTTCAGATGGCACTTAGAGGCTTTTGCATCTGAGCTCTTCATATCATTGCACAAACAAAAGCCTGTATATGTACATAACAATATGTAACAAATGCACAATTAACCCCCCATATGACCCATAGAATCTGCAAGTACAAAGAGAACAAGGTCCAGTTCAAAAAACTTTTTCTGGGGTGTCCAGGTGAACGAGGCGGAGGAGGAGCGCATGAAGAGTGAACGCGAGCACATGCGTGTCACCCAGCTGTGTCAGGAGGCCGAAGCCCGCGTGCAGGAGCTGCAGAAGTCGCTGAAGAGATCCATCATGAAGTCCAAGTCTTACTTCGAGCTTAAGGCTCAGTTCAATGACATTCTAGAGGTGTGTTGCGATCTCATTACAGTTGCACAGTGGGCTCCACAAATATTGGCAGCCTTTGTAAATATGAGCAAAACTGTGAAAATCTTCATTCAAGATATGCACAAAAATCTTTAATTAAAGTCAAACAATTGTAAGAAAGAAATTCTTTTCATAAAACATTTTTTTCCAATTAGTGGCACCCAATCATTTAATACTTTGTACGACCTCTCTTTGCCAAGATGACAGCTAGGGATCTTCTCTTATAATGCGCAATAAGGTTGATAAACATATGCAAGAGATCTGAGAGCATTCCTCCGTACAGAATCTCTCCAGATCCTTCAGATTCAGAGTCCATGCTCGTGGACTCTTTTCTTCAGCTCATCCAACAGGTTTTTATGGGGTTTGAGTCAGGGGACTGCTATGTTCTACGATAGTAGAAATGAGTATTTCGACAATTAAACTATTATAGCTATTTCATGATTTGTCCAGCTCAACAACCTTTTGTCACACACCATTACTGGTCTTTCCCACAGTGATGGATGACTATAGGAATTGTCACTTCATATTTAGAGTCCAGTGAAACAGGAAGTCATCATGACTTAACACTTATGTATTCCTGATCACTAAGTTGAACTTAAAAATATTCCATACGAATGGGAATATACTTAAGTGAAATTTTTACTTGTTAGAATTGGGGTGCCAATAATTGTGGTATAAATATTTTGGAGAAAAAAACATTTAATTTATCCCACATTTATATTTTGTGAATATTAACTTTAATTAAAGGTTAGATTTTTGTGAATAATTTGAATGAAAGACTAAGAGGAAAAATCAAAAAACAAACTTACATAGTTTTGCTCATATTTACCAAGGATGCCAATATTTGTGTTGCCCATTGTATAGTGTTGGTGTTGAAAAATATGGCCATGCCTACTAAAACTGATTAACCAAAAATGAAAATCCGGTCATCATTTACTCGCCTTCATGTCCTTCCAAACCCATATTACTTTTTTTTATTTTTTTATATATATATATAATATATATATATATATATATATATATATATATATATATATATATATATATATATATATATATATATATATTTATATATATATATATATATATATATATATATATATATATATATATATATATATATATATATTTTTTTTTTTTTTTAAATGCACAAAAGCAGTCCATAAATGACTTTTTGCGCAATATTCCAAGAGTGACTGAATCACTAAAATAGCTTTTTATTACATTTTTTATTCTATTTTATTTTGAGTCATTTTTTCCCCCCAGTTTTAGTCATTTCGTTATGTGCTTTTGTCATTAATAATATTGCTGTTTGGGTTTCATTTATTTCAATTTCAATTTTAGTTAGTTTTATTCATTATTTATTTCCAGTTAATAATTTAACAACTTTAAATTTTCATTTAGTTTCAGTTTTTAAGCTAATATTTATATTACATTTTTATTTCAGCTTTATTTCAAATAACAGAAATGTTTTTAATAGTTTTAGTTAATGATTATAACCCTCATACAAGCAAACAAACACATTTAAACTGTTATTCAATGAAAATGTTGCCATAGCTCAACATGAAGGCGAGTAAATGATGACAATTTTTATTTAGATTAATATGGTCTATGGTTAATTGATTAAGATTTATTATTCACCATTCACAGTTAAAGTATGTGAACTGAACATAGTCAAAAATGTTTTTGTAGGAGCACAAGTCAAAAATTTTAGAGTTAGAGAATCATATTTCCAAAGCCAAGTTGAACTACTCCAGCACCTTGCGCCACCTGGAGCAAATCAGCGAGGAGATTCATGCCCAGAGGGAGCAGGAGCGACCAAAGGACGGACCAATCAAATCGTGCGGTGGGCGGAGCCCTCCTGTAGGAGCAGAGGCAATCAGCAGCACGGGTACCGAAGGCGGAGCTTGTGGAGGCTACGCGAGACCAAGCGATTGGGTGGATGGGAAAGAAGGCGTGACTAATACCAGAGAGTGGGTGGAGACGCATCAAAACTCCAGGTGGGTGGACATGGGAAGAGCTGAGGTGACCAGATCTGGTTCAGACTCTCTTTCCATCGTCAGCTTCCAGACCATCATCTCCGATCTTGGAAAGTATGACTCAGTCGAACACCTCGGTCATCTCAGCAGTAACGTCAGTCTCTCAGGGGAGGAGGGGGAGAGAGACGGGATGGAGAACGATAGAAAATGTCCAAAAAATTTAGACATTTCAGAGGAGTTTCTCAAACAACACATGAGAAGTGTCAGTTTATGAGTGCATCCATGAATGATGTTTTCCTTACACGAGGAGCTTGTTTCTCGACTGACAGAGCAACTCTTAATTATTATTTATTTTTGAGCCTTTTTTATTAGTACTTGAAAAGGAGAAAGACAAAAGAGAAAGATAAAAATAATAATTATTATTATTTTAAATTATTTTTTTACCCATCCATCACATGAGAAGTTTGTCCTGTTTGAGTATCTCAAATAAAGTGGTAAATGACTGACATTATTTGCAAGGCTAATAACCCTGCTATTCAACTTAATTATAAAATACAACAAATATATTTTTTCATCCTATTAAGCACCTAATATTTTTCTATGCAAATGTATAAAACATTATTATTATAGTCTCTATAGCTGACATAATGATACAATAAGGCTTATCGGATTTTACTAACCGCTGATGAACTTTAGTTCACTTACTGACATAATCACTCTTTAAAGGTAAAATGCAATTAATCATAATGCTAGGCTCTAAAATGTCACTGATTTTTTTCTTTTTATTTGAATATATTAATCCCATGCTGACTTAGAAATAGTGGTTTACAAAAAGTGCTTTGTGCCCCAGCGACACACTGTACACTTCCAATCAAATCCTATAGTTCTTAATGCACGCACGAGGTTCGCTTTATGTTCGTCTCATTTACATTCGTGCACTCCGCCCTTTTTTATCAGAAGAAACATTGATCATGACAGAAGTGCAGATTTTGTGAAGTTGGAGAAATGAAGTGATTTTTATTCTCAGTGCAGGGTATGTAAAACACCCGCTGCTGATCATTTTGATGTTTTGCTGTTTAAGACAATCACTTTTCTACATTTAAGAATTTATTTTCATTTAATGAATTTCAAGTGTCTTTAAATGCTGTTTGTCCTGATTATCTGAGAGTCTTTGTTCATTCAGTGTGCTTTATACATCTTGGCTATTTTGATATTATTATGTTTATATTATTGTATTTAACGTGTTCTGTGTGAAGATGTGCACAGTGGTGATGTCTGATGGAACAATAAATGTATACGTATGAATTTATATTATTTTGGAGATTTTTTTAGTTCTATTTTAGTTAGATTTTAGTATCTACTTTTTTAAAGGCAAGTCAGAAATTGAGGTATTAAGATCATGTGGGCAGAATATATATACATACAGTACCTGTCAAAAGTCCGGAAACATTACAATGATCTAAAACAATAAGAGAAACAACAAAATTCTCTTATGTTCACTACGGTTGCATTTATTTAATCAAAAATACAGTAAAAACTGTAGTATTGCAAAATATTACCAATTCAAATTTTTGTTTTTTTTATTTGAATACTGTATTTTGAAATGTAATTTATTCCTGTGATGGTAAAGCTGTATTTTCAGCATCATTACTCCAGTCTTCAGTGTCACATGATCCTTCAGAAATCATTCTAATATGATGATTTGATGCTCAAGAAACATTTCTTATTATTATCGATGTTGAAAACAGTTGTGCTGCTTAATGTGTTTTGTGGAAATGGTGATACTTTGGTATCTTTGATGAATAGAAAGTTCAATGAGCAGCATTTATTTTTTAATAAATTTATTTATTAAAGCCTTTATTAAATAGAAAACTTGTTACATTATAAATATCTTCACTCAATTTTGATCAATTTAATGCATCCTTAAATGGATAAAAATAAATAAAAGTATTAATTTCTCTCTTTTTTAAATCTTAACACAAATGTTTGAATGGTATCACAATTTCCACAAAAATATTTTCAATAGTTTCTTGAGCATCAAATCATATTAGAATGATTTCTGAAGGATCATGTGACACTGAAGACTGGAGTAATGATGCTGAAAATTCAGCTTTGATCACAGGAATAAATTACATTCAAATAAAAAACAGTTCTTTTAATTTGTAATATTTTGCAGTACTACTGTATTTTTGATTAAATAAATGCAGCCTTGGTTAGCATAAGTGACATCTTTCAAAACCATTAAACATTTTTTTTTATTGTTTTCAAACTTTTGACAGGTACTGTACAGTCTGGAGGGTTTAGGTTCAATTAAACAATCAAAATATGAGGAGTACATTATATTGGAATGAAGAATACACTAAACGTGGTCAAAATTATTTGGCAAGAAAGGCAAACTCCAGCATATAATTAAATATCGGTTTTATTTTTAAAAACTGCATAGAAAAACAAAAAGCTCACAGGAAAGAAAGCATACATTGACTACAGTGTAATCAGTTATTAATATTTAGTTGGTTCTCCCTTGATTACAGCAGTCATTGACTCCCTAAACTTAGCGCATGTGTCGTGATTAACTTCTCTACAATCCTCCAAAAGTTTTTCCCAATGTAAAGATTCACTGATGGACCTGCATGACTCATCACAATTCAGGTTTATAATTTCACAAAGGTTTAAGATCAGGGGGCTGAGGAGGCCACTTAAAAACTTGATCACTTTCATTGCGAGCAACTTTTAGCCATTTCAACAAAATCCTCCTTGGTTGCAGAGGACAGCTTCTTCCATCTAGCCATTTTCACAAAAAATATACAATTGAAACGTGTACATTAGTTTTACACTCCAGACACAACATCACAAAATCCATACAACATATTTTATATTTAAGTTACATTTTAAAAGTGTCGATATATATATATATACACGCACACACAGCACATCCTTGTTATCCAGGTGTTGTAAATTTAATTCAGGGTTCATCTGCCAGCAAATGTCGTTCCTGATTTTAATAAACTGCCACCATCAAAAGTGCAAGGGCAGAGAAGGTGCACAGTCCTCTCCTCTGATATGAAAGTGAAGCTCCAGCAGATGACTGAAATAAGACTTTGACTGTTATTTATTCTCTCTGAAGTCATCCTTGCGCTCTTTCTTTGGCAACTTGTACCATCCTGTCAGTTTTTAGGCCGCATCTGCTTATATACCTTCCTGACTCCTGAGCTGTTCAGATGCTGATAAAGAAAGAGATGAAAATATTTCACAATGTTCTGTTTCAAAATCCTTTTCCTTGCACTGGGCAATCTGATTATGACTGTTGCCTTTTTACCTTTTGCTGCCTTTTTTAGAATTATAACATTTTATATATTTTCATAATTTATGTTTTGTTTACTGACTAATCTTAAATTCTTTCTTTCTTAAGAGTGTACTTGGAACAAGAACACATTTTTTAACTTAAAGTAAGTTCTTGTTCAGCATTAAAAATTTTAAGTTTACTCAACTCAAAAAGTTGTCACTTAGTACAATTACACATTTTAAGTTGACTAAATTTAAAATTTTAAGGCAGCACGAATACCTATACTTTTTAAGTTGAAACGTATTTTTTTTTTTTACAGTGTAACAACTAACTGATTATTTTAATATGAGGATCAAGCTCATTCTGACATCACAACAGAATCAAC
The DNA here is from genome assembly GCF_949319135.1 of Squalius cephalus. Taxonomy (NCBI): domain Eukaryota; kingdom Metazoa; phylum Chordata; class Actinopteri; order Cypriniformes; family Leuciscidae; genus Squalius; species Squalius cephalus. The sequence continues at coordinate 23,975,901 of NC_137132.1, read as the reverse complement.
AAAAACTCAAAATGGCAAACAGTTGCTTGTTGGTTTATTAAAAAAAAAAAAAAAAAAAAAAAAGTGTATCATAGCAGAAAATCTGCTCTGAGAAGGTTATTTATTGCCATCTATGGTTCCATGTAGAACTTTTAACATCCATGGAACCTTTCCAGTGGAAATACGTTCTTCAAATTGTTCTTCATAAGGAAAAAATAACTGTTCACTAAGAGGTATTTTGGGGAACCAAAAATGTTTCTTCAATGGTAGCAACTACACTGAACAAAATTATAAACGCAACACTTGTTTTTTCCCCCATTTTTCATGAGCTGATCTCAAAAATCTAAGACTTTTTCTATGTACACAAAAGACCTATTTCTCTCAAATATTGTTCACAAATCTGTGTTAGTGAGCACTTCTCCTTTGCCGAGATAATCCATCCACCTCACAGGTGTGGCATGTCAAGATGCACATTTTAGAGTGGCCTTTTATTGTGACCAGCCTAAGGCACACCTGTGCAATAATCATGCTGTCTAATCAGCATCTTGACATGCCACACCTGTGAGGTGGATGGATTATCTCGGCAAAGGAGAAGTGCTCACTAACACAGATTTAGACAGATTTGTGAACAATATTTGAGAGAAATAGGCCTTTTAGGAAAAGTCTTAGATTTTTGAGATCAGCTCATGAAAAATGGATGGGGAAACAAGTCTTGCGTTTATATTTTTGTTCAGTGTATGTGCAAACTCTCTCTTGGAACATTTATTTTTAAGAGTGTATTAAGGTCTGTGTGTGCTATTTATGTGTTTTATTAATGTGTTATATTATTATGCATTTTGTCCCAGGACATTTATCATAGAACACATGAGATTATATTAAACAATTTAAAACTTAAGAGAACAGTTTGCATAGAACTAAAGTTAAACATTGTCTTATAGTTACTTGGTCATCTAAATAGGTCAATGAAGGCAGAGTTGAAATTTTTAAGGTTAGTGGACATTTTTAGTTCATTCGTTCATTTAACCTCATTCTGCTAACACCTCATTTTTTACAGTGAAGATCGTCTTGAAAATAGACTCTTTGGAAGGATTCATCTCTTCTCAATTATTAAAGAGCAAAGTATAAATAGACGTCTGTGCCCATAATGAATAGCTTAGAGGAACAGAAGACCATTCTGGAGGAAGGGAAAACTAATATAAAATGTATATCTAACTGTATGTCCATATATGTTTGCACATACATATTCACTCTGCAAAGATTAGTAAACAAAGGGTTTAAATAAATATTAATGTTGTTTATTTAAATAAAGGCCAAATGTGACTTTGTTAAGAATAAAATCGGGTGCTCTAGAACAAAATAATGAATGTTTTAATGTGTTTTTTAAACTTGGTCTTAAAGGGATAGTTCACTCAAAAATGAAAATTCTGTCATCATTTACTCACCATCAAGTTGTTCCAAACCTGTATGAATTTATTTCTTCTGCTGAACACAAAACAAGATATTGTTCTTTGGGTATTTTTTCTTCCTCCATACTAAGTCAATGGGGTCAACTGTTTGGTAACCCATATTCTTCAAAATATCTTCTTTTGTGTTCAGCAGAAGAATGAAACATACAGGTTTGGAACAACTTGAGGGTGAGTAAATGATGACAGAATTTTCATTTTTGGATGAACTATCCCTTTAAGAACTATTTTATCTGTGTATATAAATATATGTAAATCAATCATTGGTGAAACTATTGTAATTAATTAATTGACACATAATAATTCAAATAATACGAAAGAGACAGAAAATACAAAACGGTAAATAGTTCATTTAAATGTATTTTAATTATCCACATAGCCTAATAACATTATAAAACGCAAAATAAAAAAAATAAAAAATGTAAATATAAAATAAAGTATATAAAGAGAGACCGAGAGAGGAAAAGTAATACAAAATAGGGTATAAAAGTAGTTCTCAATTATATACACTCAGCACAGAAGATGCCTCGTGATGCAAGGATGAAATGACGTACGCTGCGTTCCCCCGTTACGTCACAAGTAAGTGAGATTGAGGAGGGAGTGGGAAAAAAAAGAAGGAAGGAAGGAGGAAGGATGAGCGCTGGGAAGATAATGTTACTCTATGTAGCCTGTGATTTACACCTGCGATGATCTAATGAAAAGCAATACAGACCCTTCTCTAAAAGCCATAAAGCAATCCGCAAATGTGATGCACAGATTCGCAAGATCAAAGCGACATCGCGCTTAGTGTGGATATTACATTTAAACTCTCACTGGACGGAAATTGCGTTTCTTTTCTTCGGGTCGGTCCTGCTGGAGCTGCACCGGGCCTTTACTGTGAGTAAAACACTTTAACATGATGTCTGCGCTTGTTTGAGTTTCGCATGTGTTGTATTTGAAGGCTGTTTTATCATGAATATCTGACAGATATATTTTGTTTAACGAACCGAACTCGAAGTATGCTTTGCACGGGACACAAAACTTCACAAACGGTGCGCTTAAAGGTGTAGTAGACTAACTACAGTACGCTGACGACATTCGCAGCCATGTTAGTATGGAAACTTCAGGGAAGCATCATCACCTCACGACAACATATATTTTTAGACCAGAAAACGTCATATTATACAACACAACATTAGAATAATAAAGCAGCAGTGGTGAAGCTTTATGGGGACCAGCTGAAAGGACTTGTCCTTGGTGCTGAAAATATTTCTCTTAGCAAACCCATAACCGAGCCAATATCACATTCATGACACTGTCTCTCAGTCTTGTGGAGATGCATTTTTAATGTTTGATATCTGAAATATATCAGCAAAAGCTATTAGTGCAGTAGTAAAAATTATTATTCAATGTATAGACTAAAAGTCACAAAGAAGTAAAAGGGAGATTTATGTCAAAATAATTAAATAAATATAATATAGCAGAAAGATGATTAAATAGAAGAAGAGTAAATGACTTGAGCATGTGAGGTCAATCATATAAAAAACATTTGAGCATATTTTTTTAGGTTTTGTCAGAAAAAGAAAGAACATTCTTAAATGTAAATGCAAACAGCTGTTTCAAAACAAGAAAGAATGTCTTGCTTATATATAGTTTGGCAAGATTTGTTTATAATCTTTAATAAGGAAAATAAGAGGGGCCTAATGAAATTCTTTATTTATGAAATATAAATTCACCAGGAACATCTCACATTATCTGACATAACAGACGCTCGAACATTGAACAAGACAAAATGATAACTTATAATAATATAAACAATAAATAATGAATTTATGAACCAATGAAGAAGACTAAATGACTTAAGCATAAAAAACACCAACATCTGAGCATATTTTGAAAGTTTTTGTCAAACAAAAAATAAAGAATATTCATAATATAAATTTAAATGACTGTTTTAACATAAAAAACAAACCTCCATCCACATCCACTCCCCAGAAAACATGACATTCATGCAGCTGCCACAGTTTTATAAAGTCTTAATTCAATTTTAGCTGTTTAACAGTATATTTAAAAGTGCTAGGTAAAATATGAACTACAGGGACAAATTAATCAAAAAAGCCGAAAACCTATTTGTTCAACAGTGCAATGCAAACCAATCCAATCGTTGTTAGTGCGTCCTGTGCGTGTTTGGATTACTATAATCTCCGAACTCTAGATTTTCAAGTGTCGTGTTGCGCTGCCGTAGAGAATTAATGAGGTGGAGTGCTGTAGAGACATGTTTAAAGTTTAACTGATCCCTCTGATCCTCACCTCCCTGAATCATCTCCTGTCTCTTTCCTATGGAGTCCCCAAAGCTCTCCCTCCATCTCTATCTATCTATCCATCTATCCATCTATCTATCTATCTATCTATCTATCTATCTATCTATCTATCTAGTTACGTTGACCTCTGGGTTGAAGTGTTTTCAATACAGAAGTCAATATTGATGAAAGCACTCTCTGTTCAATGCTTTGTCCTCTTGAAATGTCTTTATAAGCAGCTGTGTGTGTGTGTGTGTGTTAGACCCGTCTGCTTATGTTTGTGTTGCATGCTGTTGTTTGACCCACCCTGGATGTGCTTTTCCTCTCTAAGAGTGGTTGAGGGAAAGCTCATAAAATCTTTACAGTGTAGGGACGGCAAACTGCCTCCATGTTCCACGAATCCTCCTCCTCCACCTCCTCCTCCTCCATGACCGTGCGTGGTGTAATTAAATGAGACAGCAGGTTATTATTATGTTTAACACATCTTTATGCCAACAAGATCTTGTCATGCCACGAGCAGTTTTAATTGGGTTGAAATGAGTGTGAATTGTGACCTGCTGAAATCAAGCATATCATTAGTCATCTCTCTTTTTCTCTCTCTCATTCTTGTTCAGATGCAGTAATGGAGCAGCTATTATTTCTTGTAATTTTCTACTTGCTTCCTACTCTCATCTCGTCCATACATAATTCAACGACTGAAGGTAATGTGTGTGTGTGTGTGGACAATGTCTGGTCCGTGCATGTTGAATTTAACACCACAGAATGTCTAAAGTGACCCACCTCTGTTGCTTTGTGAGATTAGAGGGCGTTCTGTTTAGATTCTGGAAACTGCTTTTCATGGATTTCAAACAGCGATCTGCCCTCAGTCCTCGTGGGATCATGTTCTGCCGGAACTATAGATGGAAAAAATGGATTGCAATGTCAGGTCTCCTTTTCATTGCGAAAGCAATATGTAGCCTACACAATCTTGGTGAATCAAAGCAATTCAGTGTCACGTACAGTTCATCTCATAGGTTTACATCATACCCCTTGCAAGGCCTATATATATAGATTGAGATGTTAGATGGCTGTGATCTCATGTGAGAGTGACAGATTGTCCCGCCTTCACGTTGAAAAACACATCATCAAAGAAGAGAAGAGATGTCACTGTAATGAGATGGGGAGTTATTTTGATTAAAGATTATGAGAACACATGAATAAAATAAAAAAATTGTGCATGGATGAATCATTTGTAATAAATACTGCAATATTAAATATAATCAAATATTAAATATAAATAACATAATAATATAAAAGCAAATAACAAGTATTTTTGTTTTCTTAGTGACTTAAAATAATGTAAAGTTTTGCACATTCACCGGAAATACTTCCACGTTTAAATATAAAGAGGACATAAAAATCACTAAGTTTGTATCACTGAGTTTGTCTGTGTTTCCTCGTTCCAGACAGACTATGGCTACATTCAGACTGTCAGTCCAAATCTGATTTTTGTGCATATTCGATTGAAATCTGATCAGATATCGCTAGTGTGAACGGCCAGAAATCACATGAAATGCGTATTATAAATCATTTTCGAGCTACATTCATATGTGGTACGTAAAACGTAAACGTCAGACGTTGTTAAAGGAGACATGCTGAAAGTCGCTGCAGAAACAATACAGCAGATTTACGTCTGTAAGATGTCTGCTAAAGATCTGTTAATCTGGAAAGCATCTGCTGTGTAAATGTAATTTGAATGTAATTTGATACTTACGACTGATCATGCCCAAACTTGCCGAGTCGCGTTCAGTCGGTGTTCACAGTCGGTGTTTAAAATCTGCTGCAGTTGATGGAAACAGTCTGTAAGTGTGTTCAGTCTTAGAATGTTTCAGCTAGCCGTTAAGTGTGTCCCTGGCATTAGAAAAAGCAGTTTTACATACATTCTTAAACATCTTCTTGTTACGACCTGTGGCTCCAAAAGGCCGCAACAAAGGAAAGGGACACACAGAGCTGTTACTTTTAACACAAAATTTATTAACAAAAGAAGAACTGAAACTAAAAGTGTAAATATGGCATCAGTCAGATCAGTAGTGTAAAGTACAGTGTATGCATGAAATGGGATGAAACGTAATGCAGTGTAAGCTAATGTGATGTATGTCTCCAGAAGTCACAACAACAAAACCCATAAAAGCAAAACAAAATAAACATGGAGCCCCGATGAGCAAGCAAGGGCTTCTTTTAAAGGACAGACTGATTAGAGCATCCAGGTGGAACCCCTCAGGAAATCAACGGGGCGTTTCATACTGGATCGTCACACCCCTCCCCTTAAGACAGGGATTCTGTCAAGATCCCTGTAAACAAAGAACAAAACAATTAATCACCAACAGGGGCATGGGACAAAGCATCCGCCACCACATTTTCTACGCCTCGGATATGTCGGATGTCAAGACTGTACGACTGCAGAAACAACGACCACCGAATAAGCCTTTGATTTGGACACTGGAGGGAGTTCAGAAAGGTCAACGGATTATGATCCGTACAGACAACAACTGGTCTGCTTGAATTCAGATAGACAGCAAAATGGATCAAAGCCCAAACAAGTGCCAGGGCCTCCTTCTCCACCACAGAGTAGTTGAGTTGGTAAGTGGTAAATTTCCGCGAGAAATAACTTACAGGATGTACCACGCCTACTGAGTCAGACTGCTGTAAAAGAGCTCCCGCCCCCACCTGACTAGCATCCACCTGCAGGGAAAACGGCTTGTCAAAGCCAGGTGCAGCCAGCACAGGTGAAGAACATAGCAAGGCTTTTACATTTTCAAATGCAGCTGCACAATGGGAAGACCAGACAAACTTTACCTGCCCTTTCAATAGGTCGGTAAGGGGAGCTACCACGGTAGAAAAATTACGACAAAAAGAGCGATAGTAGCCCATTAAACCCAAAAACCTCATCAGTTCTTTTTTAGTGACAGGTACAGGAAATTTTTGAATGGCCTGAACTTTTGCATGTACAGGTCGAATCTCCCCATTTCCTACCACTTTCCCAAGGTAGAGCACGGTATCCCGAGCAAACTCACATTTTGCCAGGTTAACAGTGAGCTTAGCCTCCGACAACCGCCTCAACACCGCACGAACTCGTTTAATATGAGTGTCCCAGCTATCACTAAAAACAACGAGATCGTCCAAATAGACTGCACAACCATCCAGTCCTGAAATTACCCGGTTCATAAGACGCTGAAACGTCGCAGGGGCATTTCTTAAACCAAAACTCATAACCTTGTAGGAGTATAAACCCGTGGGAGTAACGAATGAGGAAATATCCTGAGCCCACTTACTTAAAGGCACTTGCCAGTAACCCTTAAGCAAGTCAAACTTGCTCACAAATCTGGCCGAGCCCACCTGATCCACACAGTCCTCAACCCGAGGAAGTGGAAAACAATCGGGTTTAGTCAAACTATTGACTTTCCGGAAATCCGTGCAAAACCTCACTGACCCATCAACTTTCCTAACAAGAAGACAAGGGGATGCCCAATCTGAAAATGACTGTACCGCAATATCATTTTCCTGCATGTAGTTTATTTCTGCCTCCATAAGCTCACGTTTATCTGGGGAGACACGATAAAAACGTTGCTTAATGGGTTTCGCCTCCCCAACGTCAATGTCATGCTCTATCCAATCTGTACGTGAGGGGGTATCTCCAAACAAATCAGGAAAATTCTGCAATAGTGAAACTAATTCTGCACGTTGAACTGGAGGTAAATGAGCAAGACCGGAGCTTAGTCTCTTCCAGGACTCAGAGTTATTTAACCGACCGCGCAACCTACCCTCATCAGGCTCAATATTCTCCTCACCCTCACCCCCACCCACCAAGTTAGAGCTACCACGAAAAATTGATCCCACTGAAAGAATGGAATGAACCGGATCTAAATCCAGTAAATGAGTCTCGCCAATTTGATTTTCATAAAAAGGTTTCAACAGATTTACATGACACAATTTAGTGGATTTTCTCCGCCCTGGGGTACCGATCACATAATTCTCTTCACTCACTTTCCGCTGCACCACGTACGGACCATCGAATTTAGCTTTGAACGGAGAGCACACCAAAGGACGCAAAACCAAAACTTGATCTCCGGGCTCAAAAACACGACGCTCAACGGTGCGATCAAATAAGCGTTTCATAATTTTTTGTTGTTTTTCCAATTTCACTTTAGCCAACTCTCGTGCTTGAACCAATCGTTGTTTAAACCCGTAAACATAAGCCTCTAGATTTTTGGGAGAATCGGATATCTTAACCGGATTTTGGAGCACTGCCAAAAGTCCACGAACCTTATGACCAAACACAAGGTCATTGGGACTAAAGCCAGTGCTCTCCTGTACAACCTCTCGTGACGCCAGCATCAACCAGGGTAATCCCTCTTCCCAGTCTCGATCCAACTGCACACAATACGACCGAAGAAGAGACTTTAAAGTCTGATGGAACCTCTCCAGTGCGCCTTGGCTTTGAGCATGGTATGCAGTCGCAAGGTGATGTTTTACATGCAGCTGTTTTAAAACCTGCTGAAACAAATGGGAAGTAAGATTAGTTCCCTGATCACTCTGAATAACCCTAGGAACACCAAAGATAGACATAAACTGAGATAACGCCTTTACGATTGAGCGGGAAGTGATCGTACGCAGTGGGTAAGCAGCAGGAAAACGTGTATTCAAACACATTATAGTCAACAAGTATTTACTACCTGACTTGGAAGATGGCAACGGGCCCACACAGTCCACGATAAGATGCTCAAAAGGGTCACCCATTGCCGGAATAGGGTGTAATGGAGCCAGTTTTAGTTTCTGATTAGGTTTACCGGTCAACTGGCAAGTGTGACACTGTTTTATATAAGATGAAATGTCGCTTTTTGCTCAAGGCCAAAAAAAAATACCTCAACACACGATCATAGGTCTTTCGTACTCCAGAATGACCAGACAAATCATGAGCAACTTCCAACAATGCCATTCGAAATTTTGTGGGAACCACTACTTGAATAATAGGGTCCCCAACAAAATCGTCCCCATGAGGAACCCACTTTCGCAATAACATACCATCTTGTATGAAATAACCTTGAGCGATGTTAGACACATGATCGTCTCGAACAGCACGGTTAAACAGCTCAGCCAAGGATAAATCCGAACGTTGCTCTTCTCCCATCTCCTCTGCAGACACAGGAAAGGACACAGCAGATAAAACAGGCATAGACAGAGAACTACACAGTTGATTCAACATCATTTTTGGGTTATCAACTACTTCCTTCGTCGTGCTTCGAGTCATTGCACGAGTTGTTACACCCACCGGATCTACATGTGCAGGGATCTGTGGAAACACATCATTGGATGAAACTATTGGTGATACAGGACCATCCGGCCACACACGCCCGCCTGCTAACTCATTCCCCAAAATAAGATGAACGCCTTCGACCGGCAAAGCAGGACGCAATCCCAAAACAATATCACCATTCACCAAACTCGATGACAGTTTCACCCTATGAAGAGGAACGGTTAGTATACTCATACCCATCCCTCGGACTAACATGCTGTCACCCGTGTCAGACCGCGAAGAAAAAGGCAAAATAGACTCTAAAATGAATGAATCCATGGCCCCCGTGTCCCGCAAGATCTTGACCGGAACTTCCTCATTACTGCCCACAAGAGACACATAACCTTCTGTAAGGAAAGGAGAAAATACAGATAAACAGTCAGCATCCACTTTTTCCTTTACACACGTCTCAACGGTATTAGAAGCTAAAGCCACAAAAGCAGCTGGTTTAGGAACCTTAACGTCACGTTTAGCCTTCTCCTCAAGTAAAGGACAATCAGCTTTCCAGTGCCCTTTTTCACAACAATAATTACATGTCCTATGAGGGTCAAACTTCCAAGTAGGAAGGTAACTAGACCTAGGAGAAAAACTATTTAGAGATGTACTAGATCGAACCATATTACCATCTCCCCGCGAGCGCCCGTCAACAAAGCTACTTCTGTGAGAGAGTACATACCAATGCTGCCGCTTCCTCCGGTGAACTAACTTTACGCTCATTAATGTAAGTGGCGATTATATCCGGGACAGAAACTTTAAATTGTTCCAATATCATCAGTTGAACCAACTCATCAAAAGATGTAATATCAAGCGCAGTATACCAACGAGTAAAGTATTTTCTCAAATCCTGCACAAACTCCAAATGAGACTGTTTTTGTTCCCTCTTACATGCCCTGAACTGCTGACGATATGCTTCAGGCACACATTCATACGCCTTTAACACCGCTGATTTAATTTGATCATAATCCTGACAATCTTCCTTACTCAACGCGGAAAAAACTAACTGAGCTTTTCCGGTCAACACACACACTGCAACAATAACACTCGATTTTCTTCTGACCAGTCCTGTAGCTCAGCAATACGCTCAAAGAGAGTGAAAAATATATCAGGATCCTCTTCGTTGAATTTAGGAACAAATTTCAAATTTGAATTCACTGCAAATGTAACTCGATCTTCCCTACCTTCCTTCATAAGTCTTAACTTTAAAACTTCAACCTCAATTTTCGCCTTCTCTAACTCCATCCTATCATATTCAGAATGTTGTTTTAATCTTTCATGTTCCATTTGCAACAGCAACAATTCTTTTTGCTGCTCAAACGTCAATACAGATGGTGAATCGGACTGCATTTGTGCCGACACAATCAAATCTTTATCCATACTCAGAATGTCCCTTTCACACAATTTTAACTTCAACTCAGCTTTAATACTTTCCTTGCGTTTTTTATCAACAATATCTATTTCATAATGGTCAGCAATTCTTAACAGCTGTTCCTTCGTACATTTTCCTAACAATGTATACGAAGGAGATTCTATAAATGCATTAATATCCGCCATCAGAAAAACAAACAGACCAATAAGAAAGCCAGAAGTGCAATCAAATACTCGGAGCATTCCCCACTATCTTTCCTCGGAGAGAAAAAAAAAACACCTATCTATCCTTATTCCTGGTCTTCATGTGGTTACAGGCGGGGGGTATTTATGCACTAAAACCCAGTGGGTGAAAAATGCTACCGGTCAGACCAGCGACACTTTCAACACCCTGGATGTGCTCCCGAGTCAACTGCTACTACCCGCTTTCTCCGCAACACTATCAAAACAAACAAACAAAAACAAAACAAAAAATAACCAACATGTCTCAAAGGAAACATGCTGCTATACCTCACAGGGGAAAACTCCAAACTATAAGAACCATATTGCACTGTCAACTTACCAGTCGATGAGCTTCCACGCAACAACCAAACGCTGCTCACAACCAAACAATCTTCCACACGTGTGTCCCGTTACGCGCAAATGATGTCACAAATTCAAATGAGATTTTCTCTCCCAAACGCTATAACCATTGATTACACCAAATTCCGAAAGACGCTAGCACGAACAAATACCAAACGGACGAGCCCCCATTTGTTACGACCTGTGGCTCCAAAAGGCCGCAACAAAGGAAAGGGACACACAGAGCTGTTACTTTTAACACAAAATTTATTAACAAAAGAAGAACTGAAACTAAACCAAACATGTGTAAATATGGCATCAGTCAGATCAGTGGTGTAAAGTACAGTGTATGCATGAAATGGGATGAAACGTAATGCAGTGTAAGCTAATGTGATGTATGTCTCCAGAAGTCACAACAACAAAACCCATAAAAGCAAAACAAAATAAACATGGAGCCCCGATGAGCAAGCAAGGGCTTCTTTTAAAGGACAGACTGATTAGAGCATCCAGGTGGAACCCCTCAGGAAATCAACGGGGCGTTTCATACTGGATCGTCAATGTTTCAGCTAGTCGTTAAGTGTGTCCCTGGCATTAGAAAAAGCAGTTTTACATACATTCTTAAACATCTTCTAAATATCTATATGACATCTAACAGGAAACGTCCTGGAGACGTATTGCAGATGAGCAAACACTCTTGCAGATGTAAATGCAGACATCAAATAGACGTCTCCGAGATGTACTTGTCCTATCAGGGGTGTTGTTGCAAAGTGCCGGACGAGCAGGAAATGACAATGTAACTGAGACATGTTTCGAAACCGGAGGAGACGACGGAGCAAAATAAAGGCATGAATTCCAGCCTCCTATGTTTCTGCTGCTGCCTCAGAAGACACAGGAGTCCAGTCTAGGGTGACCACCCGTCCCACTTGGCATTGTACCGCACAGCATTTTCACCCCTTGTCCCGCACGTCACATATTGAGAAAATATCCCGCATTTTCATCAGTCTATTGGTTTTTTAATTATCATATTAAGAAAACGTGCATGTGTTCTTTTGCCTTTCTATTTATTCTTTTTGTGGCGTAGTTTTTCACCTATAGGCTATTTAACAGAGCTTCGTCAGAAGTACAAATACAACAGCCGTTTAAATCCTATCCAATGGTTGAAAAGAAAGAGTAAACACGGTCACTAGTAGGTTGTGACGGCTGTCAATCAAAATGTGGACCGGTGATTCGTTCCATGTGTTCCCTGTCAGAAAACAAATGGATAATTCGGTCAGTTAAAATTTTAATTTAAAAGAAAATGTATCAACTTGTTGCCTGCTGTGGTTGTTTTAATTCACATCTTTTCTAAAAATATGAGTTTTTGGTTTAATATATTCTTAATATACACTCACCTAAAGGATTATTAGGAACACTATACTAATACTGTGTTTGACCCCCTTTCGCCTTCAGAACTGCCTTAATTCTACGTGGCATTGATTCAACAAGGTGCTGAAAGCATTCTTTAGAAATGTTGGCCCATATTGATAGGATAGCATCTTGCAGTTGATGGAGATTTGTGGGATGCACATCCAGGGCACGAAGCTCCCGTTCCACCACATCCCAAAGATGCTCTATTGGGTTGAGATCTGGTGACTGTGGGGGCCATTTTAGTACAGTGAACTCATTGTCATGTTCAAGAAACCAATTTGAAATGATTCGAGCTTTGTGACATGGTGCATTATCCTGCTGGAAGTAGCCATCAGAGGATGGGTACATGGTGGTCATAAAGGGATGGACATGGTCAGAAACAATGCTCAGGTAGGCCGTGGCATTTAAACGATGCCCAATTGGCACTAAGGGGCCTAAAGTGTGCCAAGAAAACATCCCCCACACCATTACACCACCACCACCAGCCTGCACAGTGGTAACAAGGCATGATGGATCCATGTTCTCATTCTGTTTACGCCAAATTCTGACTCTACCATCTGAATGTCTCAACAGAAATCGAGACTCATCAGACCAGGCAACATTTTTCCAGTCTTCAACTGTCCAATTTTGGTGAGCTCGTGCAAATTGTAGCCTCTTTTTCCTATTTGTAGTGGAGATGAGTGGTACCTGGTGGGGTCTTCTGCTGTTGTAGCCCATCCACCTCAAGGTTGTGCGTGTTGTGGCTTCACAAATGCTTTGCTGCATACCTCGGTTGTAACGAGTGGTTATTTCAGTCAAAGTTGCTCTTCTATCAGCTTGAATCAGTCGGCCCATTCTCCTCTGACCTCTAGCATTAACAAGGCATTTTCGCCCACAGGACTGCCGCATACTGGATGTTTTTCCCTTTTCACACCATTCTTTGTAAACCCTAGAAATGGTTGTGCGTGAAAATCCCAGTAACTGAGCAGATTGTGAAATACTCAGACCGGCCCGTCTGGCACCAACAACTATGCCACGCTCAAAATTGCTTAAATCACCTTTCTTTCCCATTCTGACATTCAGTTTGGAGTTCAGGAGATTGTCTTGACCAGGACCACACCCCTAAATGCATTGAAGCAACTGTCATGTGATTGGTTGATTAGATAATTGCATTAATGAGAAATTGAACAGGTGTTCCTAATAATCCTTTAGGTGAGTGTATAAGACTGTCAATTATCTAATTTCATGTTGTTTTATATTTTATTTGTTCATTGTTTATTTTGTTGGATTTTAGTTGGACTTGGTCAGAACTGTTTCAAAAATAGTTATCTGCATGATGCCTGCTGCCTTTGGGCTCAGTGATGTTACATTTAAATTACATGTTATAGGCAGAATACAAATGTTTTTATTAAGTTAGATAGACATTATATAACAGTTTCAGGTTATGTTTTAGTTTTGGTAACATGTCCCACATTGTCCCACACAAACTTATAATCGTCCCACATTTGGTTTGTTTGATGGTGGTCACCCTAGTCCAGTCTGCGGCTACACATTTCCATGTTGTAAAATGTTGGACATGAGACAACATCTCTATTGCGAACCCCTCTGTGTTGTGGTTTTTGTTGTTGTTTTTGGCGTATGCCTATGCCTACGCAACGCCATTGCCATAGAAACCAATGTAGATATTCCGGATAACGTAAGAGCAGCATGGACACACAAATCGGATCTGAACTTTGCGATACAGTGTGGACATCAATAATTTCAAATCGGATTCCAATAGGATACACAAATAATCGGATTTGACTGACAGTCTGAACATAGTCTTTCAGTCTGTGCATTAGTGGTGCATTGGGGATTATCAGTGATCCTTTCTGCAGGTTACATAGCTGCGCCATCAAGTCTTTATAAATGAGTGAGTCAATAAATCATTGATTAAAACTATTAGTTTAACAATACTGATTCATTCAGGAATGAATCAAGCGACTGATGTTATGAGTGAGTCATTGAATCATTCATTCAATTGATTAGTTTTTGTTCCACACCAATTCATTCAGTTCTGTCATGACAACTCTCAGAGAGATTGCCATGGTAATTATAACGGATATGGTAATGTATTTGGGCTTTTCGGAATGGATCTGCTACGCTAAGATGGGGATGATTAGGAGACCATCATGATGGACAGAGGCCACTGAGCAAATTTGGTCAGGATGCCGGGGTTACACCCCTAGTCTTTTTGAAGGACATCCTGGGATTTTTTATGACCACGGAAAGTCAGGACCTCGGTTTAAAGACACACTATGTAGTTTCCGTTTTTCTCAAACAGCGACCCCTAGACTCCTCCACAGCGACCCTGTGGAGTACTTGTATTTAACTTTACTGCCGTAAATACCACTCACGCAGAGCCGTCTCTGCACTCTTCCGACCGCGCTTTCTTCGTTTTCTTGCTAGTGTCTTCCATAGAGGCTGCTTCACATGTTGTTGATGTATGTGATGTCGTGCCGTAAAGCGAGTCGTGATTCTCGCGAGATTTGGTGGGGCGCCACCTCTTAAACCTGCATTGCTGGTTTTGCCAGCGGCGTCCCAGTTTTGGGTTACAGAGTGATATGGCTACTGGCACTTTTTTAAGTGCTAAACATCTTAAGTATTATCCAAAGGGTATGAGCACTGTATTTTGATAGACACAGTACCATTAAAATCCTTATAAGCCAACAGTGCATTGCAGTCTTGCAAGGGGACACAAATCTAATATATCAGATTTAAATTTACCAGTAACATGTCATTCCCTCTGTTCGTTTCATCCTCCCCCATCTCTCTTACTCTCTTTCAGGATGTGCAATCATTCGTCCCCCCAGAGACGGAGGGATACGCTACAGAGGACTGACTCAGGAACAGGTAAAAGTCTATGGCAGCACATTAAACTGGCAGCCATAAACATCAATGTCAGTCCTGATGGGACTTTGAACCTTAGCAACATCTAATTCAATCTACAAAACGTCTCTCTTTCTTTCTCTCTGTAGATCCGCAGTGTGCAGATCTTGCCAGTAGACTATGAGATAGAATATATCTGTAGAGGAAGCAGAATTATTGTGGGGCCCAAGGTCCGAAAGTGCCTCCCAGATGGCACCTGGACTGACATGAACCATCTCAGCAGATGCTGTAAGTGCCCTTGCTGTCCTATTCTATTGAATAATATCTATATTTATTACACAGCTCTCTGAAATACTGGATTCTGATTGGTCAATAATAGCATTCTGAGGTCAAAAGCTTTTGTATAATGAACTAAACTCTATAATTGACCCATTATTTCTCATATTGCTCCACAGTCTCTTTCTTGTCACATAACAAAATCACTGCAAATCAGTATGTCCATTTGTTAATTTATTTAGTAAGTATACATGTAGGATACTAATGGTTTTCTAATTTAATATGTTTAAAATGTAATTTATTACTTTGAAAGAAAAAAATGAATTTTCACCAGCCATAATGATCCTTCAAAAATCATTCTCATATGCTGATTTGATGCTAAATATTTCAAAATGTCTTCCTCTTTCAATGTTGAAAAAACATTTTACTGCTTAATATTTTTGTGGAAACCATGACACACTGCCATTCAAAAGTTTAAGGTAAGTAAGAAAAATATGACATTTAAAAGTGACAAAGGCATTTATAGTGTTTCTATTTCAAATAAATGCCGTTTTTTTAATTTTCTATTCATACCAAGAATCCTGAAAAAATGTATGATTTCCACAAAAATATTAAGCAGTCAAAGCTGCAAAGTACCATTATTAAAAATGTATAACCAATATCAATTGAGCACCAAATCAGTATATTAGAATAATTTCTATGATATGTTATGCACTTAAAACAACTATAAAACAAATAGTATTTTATTTAAATGTACCGGTAATTGTCAATGTGTTGTTGTGGTAGTGGCATAACACTTTCACAACACAACACAATTACAAATGTGCTGAAAGGATGTCAGCATGTGCTAAAAGTGTTGCTAAAATTCTCAGTATTGGTTTGCCCGCGTTCCTGGATGTCTCTGGAGAACGGGAGGGCGACGCTGCAGCCCTCTGGACAACCAGTAGAGGGCACAGTTCTTCATTACAGCTGTCATGCTGGCTTCCTATTGGACGGTTTCAATATCTCTCACTGTACCAAACTGGGCAAATGGGACTCACCTAAACCACTCTGTGTCTGTGAGTATAGATATGATTTGAGTTAATTGTCAATTACACAAACTCAACTGTATGTGTTTTATTAATATGAATGATTTGTTTAACTCTGTGGCTCTTGTTTTCCCCCCTATATTTGTGCATCATCAGATGACAGTAACTATACAGGTAAGACACAAGATTATATTGTTTCAGTTCTCATATGAGAGGTCACTTTTCCAAAGACTCAAAAAAAATATTTATCACTTGATAGTCCACTTTCGTTTGCTTAAAATAAAATGAGAATGTTAATGTTAATAAGCTAGCTATATATATATATATATATATATATATATACATACAGTATCTCACAAAAGTGAGTACACCCCTCACATTTCAGCAAACATTTTAGTATATTTTCTCAAGGGACAATACTATAGAAATGAAAGTTGGAAAGTTTAGAGTAGTGAATGTGCTGCTTGTATAGCAGTATATATTTACTGTCCTCTGAAAATAACTCAATATACTATATTATTGTCAAAATATCTGGCAACAAAAGTGAGTACACCCTAAAGGCCTATTTATACTTCTGCGTCGAACTGCCGCCGTAGCTACGTCGTAGGCTGTGTGTAGCGCGCGTACCCTACGGCGTACCCTGACGTGCACCTCTCCAAAAATGTAACAACGCGTCAATTCTACGCGGACGCAAGCGCTGTGATTGGTCTGCCAGAACCCCTCCCTCGGGGTTTTACATCCCTAGGTGCGTGTCAACGCGGACAACGACGCAGAAGTATAAATTAAAACCAACACGTTGCCTACGGCGTATAGGCTCCGGCGTAGGTCCGACGCAGAAGTATAATGAGGCCTTAAGTGATAATAGCTGTACGTTGTTTAACCATGCAAAACCACATGTCCTATTCATCATTTTCATGTTTTTGTCTGCTTGCCAGACCATAGAAATGTGTGTATCTTGTATTAGAGCAGTTAAAATTTGTGCTTTGAGTACAGTTCTCTCATACTGACCATGGATGTTCAGCATGGCACCTCATGGCAAAGAACTCTCTAGGATTTGAGAATTAGAATTGTTGCTCTCCACAAAGATGGCCTAGGCTATAAGAAGATTGGTAACACCCTGCAACTGAGTTACAGTACAGGCCAGGGTCATCGAGGTTTTCCAAGACGGGTTCCACTCGTAACAGGCCTCGCAAGAGTCAGTCAAAGAAGTTTAGTCCTCGTGCTGTGCGTCAGGTGCAGAAGCTGGCTTCAAAAAACAGACGCATGAGCGCTGCCAGCATTGCTTTAGAGGCCGCAGAAGCGGAAGGTCAGCTTGTCAGTGCTCAGACCATACGCCGCACACTGCAACGAGTCGGTTTGCATGGCCGTCGTCCCAGAAGGACGCCTCTTCTGAAGCTGGCTCACAAGAAAGCCCGCAAACAGTTTTCTGAACGCAACCTGTCCAAGAGCATGAATCACTGGAACCATGTCCTGTGGTCTGATGAAACTTGTTTGGCTCAGATGGTGTCCAGCATGTGTGGCGACGCCCTGGTAAGGAGTACCAAGAACATTGTGTCTTGCCTACAGTCGAGCATGGTGGTGGTAGCATCATGGTCTTGGGCTGCATGAGTGCTGCTGGTTCTGGGGAGCTGCGCTTCATTGAGGGAAACATGGATTCCAACATGTACTGTGACGTTCTGAAGCAGAACATGATGCCCTCCCTTCAGAAACTGGGCCGAACGGCATGATAACGACCCCAAACACACCGCCAAGATGACAACTGCCTTGCTGAGGAAGCTGAAGGTGAAGGTGATGGTAGTGGCCAAGTATGCCTCCAGACCTGAACCCTATTGAGCACCTGTGGGGCGTCCTCAAGCGAAAGGTGGAGAAGTGCCATGTGTCTAACATCTGGCACCTCCATGATGTCATTATGGAGGAGTGGAAGAGGATCCCAGCAACAACCTGTGCAGCTCTGGTGAACTCCATGCCCAGGAGGATGAATGCAGTGCTAGATAACAATGGTGCTCACACAAAATATTGACACTTTGAACACAGTTTTGACATGTCCACTTAGGGTGTACTCACTTTTGTTGCCAGCTATTTTGACAATAATAGCTGTGTGTTGAGTTATTTTTAGAGGACAGTAATTATATACTGCTATACAAGCAGCACATTAACTACTCTAAAATATATCCTACATTAATTTCTATAGTATTGTCCCTTGAGAAGATATACTAAAATATTTGCTGAAATGCGAGGGGTGTACTCACTTTTGTGAGATACTGTGTGTATATATATATATATATATATATATATATATATATATACAAATTCTCATTGAGTGAAAATCTAAAGTGTAATGCTTTATTCACCCACAAGAGGGCTGTATTTTACCATCAGTCGTGTGAAATCCACAATGCATCATAATAATCTCCATTATTATATTACTATTTGTGTATATGTGTAAAAAACATGCTTTGCTTTATAAATGTGTCTAGTTTTACCATCCAGAACATTTTTGTTTCTATGATTATGGCTACATTAAATATTTTATGAGAGAACTGTTGTTTTATGTGGATGTACTTTATGATCCTATTTATTTATAATTTTCAGATAAAAATATATGAATATATGAATATCACCATTTCTTTCTTTTTCTTTTTTTTATACCATTTTTAAATGCCTCTGGATCGTCACTAGTTCTTTTCAACTGGTTATACAGTATAACAAAGAGAGTTTTAACCCTCTGGTGCTCTTTGGTCACGTTTGGCTGAAAATTTTACTTTTTATTTATTTATAATTTTTTACTTCGTCGGATTGACACTTGGTATCTTTTGTGGCATTTGCTATGTGAACACACGCACAATTGTGGACTTGATTCGAAAAGGTAAAATGGTCCTAAAAAGTAGTCACACATAGAGTCGCACTCAAAAGTTACCGCCCTAGAAATGAATGGGGGGCGGCGGGGGCTTTTTTGGGGCACAATCTACCAATCAGCCATGATGCAGGAAAAAATCACACAGCAATGAAGGGGTTAATAAAAAAAAGAAAAGAAAATCAAATTGTATGGATTAATTAATTAATTATATTGTATTGTAAAATTGGTCAAAAAGTAGAAAAGGGATCTGCACTTAGGGCAAAGGCTCTCCAACTGTTAATTTATTATACTTCAACAGAGGCCACAAAAATATGGGCAAAAAGGTGCTATAAAGTGTAAAATGTTTTCGAGTTCTACGCTTCATCAGGCCATATAATTGCAGATACACACCTGCGTCCATTTAAAGTGGACATTATTGTTTGTGTGGTAAATTGTGTGAGCTTATTTCGTCCATTTGATTGAAAGACCTGAAAAAACCCATACATTTACATAGACCCCTCCCTCCAAGAAATCAGGACAGAAGTGGTTGAAAGTGGACAAAAAAGATGGATTAAAACATCAGGTGTAAACGGGAATGTTTCTTCCTCATCTACTTTTGATCCGATTGACCGAAAGCCATCTTAATACCAAGTGTAAAAAGGGCATTTGATTGGTCAAAGATCTGTGTAGTCCAGGATGTCATCAATATTTTTTCTCTTTTCCCAGGAGAGAAAAAGTGTACATTTTAGATAAAGCTATATCTCAATATATATATCTAAACTTCACGTTTAGTACACTAACATATACAGTGGATGACTTTAAAGATAGCACACATGATCTAAATGATACAAATTCATTTTGACAACATAGGGTCTTGAAAAAGACAAATATTCAATGTACTGTATATATGACAAACATTCTATTTATATGAGGACATATAAGTTTCATGCATAATAATAATAAAGAATAAGAAAAATGCTGTTTAAAATAGTTTTAGATGCAACTACCAGACTATAGAATCTCATTATAATTCTTCAGGCTGCCAGAATATCTCAGCATTAATACAAGTGCCCCTGCAAGCAAGACTGTAGCACCCTCTCATTCATCCATCCCTCCCTTTAATTGCCTTCCATTCCTCTCAATCCCTCTGTCCATTCTTTCATTTCCCCTTGTTTCTTTCAGCTCTGCTGAGTTAGACTATCAAGCCACGCAAATGCGCTTCTCTCTCTCTCTCTCTCTCTCTCTCTCTCTCTCTCTCTCTCTCTCTCTCTCTCTCTCTCTCTCTCTCTATCTCTCCTCCCTCTGTAAACTCACAGCGAGAGATCACCGCCTACTTAGTGCACTCTCAGCAGGCTGAAGATTAACACTTGGTCAAGTGTGTAGATATGTGTGTATTTCTGCCTGTGTCTATATGAATGTATATGAGGTTAGGTGTGTATCTCAGCAAAGTGTGTGTGCATAAATTCAAGCCTGTGCCTGTGTATGGGGTGGTGATTACATTGCTCTTACCGTGCTTGTTGAAGGATAATTCAGCATAAAGGTGACCTTTTGTTTGCCAGCCCTCTATAAACTCACATACTCATAGACTAAACACGTAATACGCATGTGCACGCCGTCAGCGTTTTCACAGGTTTGCATATATTTTTTTTTTTTTTTTTTTTTTCTTTTTTTTTTTTTTCCTTCAAGGCTTGCACCTAAGTTAATAACTAATGGTCTTTGCAACGGAAGTGAATCGATCAAAACTAACTTCAGCTGGACAATAACTTTATTCTAAACTTTAATTTCCTATTATCACTGTAAAGCTGCTTTGAAGCAGTCCATATTGTTAAAAGCGCTATATAAATGAACGTGACCTTAAACCCCTCTATAAGACGCGGTTACTTTATGAACAAGAACATAAAATATCATTCTGTTTTGTGTGTAATTATTTTGTATAAATACATGTATATATTTAAGAAATAGTTTCATGTATATACTGTTTATAGATTTATACATCATTTTTTATTAAATATATACATGCATGTGTGTTTATTTATATATACAAAATAATTATACACAGTACACACACACATGTAAACACAAACTTGTATTTATTTTTTATTATATAGATCATGATTAATCATTGCACAGCACTAATATTTAGTTATCACATAAACTAAAGGGTAATTATATATCCTCACAGGTGGCTCCTCCGGCCTTTCTTTTATTAAATAACAACTAAAGATCAGGGATGAATAATTAATGACTGACATATGGAGAGAGCAGATTCAAAGGGAGCTCCAAATGTCACCGGATATATCAGGTCCTGAAGTTCACAGTGGTTCATGTCATCAATTTCAGCTCTACTCTGTTGTTTTAGAGTATTTAAAGTGAATAGAGGAATGCAGAGGACTGTGGGGGCAACAAAAGTGACATACATGCTGTATAAGGTGTCATTATGGGCAAAGTATGGATGGATGGATGGATAGATAGATTACAAAAAGCTATTCAGTCAAGAGCAGTGAGTGATTTCCTTGTCTTTTGTTGTTTGATTAACATTAAAAACACAACAGGGATATTAGGCTAATGTCACTTTAAGACACAACACATTGATTCGTTGAATACAATTATTTTGTGGTGAATTAAATACCACAGAAAAAACAAATGTAATTTCTATCTTTAAAAAAAAGAAGAAGTAAATTCTATATAAGTACCCAATTTAAGCTTGTATAAATTAAAGCGTAAATATCAACGTTATAATATTAAGTTAAACCTACTCAACTTTCTGATACTGGTGTTCCCATCATGCACTGGGGTATGAATAATTAATAAGGTTGCATTTTCACTGTTTTCCAGGGCTGAATCCGGATCGCCCTCTATACCCTCAAATAGGGCATTCTTTGAGGGGACAGCCATTTGTAGTAGTGTCCGAAACCATGGTGGACGTTATTGAGTGCACTCATTCTATCCCACATTGCACTGCAATAACGAGTGTACAACCAACGCTCAACGGCTGTCTGAATTCACTTACTGGTTTTCATTCACCTCTTCAAGTGAACCGTATTGGTGGACTAACGTAGGGAATAGTGATTGAGGGTTTAGGAGGCGATTTCGGATTCAGCCCAGCTGTATTTACACTCTTGTTATTAGGTTTAGTAAATTGCTGTTTTGTGACATCTGAAGTTCAATTTCTACTCAAAATGGCACGTTCATACTGTGAATGATCCAATGAATGTTATCGTTGTTGTGTAGGCCTATTGTGTACTGTGTATCAAGTATTGAGGTCTCTGTGTTTTTCAGTGATACCAGATTACTTATGTTGTCTACACATAGGCCTATCTATTGTATTATTCACTTAGATGTCTGCACTTTAAAAGCATGGCTTAATTCAGTGTTATGTTGTTTGAGTAAAATGTACTTGAAACAGAGTATTGCAAAGTGAACTTCAACTAGAATTTACCTGGCCAAGTTAAAGTTACTTATTTGCTTGGTTAATTTTACTGAACTTAGTTGAGTACATTTTACTTAATTCCATATGTGAAATTTACTTAAAAATATGCGTACAAAAACTTGCAGTTTAGAAAGAGTGATCGTTTTGGCCATGTTTTTTTGATCATCGTTGTTGTAACATATTGGGAAGCCATAATGTGTATCCATCGACAGAAACATACATTAGTGGAACTCTGTCTGTTTTACGCGATAGATAGATAGATAGATAGATAGATAGATAGATAGATAGATAGATAGAATGAGAAAGATAGACAGAGATAGATGGATGGATGAACGGATAGAAAAAAGAAAGAAAGAAAGATTTACATAGATAGATCAACTGTATGACTTTTGATTCTGATTCAGAAGAGAGCGTTTACTTTAACCCCGCCCCCTCTGCTTTACACCACTACAGTTCGTCTGTCAGTGGTTCAGTAACAGTTCTCTGCTGTCAGCTCTGAGTGCGGATCTCTGTGCGTTTGGTGGTCAATCTTTCCCCCTCTCCTGTCGGCGGATTAAAGGATTATGCCGCAGCACAGTTGCTATTTTTTTCTATATTTTGATCAGATGCCGGGATAATATGCTTGACAGCTTAAAACTTAATCAAGTTTTGTGAGAGGCGCGGTAAATAAAGCAACGCTAGAGGATTTGGGGAGCGCGTAATGTCGCTCAACGCCACCTGTTTTTCTCTCCTGTCGTGAACCATGAGCATTGCTGTACTACAAACACACCGTCTGTGACTGTGCAAGGGAAAGAGACAATAACTGCCCGATGGCGCATTTGTTTGTGCACAACAATGAAAGCGTGATTTCTGTAGTTCGTGCTTTTACATGTTTGGAGAGTTGGTTTATGTTGGAGCGCTTTCCGTGACAGGACATCAGTGATTTGGTGTCGGAGTCTAAACTACGGAGAAGATTCTTAAAGATTAAAAACAAAAAGTCTCGGAAGACTTTAAAATATTCTGAAGGGTCTGGAGATTCTAAAAGATTCTGAATATTAAACACGAGTCTGAAGATTCCAAAGAGTCTAAAGATTCTGAAAGATTTTAAACGTGCGCAAGACTAAACTCCAAGAACGCGTTTCAAGAGGCGTTCAATAAACGACTGACACCAACGATGAAAATATATTACTAATGTAAATATATCAACCCCAACTAGTATATCCAGCAATTTCATGTTTTGACAAGGATTAACACATGCGTGTCTAAATATTACTTTGCGCTTAAAGTGTTCAGTGCTGCTGTTTTTGCGCTCTCCACACACGGATCTGTTACTTTAAACTGGACACATCGCACGTGCTGACACTAAGTTCAAAACGTATAAATATCGAATTGGATATTGATGGCATCCACGGAGGGGATCAGGACCTTGGGGAGAGTTTGGAGAAGCTTGGCTCTCCTTTACGCACTGCTAATCTTTCTCCCCTGGCCGTGTGCGGTTGCAGGCAAGAAGAAACTGTACATCGGAGCTCTGTTTCCCATGAGTGGAGGATGGCCCGGTGGCCAAGCGTGTCTCCCCGCAGCGCAGATGGCTTTAGACCTCGTGAACAACCGGAGCGACATTCTGCCGGACTACGAGCTGGAACTCATTCATTACGATAGCATGGTAAGAACTGGTAAAAACTTTACATTTACAATGTCCATATAACATATAAGTTTTCCTGATGTTTACATATATTTAAATTAGGGCTGTCAAACGATTAATCGCGATTAATCGCATCCAAAGTAAAAGTTTGAGTTTACATAATTTATGTCTGTGTACGGAGTATAATTATTTTCTATATATAAATACACACACATGCATATATATATATATTTAAGAAAATGTGTTATTTATATATAAAATATTTATATATAATATAAATTATATATAATATAAATATATATACACAGTATATACATGCAAATATTTCTTAAATATATACATGCATGTGTGTGTATTTATATATAGAAAATAATTATACACCGTACACACACATGTATTATGTAAAAACAAACTTTTAATTTGGATGCGATTAATCGTTTGACAGCCCTAATTTAAATATTAAGTAGCCTATATGTTGTTCGGAACTTGTTCCATAGTTTTGCTCAACATTTAATCATATAATTGCATTCAAAATTGCAGTTGACATGAGTTTCTCATAGTTTGAAATAATCAGTATATATATATATATATATATATATATATATATATATATAATTTATATATGTAATTAATATATCATTTTAAAAGAATGTTGTTGTTTTTTTTGCAAATGGGTTTTGCTTTTAGATATAATTAATTTAAATGTACCTGTCCAAGCATATGTATTGGTAGATTTTTTGGTTTTGCATGACAATGAAATTGGCTTTACCACCATACACTTGCGAACATATACAATATAGCATACAAGTAAGTTACTGAATACTTTCAGAAATATTCTAATATATTTCATGTCAAAGTTAGATAAAGTCCTTATACTTCCAATCTCCCAATTTCCCAGTGTCATTTTAGCTAATTGCATTTGATTAGAAATAGTGTTTTTCAACCATGTACAATGAATGAATATTTTTTCAAGGGTTTTTGCCGAGTACTTTAGGAACTGGAAACATCATTGCCCTGAGTGTGTTAATGTATTCAAATATTTCATGTTCAAGGACTGAAACATAGATAAGTACCAGATGTTAATTTAAGATGGCATGAAATTATCAGTGTTTAGCTGGTGCTTCTTTAATATTGTGGCACTGATTGTATCTTGAGATTCAGGAGTTGGTATCGAATTGACATTGCAGTTGTTGGTACATTAATATTTCACAACTCGCTGCACTTGGCTGTTATCAACAGCCTGTAAGGCTTCAGCTACATCAAGTAATTTGGCTTCCTAAAAATACTCCCAAATTCATGCACCAAGAATGCTTATGTATGCCTTTGGCATTCCAGAGTTTTCGAAAAGAACACCCCCAAAATTGTATTCCTTAGTGCATTTTGTTTATTTATTTTTGAATAGGATTTTTTGTGCAATATGCATTAAAAGAAAATTTTTCTGACTTTTGTCAAAAGTTGGTTTCAGTTCTGTCAGCATCTGAAAGCGCATTTAAATATGTCATCAGTGCTGGTTTGTTAGCTAAAATGTCTGATAGTAAATATGTGCAAGAGTGTGTAATTGTGATGTATCTCTTATCACTGCCAATGAATACGTAGCACTTTCAGAAGTTCAAAGCGGGTTTTTAGTTTAGTTTTCTCAGAGTGGTTCTGAACACCCCATAGGTGAGGAAACGGTTAAAGAGTGTTCTAACTGGACAGAGATGTGTTGTACCATGGTTGTGATTGGTGAACCACACTCTGCATTGCAATCGCACTCAATATAGAGGAAAAATCAGGGAGAGGAGGGTTGGCATGGCAACAGCCACCAGTGAAACCACAGTTCAAACAAACTTGCATCCCTGTAGATCTCGTAAGGATAAGGAGGTTCTTCTACAGACTCTTGTGTATCTGCAGTACCTGTCTGACCGCTCACAAATGAGAGGTTCTTACAGATGAATCATAACATTCTGTAAGGTTTCAGAATAGTCATCGTCTTCCCAGTTAGTTCACTAAACCTCCTACTGGCTTAAGAATCCGCATCCACCTGCGATTCTTGAGTCGAATTTGACCCACATTGAAAAGCATTAAAAAGTCTTAGGAATTAATGATTGGGATACAATGGGTGTATTAAAGATTTTTTTTCTGAATCCAAAATGTATGATAAAAAAAAATTATATTCATTTAGTTACACATTTTGTGTGGAAAAGAGATAATTGCATTTTAAGGGCCATTTACACAACACCTTTTTTAACTAAAAAAACGACCTCTGTTTTGGCAATGTTTCATTTACACAATGCATTTTGGAGGCCTGTAAAACTTTTGAAAACAAGTTCTAAACTGCAAAGTTTTGAAAACAATACTCTCAAAACGTGAATTTGTGAAAACTGACGTCGCACGTATTGTGTTCATTGCGTAGTGTTTCTTTACAAAGTGACATCGCCACATACAGCGTTTTTAGTCACTTTCGCAGATCCATTTCAATGGGGATCGTTTTGATAACGTTGTTGTCTCTACGCGAAAAAGGATATTTTTTTCCATTTTTTGGAACATATTTGTTGTGTAAATGTACACTTAAAGGTGCAGTAAGGCCCTGTCCACCAAAGCGTTTTTTTTTCACATTCTGCTTGTTCAACGTCAACAGATGACAACAAGAAGCATAATAATGGAACACAATTATTTAAAACAAGAGCCAGAGTAAATACGTTAGTGTGTATCGATATTACATATCATAGCAAGCAAAGCGTCTAAAAAAAAAACAAACAAAAAAACGCTGCGCTGCCAAAACGCTCTCAAGTGCCCACAGCTAGGCGCTTTCAGCAGAGTGCCTAGCGTTTTCAGCCAGCTGATTTCTGAGAAACGCTTCTGAGAAAGTGGATCGGACCAAGCAGCACAACACGCTTAGCCAATCAGCACTAGGGGGCGTGTCTACTCATGATGGTGAGGAGAGAGAGTGAGCCAATCAGCAGTAGGGAGCGTGTCCACTCATGATGGGGTAGGAGAGAGAGTGAGCCAATCAACAGTAGGGGGTGTGTCCACTCATGATGGGGGAGGAGAGAGAGTGAGCCAATCAGTAGTAGGGGGTGTGTCCACTCATGATGGGAGAGGAGAGAGAGAGTGAGCCAATCAGCAGTAGGGGGGCGTGTCCACTCATGATGGTGAGGAGAGAGAGTGAGCCAATCAGCAGTAGGGGGGCGTGTCCACTCATGATGGTGAGGAGAAAGAGTGAGCCAATCACCAGTAGGGGCCTTGTCCACTCATGATGGGGGAGGAGAGAGTGTGAGCCAATCAGCAGTAAGGGGCGTGTCCACTCATGATGGGGGAGGAGAGAGAGTGAGCCAATCACCATTAGGGGGCGTGTCCACTCATGATGCTGAGGAGAGAGAGTGAGCCAATCAGTAGTAGGGGGCGTGTCCACTCATGATGGTAGAGGAGAGAGAGAGTGAGCCAATCACCAGTAGGGGCCGTGTCCACTCATGATGGGAGAGGAGAGAGAGAGTGAGCCAATCAGCAGTAGGGGGGCATGTCCACTCATGATGGTGAGGAGAGAGAGTGAGCCAATCAGCAGTAGGGGGGCGTGTCCACTCATGATGGTGAGGAGAGAGAGTGAGCCAATCACCAGTAGGGGCCGTGTCCACTCATGATGGGGGAGGAGAGAGTGTGAGCCAATCAGCAGTAAGGGGCGTGTCCACTCATGATGGGGGAGGAGAGAGAGTGAGCCAATCACCATTAGGGGGCGTGTCCACTCATGATGCTGAGGAGAGAGTGTGAGCCAATCAGCAGTAGGGGGCGTGTCCACTCATGATGGGGTAGGATAGAGAGTGAGCCAATCAGCTGTAGGGGGCGTGTCCACTCATGATGGGGGAGGAGAGAGAGTGAGCCAATCAGCAGTAGGGGGCGTGCCCACTCATGATGGTGAGGAGAGAGTGTGAGCCAATCATCACTAGGGGGCGTGTCCACTCATGATGGGGGAGGAGAGAGAGTGAGCAAGAGGGAGATTTGAAGAAAGACTGTAGAAAGAGAGATGGCTGAGAGACATTACAAAAGAGAAAAGGTCAGACGAATATCCCTGGAAAAAGAAGGGTTATGATCAGGCAAGAGCTTTAGGACCCGCGTTAATATTAGAAAAGCTTTCCAGCGCTGGAGAGACCGAAGCAGGAAGGCCTGAAAATGGATGCAGAGGTTGAGTTGTTTCTGATCTATACTTGTGTAGCATTGCCATGTTTCACAGAGTTTCAAGATATGCTGTTGTTGTAATGTTAGCTATAGGGACAGGGTAGTTTTGAGTGTCATTGTTTGTCTGGAGCTGCTGTGCTGCTGGTGGCTAAAAACAAACTCTTGCTTGTATATACTCTTGTGTACACTGCATGTTCATTTACTGATCCTCCTTGTTGTTCGTTCGTCCGTCCGTCATCTTCGCTGTATTTTACATAAAGCATTATTTTGCTTTGCTTCAGCTATGATAAAGAGACATCCACTCTTGCATGGTATGTTTGTACATTTGGGGGGCGGAGCAATGAGTGGAGGTGTGTGTTTCTTTGGGTTGATTTCAAATATCAGCAGTGTTCAACAGTGATTCTCACAAATCGCTTACTGCACCTTTAAGGGCCTTTGTAAATATAAAATATTTTTGGGTCAAATTTAAAAGATCATCATTTTTTCTTTAAATATGGGTTCATATATAAAGAAAAGATGGAGCCCTTTTTAAAAGAAATAAATTAAATAATTTTGTAAAAACGGTCACAAAACCTTTTATTTTTTATCTTTAAATGACATGTAATGATTGTATTAAAAAAAAGGTGTTTTTTTACCAACACAAAAAAAAAGACCGGAACAATAGAAAGACAATAGAAAGGTTAAATTTCTCATACTTCAAAATAGCTGTAGTCGTCATATTACATAGGCCTATAATCCTTTAGCTAATACTTTTATCCAAAGTGACTTTCAAATGAGAAAAATCGCAACCAATTTATCATACGGAGCCAGCTATATTAGCAGTACTGCAATAATCATGATTTAATTCACCTTAATTCATGATTTAATGAAAATTATGTCTATAATTCCTGATATTATTAACGGCTTTCTAGAAATGTCACCATGTGGCCCATGATGTATGAAGCCTCTGTTTTAATTTAGCATGCAGGTGAAAAAGTACAAAAACGCAATATTCGGAATGGCAGAGTGTGACTTGGTATAAATGTCATGTGTTGGTATGCCGTGGAGATGGAAGAGCAGGTGTGAAGTGCTCAGACTTGTTGACATTTAAACCGGCAGATATTTTGAGCATTTCCTCTTGATTGGTGAGCACTTCATACCTGGATGAGATACTAATCAAAATTGCTTTTGGGTGTCAGAAATGTAATTACAAAGGGAGAAAATCTAATTTGATGTGGGTTTTGCATTTAATTATTGTTCAAAGAATCTCAGGCATGTTAGGGGCATTCGTTTAATCTCTCTCAAATAGCCAATTATCACGCAGAGCAATGTTTGCATAGAAACATGAAAGTCACCTCAAAATTCCAATTTCATTTGACATTTGATAAATATTTATTTCATAAATTAGTGCTATTGTAACCCCTGTCATGCTCTGGCTGCAGAACACAGATAATTTTTTTCTAATCCATTTTATTCCCCTTCCTTTTTTAAAATGGCACTTTTAGGAAATTATCCACAGGAGATTTGCGTTTTAATTAATTGAGACCGACTAGATTTGAACTTCTTACGAAGAAAATGTGAGTCATTCAAAACTTGCTGACATGATGCTACGGTGTTGTGGGTGGTTATTTGGTGGTCGCTAGGGTGCTGGGATTGGTTGCTAGGTGGTTGCTTATTGGCACAAGTCAAAAGAACCCACCGCCAAGTTTCTATGATATTTTAGATATGGCGTGGGTCCTTTCTTCAATTTTCTTAATATATATATATATATTTTTTTTTTTTACATTTTATCACCTGCCAGGCAAAAATTGTAAGTCTGATCATTTAGACAAGTAATATCAAACCTCTCCCTAATATTTTGAGGTATCATTTACTTTATATCCATAATACAAACAGCATGGAATTACACAACAAATGCAGTACTTAGTGTTAGGGGTTTGTTTAGTATGAACAATAGTTATGCTTACATTAGCACACACTACTAATAGTTACTGTTGTCACTATAATTAGAATGATAGAAAATTGCAAATTTTATGCTAAAAAATTCAAAACTGCATTTGGCTTTTTATTCATTGCTATGATACTGGTCACAAAGAAAGAGCTTTTCACAGGCGCTGATGCTACAAGTTGTGGTCCATCGTGTGTGTGTGTGTGTGTATGAGATATTTAAGATATTTACAGGGACCCCCTTGCACAGATACACTCACCCTCTCCAGACGGTTGCCATGGTTATATCAAAGCTCAGCCTGCAAACTTTGATCAATTATTAACCGTGATAGAGCGAGACCGAGGTAGAGAGAGAGAGATAGAGAGAGAGAGAGACTGATGCTCTGATGAGACACTTGTGTTTTCCCTGTTTTAATTGGCATCTGTTGTATCCAGATTGTAACGAGAAGGATTTCCATATCCGAATGCATGCTTTATTCATTCTCATCAGGGTTCAGGGATGCAGAATCACAGTTTAGAAACAACAAATCAACACTTGCAAGTTAATATAAGGCAGAACAGCAGATAAAGACTCATTCACAGTCTGAGTCACGGGAGGACGTGTTTTGCTTCGTTGGAATGAGACATTTAGCATTTGAATCTGTATAGTAAACAAAGTCGAAGCTACCGATCTGGCTTGCGCTGTATGCCGTGATCTCTTTATTTTTATGCACACTCTGCTTGCCTTCAAGAAAATATCATGACTTCATCAAAAGACTTGTAAGTTTTATTTTATTAGTCAGATAGTTTTTGCCATGAAGAGAGCCACAGGTGCTGACATGGCATTACATAAAACTATACTAGACTACACTATACTCATTAGTCAGATACATAATGGAAATTATTAGCAAGAAAGAATGAATGGGATGTTACATTTTAACTGGGGTAAGAAACAGGATGCAGAATTGCAATTCAAATTTAAATCTAAGGAAGTAGATTTAAAATAAACTGGAATTCAGGTGAATTCATATAACTGTATGTTTTACTAGAATAGCAACGTTTGTCAGGAATGAATGAATGAATGAATGAATGAATGAATGAATGAATGAATGAATGAATGAATGAATGAATGTTGACTTGACAACGTCTTTTTTAAGTTTTTAAAAATTAGACAGATGGACGGACCGACATTCAGAGATAGATAGGTAGATAGGTAAATAGATAGATAGACAGACAGACAGACAGACAGAGATAGATAGATATATAGACAGACAGATATAGATAGATAGATAGATAGATAGATAGATAGATAGATAGATAGATAGATAGATAGACAGAAAGACATAAATAGATAGATAGATAGATAGATAGACAAAGACAGATAGATAGATAGATAGATAGATAGATAGATAGATAGATAGATAGATAGATAGATAGATAGATAGATAGATAGACAGACAGAAAGACAGACAGACAGACAGACAGATAGAGATAGATAGATAAATAGATAGAAAAACATAAATAGATAGATAGATAGATAGATAGATAGACAGACAGACAGACAGACAGACAGACAGATAGATAGATAGATAGATAGATAGATAGATAGATAGATAGACAGAAAGACAGACAGATAGATAGATAGAAAAACATAAATAGATAGATAGATAGATAGATAGATAGACAGACAGACAGATAGATAGATAGATAGATAGATAGATAGATAGATAGATAGATAGATAGATAGATAGATAGATAGATAGATTTTAAAGTGTAAACTAAGTTTCGCAAATAAAAAATTATAAATAAATCTCTGCAAAAACTTTCATTTTTACAATACTCTTTTGGAGTTACGTCACATCGGGTGATCAAATGTTCAGCCCACACTTACACACTTACTTCAGCCCACAGGAAATAAATAATAATAGTAATAATAAATACAGGAAATATGTTATGTAATTAGACAATTAATCATGTAATAATCAAATAATACACATGTAAAGTGCAAATACCTCGATTGTGGGTATTGGGACAATCATGAAAGTGTATTCTCTTTCAGTACTGGCCTTTTATTTCATTAATAAAATATTATCTGCAAGTACAGTTTTTGAAAAATAAAAATACTTCAAGTGCACACTCAATTAAGCGCACTTCATTTTCACAATGGTTCCAGTGAGGCGTGGCCAAATCAATTCAAATTCCAAATTGTCAACTGAAAGGGAGCCAATTCTTCAATTCTGAATTTTGCACTACCCTGCACCGTTATATCAGACCCAACAAAAACAAAATCTGTCATTGTGTCCAACTGTCCTGAGACCTGCATAACCTTCAGCCCCAGGGACTTTGAGAACACAGATGCCTCCCTCGCGTCAAGCGGCTCTCGATGGCTGCTTCTCCGAGCCCGTGGACTGAATAAAAATGCCTCAGCTCCCTGGAGATGCCAAGATAGACTGGAGCAGAGAAACCACATGTGGCTCTTACAGAATTGTACTAGAATGATCCAATGATATCTGACAAAAATATTATTATTAGCTATTGCTTGTAGCTACCCAATTCCCCGATACCTTCCACTTCAAGGAGAAAGACTCGACTGTTGCATTTTCATTACTGCCAGTGCTCGGCACCACAACTGTATCTCTATTGAAATCTGTATACAAAGTTTTACTATTCTTTCTTCATATTATACTGTATCAGTGTATTAACATAACAATTGTTACCTGCACTTTAATACCTCAGGTATTCTTACCACACTGCAAAAAATCACCTGCCACTTTGATTCCATCACTTGTACAGTATTATTATTATTATTATTATTATATTGTAGACTGTACACAAGTACGGTTGAGCTCTGTGTACCTTCGATGATCACTGTTTATATGTGAATAAAAGCCTGAATTAAATCTGTTCATCATATAAAGCCATCATGTCTCACTCTCCCTCCAATTTCATTCAAATATCTTTATTTGTGTTCTGAAGATAAATGAAAGTCCCTAAACTCAACAACTGCTAAACTATTAATAAGCAGTAATTAGGAGTTTATTGAGGCAAAAGTCGTAGTTAATAGTTAGTCAATAGTGAGAATTGGACCATAAACTAAAGTGTGACTGAAAAAACAGAGAGAAAAAAAGGCTTCTCTTTTGCCAAAATAGGTCGGAAAACACCCATAATGCACTGCGCATGTTGCCGTCCAAGGCCGCTCCCACCAGTCTGCTATGGATACACTTGACCAGAGTCAAATACCGCCTTGATTTAGTAGGAAATACTTCTTAGCAAACTTTTATTCACAATGTTGTCGACTTGTACTGTTCCCGGGTGCAGGAATTCAAAGAGTAAACTTTAGTGGGAGTGAGTTACTTTCGGTTTGGAATGACAGTAAACTCTCTCTAATCTAATCCTCTCCTGGATCCAAAGTGGTTCCTTTCTGACTGCCATTGTTTTTGAGGCCAGCACCATGCCATTTATTTCTAACTTGAACGAAAATAAAACCGTTCATGACGCTCCTAATGAAGTGTTTCTGCTGATTGTTACCAAGGGCATCATTTCAGTGTGACTGCATCTGCTGCGTTCAAGCAGTCACCCCCTCATTTGTGAATCACGTCCTGTTGTATTTGTCACAGTGAACTGCAGCACGAGAGGTCTTTGGTTACAGCTTCACTGCAGTCCAAGATCGTTTTTCTGGGCAATGAGAGACCGTGTTTCTGTGCTGATTCCATTGAGGCTTTAACGATTATGACACGCTCAAATGAAGCGAACTTTTTCAACGACAGTAGACTAATTATGACTTTTCCTCTTTCCTTCAGTGTGATCCAGGAGAGGCCACTAAACTGCTGTATGACTTGCTGTACACAGAGCCCATAAAGATCGTCTTGATGCCGGGCTGCAGCTCCGTTTCTACGCTTGTGGCTGAGGCGGCGCGCATGTGGAACCTTATAGTGGTGTGTTTGCTATGTGTCTAAACTCTTTATATCTGTATTGTTGATCATCGGTTTCTCCATACACCTGGATTTCACTGTCGAACATTACAGAGGTTCATATTGGGAAGCTGGTTTATTGTCATTCCTGGTTAATCTAAACGGTAAAATGATAAAACAGTCGTTTTACAGCTTTAACTACAACTCGATTTGAGATTTGGATGAGCAAATGTGCCACACAAAACAAGGAGTTCTGTTATTTCTGGGTCAATGAACAAAAAGAATTTGGACTTGTGATCTCATTGGCTTTCTGTAGTTTGTTGACACTCTTGAAAAAGCTGACAAATTAAAACTGTCAAAAGAGGCTCTCAAGGAAGTCAGAGAACCGAATGAGAGTGTGAAAGTGAAAAAAGAGAATGAAAATACTCTAGATAAGCTTAGTAATTAATTTTTCCAATTATTCTTTTTCAATCATCTGGCATCCGCCGAGGTTTGCAGGAATTTGCAAAGTAATGTTCTCTACTCTGACTTTGTTCTCAAGTTTAATTGTGTGAAAAAGTTGAGTTTGCAGCATGCAATTTCGAAAAAGTTGGGAAAGTGAGTTGTGAGTTTACTTTGAACAAATCAACTCTCCAAGGAAAATCAACTCTTCTGAAAGACGTCAGTCTTCAGTGGGTTTGTACTCAAGATTACGAAAGAGATTCTCTTGAAAAATGAATAACTGTGTTTATATGTGTCAGTTTAGACAAATCAATCCTTGTGAAAAAGAAGTACACCTTAGCATGCTTTTAAAACGAGTACTTATTATTACAGAAATAGTATACTTTAAAAGAATATACTTAAGCGCAAACTAAATGTAATGTTTTCTGCCACTTTAATGGATTTTGATTACGAATAAATTAAAATTTTATTTTATTTAAATAATAATAAAATATTAAATGCAATTAGCTGAATTTAGAGTGCTAGTACAATTTAAGTGCATAATGCAGCATTTTTGGTAAACTAAAATAGAATTTAATGTAATTTCTTTTGAATTTGATATGCCATGTATTTAAATATAATTCAAACATTCATTTTTAATGATAAAATTTGAATTTAGTACATTCAACCCTCTGGTGCTCTCTTGGAAAAAAAATTTACTTCATCGGAATGGAATGAAACTGGGTCAAGGTTTTGGCTATTGCTATTGCTGTGTACACACACACACACACACACACACACACACACACACACACACACACACACACACACACACACACACACACACTCACACATGATTCGAAAAGGTTAATGGTCCTGAAAAAATAGTCACACTTTTTTTCCTCGCTGTCAAAAATAAATGCATTCGAAATGAATGGGAAACAAATTTCATAAAAATTTCATCAAGATTTGCACCAGAATCAGCTAATTTTTTGAGATATCAACCTCAGATTTAGACACAACTTGTTAAGATTTATGGCTTTGATTTTATTTCAGTTTTAGAGTAAAACATGGTTTGGAAAATATATATTTCATATAAAAAATTTAAATAGTATTTTTGTGCATTTTCCATAAAAATAAACTTACATTTCTATAACTTTTTTTAAGTTAACTTTTTTTTATGTTTTTTTTTTAGGAACAATCTGCCAAGTGTCTTCTTTAAAAAGAGACCAAACTTAAGTCTGTACTATAAAGCATTCAAGATTTAAGACATTTTAAGTTTGAAATTTCATTTTCAGGTCTATGCTCAAAAAGTGGTTAACGGGTAAAAAAAAATTATAATAACAACCGCATAAATTTAATTTAATAGCACAAAATCCCCTAGAAATACAAAATATTAAACTAAAGACACTCAAAAACGTGGTTTGAAATCGCTGGTGTTTCTAACGCCACAAACTTTCTTGTAACAGATCGCGCCAACCAGTGGATCTCTGTGCTGGTGTGAGTGAGTGGAGGCGGGGCTAATTTGCATATTCATAGAATCACGTATACTAAATGAGGCAAGGGTGGTTACATTCAAGCAATTTTAAGGCATGAAGATAAAATAAAATAAAAATAAAAAACATTATCAAACAAAAATATAGTATATTA
This sequence comes from Squalius cephalus, assembly GCF_949319135.1. Classification (NCBI taxonomy): domain Eukaryota; kingdom Metazoa; phylum Chordata; class Actinopteri; order Cypriniformes; family Leuciscidae; genus Squalius; species Squalius cephalus. The sequence goes on along the minus strand of NC_137132.1, from coordinate 23,939,439 downwards.
ATTTCATTGAACTAAAAAAGGAGCACCAGAGGGTTCAAATATATTAACTTTAAATTCAATATTGAATAACACACTATAGTTAAAATAATAATTATGTGCTTTAATATTGTTAGTCAACACATCAAATGAAGTGTACTACTTTAAAGCATGACAAAGCATGAGTAGCCTAAATATTTACTTTAAAGTAAAACTTTTAATTTGACATTATACAATTAAGTGGCCGTTTATTTCTTTAATGTTATTTTATCTGCAAGTACTTTTAAGATTTGTAGTACACATTCAATACAATAAAGCACGCTTCTTTTTCACAAGGGAATTTTTTTCATCAAGCAACCTGGTTTATTGCTTGAAATACAAAGATTTAGTTCTAAAAGGCTGAAGCATAAACTAGATATCGTTCCTCAGCTGTGCGTTTCTAAGTATTGACGCGTCAACACTGTATGAAGAAACAGATTGGCTTGTTTATTCAGGTTTGCTCAAAGCTTCTGACTTCCCTGGGTTGACATTTACCCTTCTTACAGTGTGTGCAAAAATCTTACTCATATTTTTGCTCAGCTTTTTCTTTGTGTTTTGTTCTTTTCAGGGGCATCAAATAAGGTCAACCATATAGCTGAGTAAATCTTTTCAATGTGCTCTCTCTACCCTTCTACCTTTTTACCTACTGTCTCTTTCTCTTGCTGTCTCTCTGAAGTTTTCATACGGCTCTAGTTCTCCAGCTTTATCCAACCGCCAGCGCTTTCCCACTTTCTTCCGTACGCACCCGTCAGCAACTCTGCATAATCCCACACGTGTGCGGCTCTTCCAGAAGTGGGGATGGACAAAGATCGCCACCATCCAGCAGACCACTGAAGTCTTTACCTCGGTCAGTGCTTGCAGATATTTCTCTCCTTTATCTTACTTAGTACAGTCACACTGTGGTTTTCCTATTGTTACTAGGTCTCACGATTTTTTGGTCTTTGTGTGCTGGTGCTTGTAGCGAAACCACGAAAGCAATTTACTGTTTTACCTTATTTAAGAACTCAGAAACTTCCTCCCCTGATAAAAAAAGATGCAAAAATACACTTAAGGTAACATTGAATGCCTATTTGGTGTTCTGTGACTTGACATGCCTGTAAGGAGGAAGTAGAATAGACATGCCAATGTAAATACCAAAAAAATATTAATTGGTGAACACATGAAGAACTAATAATGAGGGTAAAGGTATAGTCAAATCCATCCTCTTGGCTGTTTGTAGCACCTACCACTTTGCATATCCACAAATTAGAAAAGACCATCACATTCTTTATTGTTTTGTAAACCTGTCAAAATGTAATACAGGCTTTGCAAAGAGGCTGAAAAAAAAATGCAATGAAATGTCACTAAGAGGATGGAAATGGAGAATGGTTATGATTATTAAATTATGACTGTATAGGCGCAAAAAAACTTCAATGAACGCTGTAAGTGGACCTCAGGGGGAAATTAAATGTTAAAAATGATATGACCCCTTTAAAGGAAGTAATTTCCCAGAAAAGTAGTTTCCTTTTCCTCTTATAACTGTTAGCAGCTTAGCTGCTGCCCCTTTACTCTAAGGTTAATGTCTCAGAGTTAATGGCAAAGACCGTGGTTGATTATTCTCTCCTTAAGTGATGAAGGTCTTAAAGTCGTTTTTCTTCATGTTGGCTGCTAGGAATATTGACCAAGTCATAAATCTCTCATGCATTGATTCAGTAGGCTATTGAGCTAGTGTAATTCCGCTAGGCTAATGATCCCCCTCCATCTCTTCACCAGCTCATCTCTTTTTCTCATTTACTTTCTTCCCAATCCTTCTCTCCTGTTCACATCCTCTTTCTTTTGCCATTTCCTCCATTCATTGATGTTGGATATCTCAAGAGCACTTTTCCAAAAAAAGCTGCCTCATTACTTACATTGGTAACAGGCTTCTACAGTATAAGTCAGTGATTTCTTCATTGTTTTAACAAAAAAAAATGTATTCCAATGAACTCAAAATTTTAAGGCAACCAGGTAAACCAACAATATTTATTTACAGTATATATATATATATATATATATATAGACTATTGAGTGTTTTTTCCAAATCTACCTTTCTTTCTGACTGTTCCGGACTGTTTTATTTTTACATTTCCTTTACTTTGTCATTTTTAACTTTGGTCTGCGCTTTGACCATTCCCCTTTTGTTCTTCTCTTTCATTCGCTCCTTGATCTTTTCATGTGCTCTCTTCCTGTCTGTCCTCTCTCCACGAACATCACTCCTCTCCTGTCACTCCCGCCGTCTCACCACACTCTCTCTCTCTCTCTCTTTCTCTCTCTCTTTCCAGACTTTGGATGATCTGGAGGAGCGTGTGAAGGAGGCCGGCATCGAGATAAGCGTTAGACAGAGCTTCCTCACCGATCCCGCAGTGGCTGTCAAAAACCTGAAGGTGCTTTGATGAAAAATTCACCAGCCGCTCACTTCCTCTCCCCAGCCCGTGTCGGGTAGCTAGCTAGCAGGCAGAGCACAATAAATCAACACTCTGAAGAATCGGTTTCCTTCGTCAGATCAAGTGACGGTTCAGATACTGTCTCGGTCGCTACTGTGGCATCTGTTATTGAATAGTTAGACAGCGTAATTTATTGTAAAATTATATTGCATAAACATCTTGTGAGAATAGGACTGTCTTGTTAAATGCTTGACTTGTTTTGGCATATGTCTAGCCTTTTTAAAAACGGTCATCATTTTTGCAGTTCAGTTTGAACTGTTGCAGTTCTGATGCTAATGGTGCAGAAATGACACACTTCACCTTCAAATCATGTAAGTTAAAGCAATAAGTAACAAAAAGGTGTTCTTACCCATGGCAATATCACTGTAAAACACATATTCAAGTGGCTTATTGCTTTAAAGGAGACATATCATGCTTTTAAATCGTTCCTTTTTACATATAAATCATACATTTGTAGTCTATATAAAGCGGAACTGCAGTGCTTGGGTCTGAATTCCTCATTATTATAGCTCCACAGGCCCCTTTTCTACCCCTTTTCTGATGTGCGTCTGAGAGCAACTCGTTTTGGTGCGGTCTCTTTAAATACAATTGAGACACTTCATACCCCACCCCCTCTCCAGGTGACACTCGGTTCAACTCCACCCCGTTCGGCCATTTTTGTAGTTTGATAGCAGAGATACGATTATCTAGCGGCACAGAAACTTTTTATTCACACGTTATTAACAAAATGTCAACAACGGAAGACTTGTCCAGCCAGCCTTACATGTTCGAGCCAGAGTCGGAGCCGGAGCGAGATGAAAATGAAGACGACGAACCTGCAGAACAACGTCTTCATATGGATGTATCGCAATGGTGTGTTACTGTATTTACACATGAAACTTTGGTCTTCCGACCTTTTACCACCGTGTCGATTTATTTTGATTAATATGTGCGAGGGAGAGAGAGCAAGACAGCGTCTAGTTTGGAGACGGTGTCTTGTTTACACTTTCGCCGGGCTCCGAAGAGAGAGAGAGTGCGTGCGCGCGACCGGGTCTCTCTCTCTCTGCACGTTCTTTCAGTTATACATGCGTCCATGTCACAAGCGCGGCAGTTCATCTACATTAGACGGTGTAATGAAGCGTGTGGGTTACTACATCCAACAACCGAACATTTTAACTTACCCTCTCGTAACTTCTGTATCCTTTAGCTTGGACTACAAAATTGCAGCGAGAAATAAAAATGGCGGATTGCTCGAAGTGTTGGGCTGGAAGTCAATGTCCTTATTTGGCATTTCCGCTGCATATACTGTGACATAATAGTTCACAAAACGTCATAGATAACAGAAAAATCGGAACAGGTTGAAAAATAAGGCCAAAACAGAATATAAAGATATCAACGAAGCACCTGAAGAGAATAATTTCAACTTTTCTGTACTTCTAAACACTCCAAATATACAACATAATGCATTTAAGGGCTAAAAAAGTGGATTTAGCATGATATGTCCCCTTTAATATAGAATTGTTCAATAGAGCCAAAATTTTATCATTAATAATTCAGAATAAAAGCAGAATAAAAAAAAAATCATAGTATAGTTCATTATCTGTAGACTGTTTGCAACATAGCAGCCATGACTGCAGCTCATCTACAGTATATGTACTGTATATAAATGTACAAATCATGGTAAAGTCATTATACTGTAAATAATGATTCTTGCAGTTCGTTATCAGTTGCTGTTTCCATCCAATCTGTGAATTTTATTTTTGCATAAAATCTAAATATAGTGCAAAAAAAAAGCTTGCTAAAAGCCTCTCTTCCATCCCATGTGTTCAAGAGAACAAAATTGCTTTTCCATGGAAAATAGTGAAAAATAGAATGGTAATAAATGCTTAAATACATTTTACATAGTTTCCATCCAGTGTTTTTATGCACTAAAGTGACACTTTACTATATGTCACATTGTTTGATGCATCTTTGTCTACAGCGTCAAGATGCTAGAATCATAGTTGGCCTCTTTTACGAGACTGAAGCCAGAAAGGTGTTTTGTGAGGTAAGTAACAACTACGATTCTTTTTACAAATACATCTGAGCTGTCAATTTATTTTAAATCAATTCAGCACAATTCAGTTCGATGCTTCTACTCAGCTTGAGTTAATGTACTGTGGCTTAACCGAGATTAAAATATTGAATACGATTATTGCTTAAGCACAGACATTCAAAACATGGTGTCATCTTTGGCAGGTCTTCAAAGAAAAACTCTATGGTAAGAAGCATGTATGGTTCCTCATCGGCTGGTACGCAGACAACTGGTTTAAGATCAAAGATCCGGCCATCAATTGCACAGTGGAGAACATGACTGAAGCCGTGGAAGGGCACGTCACCACAGAAATCGTCATGCTAAACCCGGAGACCGTCCGCGGAGCCTCCAACCTGGTGAGTGGATTTTTAAATTTTGACTATGATGATGCCTATGTAAAACATATCTATGAAAATTTCAGGATGGGATCATTAATCCTTCTCAAATCCTCCACAGACATCCCAAGAGTTCCTGGTGCAGCTGATGTCACGTCTCGGGGGCAAAAACCCAGAAGAAACGGGCGGGTTTCAGGAAGCTCCGTTGGCGTATGATGCCATGTGGGCTCTCGCACTGGCCCTCAATAAAACGGTGGCCCCGCTGAGGGCCAAAGGCTGGGCACTGGAGGACTTCAACTACAACAACAAGGAAATCACTGCTGAAATATACAGAGCCCTCAACACCAGCTCGTTTGAAGGAGTGTCTGTGAGTTGATGACATTAATAACACTCCAGACATTCATTTCTCAGACCTGTCAGAACACCTTTTTAAATTTTAAATTCACATTGGCAATCATTTTTTATAATGCATACAGTGAATCTGAGTTCAAACTCATTATAGAATGATTCAGCCTTTATTTTTCCACAGATTTTATAGGTTTTTTCATGATGAATCACAAATGGGTTTCTTTTATGATGATTTTGTATTGACATGGCTTTATCATAATGTCTTTGAACTATTTATATTCTTGCATATGTGTCTCGTAGGGTCACGTCGTGTTTGACGCTCAGGGTTCACGTATGGCCTGGACTCTCATTGAGCAACTGCAAGGTACAAACAAAACAGAAAAACCCTAAAACTAATGTAGATGATGACACTAATGCACTTGATTGCATTTTAAAGGGTCACATCCTTCATTTTTGTAGTATTGTATATTTGTCTGTTTTGATGACTGTTCACTTATGATGTTAGTCAAATGTGCTTGCTTCGACTAACCAGTAAAAATACACTATTTCAGTATTTTTTTTTTGTTTTTGTGAAAAACGTGCCAGTTTTTTAAAGACTATAACTGTCACACCACTAATTCCCAATCAAACAGTAGGGCTGTGCAAAAATATTTATACAGCTAACTATCGCAATATTTTCTTTCACAATAGGCCTTATTCGCAAACACCGGAAGTAGCTAACCGCGGCCATATTGTTAACATGACATGTCCTGCCCCTAGCCGCACGCAGGTTTGAGTTGAGGGGAGCAGTAGCTTAATGGCTTCATCTCGTCGGTATCAAGAGAAGATAAGCTTGATTGGTGTGGACCCATATCAAATAGACCCAATAGCCTTAAGTAAAGATCCGTCCTTATTGCCAGCCGTAACTTATCCGGATATTTATTAAATTTTACAGAGCTGCCAACTCTCACGCATTCACCGTGAGACACTTTTCACACGCTCTCACGCCACACATCCATTTTCTCACGAAGCAAAGAGGGCACGGAGACCGACAGACTAGACAGAGCAGGTTACTTATGATATAAAAAATCTCAGCTATCATTTTCTGTCACTTTTATTACGAAATTCAAACAATAAATACCGTTTTGGCGCTTGTAAATGTGACACAACAGATCCCTAGCGGCAGGTGAACCGATCATCTCTAGCTAATAGTAAATAAACACGAACACTGTTGAAAGATACAGTACAACTTACCGAAATGTATATTCCTCATACATAATATCGACCAATCAATCAAACAAACAAACAAAGGGTTCAATAAAACAGCTGGGGAACAATTATGTCACATAACATTTACCTCAGGAAAGCCATTTGATGACCATAATATAGGCTATAGTTAGTTGGCTAGAAAAAAGAGCTATAGAGTATTTTGCTAAATATGTGTACTATATTATATATTTATTATATGTTTACTTATATCATTAAATAAAGTTATAATAAAAAAAACGCATTATATCTCTCTCTGTATGTTTACAGCATTAGGTGAGTTGTTTTTTTCTTGAGAAAAATTAATGCCTATCTTGTGTAGCCTACCTAATATTTATCCAAATGAGTCAATATTAAATCAAATCACAATAATTGAATTGAAATAATAAAAAAAGCGTAGCTTACCAGAAATTGTACCATGTAAACATTGTAACATGTTGTCACTAAACCTAATAAAATTCAGTTTAGTTGCTAAAATGTTTTGACAATCACAATACACGTATTGTGATGCAATATTTTTTTTTTTACATCCCCCCAATCCCCCCTAACATGTGGTAAAATGATTGGAACAGACTTTGCTGTGGGGAGTTTAGACTATATTTATCCTAGCTAGCCACAAGTCTCTCCTGCGCTGGCTCAACTCCTCTGTCTCGTTCCATTCATGTTTTCTGACAGTCGGTATCGCATAAAAACTTCGGGGTTCTTATTGCTGTTGTTAGAACAGCCGTGTATGACAACACACCATCGCGCTGTTTAAAAAAAAAAAAAATACAGCGATAATACCATGGATAATACCACGCTGCCTTGCTTGTCAATTGGCAGACTGACAGTTGCCGTGGTTTCTATGTCAACAACATGGCCGCCGCGAACATTGATGACGTAGATCGAATAAGAACTATAGTGTATCGATATTCCAACTTATAGTATCGATACTTATTTTAAAATCATGTTTTAAACGGATTACTCCGTTATACGGATTACTCCCCATCTCTGACCTGCTCTCCTTACAACGTATGGCCGCGGATACACTGGTTTCGCCCCAAGCTACAGCTACCAATTCCCTGAGAGTTGCTGCGAGGAACATCAGATGCAGAGAAGCACTCACCGGCGATCACAACATGTCCAATACGACAACTCCAGCTCCATCAAGTCGATCTGGTCTTCCACTCGCCGGCCTCTGAAGAACACCGGACGCCGTGCTGATCATTCGCTGTTAGCCCGTGTCCCGAGCTCGGCTAATGTTAACGCGGCTGTCAGTCTCTGCAGCACTGCGGTCAACATCGGCCTTTTAAACATCCGCTCTCTCACGAGCAAGGGCCACCTCGTCCAGGATCTCCTGACGGACCGTAAGTTTGACATCTTTTGTCTGACGGAGACCTGGCAGCAGCCAAACGACTTCACTCCCCTCAATGAAACCACTCCACCGGGGTTTGTTTACCAATCTGTACCTCGTGTGTCTGGGAGAGGGGGCGGTCTCGCGGTAATATACCGTGATAACTGGAAAGTTGTTCCCGTGAATGTGCCTGCCTGCCTCTCTTTTGAGGCCACTGTCTGTCAGCTCTCTGGACCTACTCCCACTGTTATTGTGACTCTCTATAGACCACCAAAATCAAACAAGGATTTCATCTCTGACTTTTCTGCATTTCTGTCTCATCTGGCTACACTTTCATCTAATATCATACTACTGGGAGATTTCAATATCCACATGGACAACTTCAATAACACTTTCACTAAAGATTTTACCTCATGTATCGACAGTCTTGGATTTCAACAGTTTGTCAACTTTCCCACACATAATAAAGGACATATTCTGGACTTAATCTGCTGCTCAGGAATAACACCTACGGACCTCAAAGCTGATCACCTCCCTTACACTGATCATTTGCTTCTTTCATTTAATGTCAATCTGTCTTTCAGTAAATCCAACCCACCACGCACTATTCATTTCCGTAAAACTAAGGACATCAACCTGGACAATCTCATAACTCACATCAATAACCTTCCCAGTGCAGATAGCCTTTCTACAACAGATGAGTTTCTCACACATTACAACACTCACCTGCAAAACATTCTCAACACGTTGGCTCCACTCAAAACTCGATCGGTCACCTTCACTAACACAGCACCCTGGTTTACTCCCACCCTCAGAAAACAAAAAGCAATAGGCCGCCAGCTAGAAAGACTCCACAGGAAAACTGGACTCACCATACACAAAGACATGTACACAACTCACATCCTCCAATACAAAGACTCCATCTCCAAAGCCAAATCCACTTACTACTCCCAGTTAATCATCTCCAATGAAGGCAATTCCAAGGCTCTTTTCTCCCTCATTTCTAACATCACAAAACCCCCTGATTCACTTCCATCCCATCTATATTCTTCTGACTTTTGCAATAAACTGTCTTCTTTTTTCACCACAAAAATCCAACACATTCACCAGCAACTCACTCCGTCAGTCATAAGCCCACCTATTCCACCCTCATTCACTCCAACCCATCCATTTTCAACATTTACCCCTCCCTCTGTTAATCAAATTTCCACTCTTATCCAGAAATCAAATACCTCATCCTGTCAACTAGACCCTCTCCCCACCTCTCTTGTCAAGGCTTCCATTCCAGCTCTTTCCCCCCTCATTACTAACATCATTCATGCCTCCCTCACTTCTGGTACTGTACCCCCCTCTCTGAAAACTGCGGCTGTCACTCCCATACTCAAGAAACCCGGCTCCGATCCCACTGACCTCAATAACTTCCGCCCCATCTCAAACCTTCCATTCATCTCCAAACTTCTTGAAAAAACTGTCGCTGGTCAACTCCAAACCCACCTTTCCTCCAATAACCTTTATGAACAATTCCAATCTGGCTTTCGCTCCCTCCATAGTACTGAAACGGCCCTTCTCAAAATCACCAATGACCTCCTCCTTTCTGCTGACTCCGGTTCATTATCCATCCTCATTCTGCTTGATCTTAGTGCAGCCTTCGACACCATTTCGCATTCCATCCTTCTGGACAGACTCTCCTCCATCGGTATCACTGGCATTCCCCTCAACTGGTTCCGCTCCTACCTTTCCGACCGCTCCCAGTTTATCCAGCTAAAGTCCTTTACCTCTCATCCCTTCCCTGTCACTTCTGGTGTTCCTCAGGGCTCTGTCCTTGGCCCCTTGCTTTTTCTGATCTATCTTCTCCCCCTTGGTGACATCTTCAGGAAACACAACATTCATTTTCATTGCTATGCGGATGACACCCAGCTCTACATCTCCAGTAAACCCAACAGTACACTCCCACCTTCCTCCCTAACCAACTGCCTTCATGAAATAAAGTCCTGGTTCACCTCAAACTTCCTCAAACTTAACAGCAATAAAACTGAACTTCTGCTCACTGGTACAAAATCCACCCTAAGTAAAATAAACAATTTCTCAATATTCATCGACAGCTCCTCCATCTCCCCCTCCCCTCAGGTAAAGAGTCTGGGTGTCATCCTGGACAGCACCCTCAGCTTCACTGCACACATCAATAACATCACCCGCTCAGCCTACTTCCACCTTAGGAACATTCACCGCCTCCGCCCTTCTCTCACTCCTCTCTCCACTGCCGTTCTTGTCCATAGCCTTGTCACTTCACGAATCGACTACTGCAACTCTCTCCTGTTTGGTCTCCCTCAAAAAACCCTCCATAAACTCCAACTTGTTCAGAATTCTGCTGCACGCATCATCACTCACACACCCTCCATCAAACACATCACCCCAGTCCTCCAACAGCTCCACTGGCTTCCCATCACACAACGCATCCACTACAAAATCCTGCTCCTCACTTTCAAAGCCATCCATAACCTCGATCCTCCATACCTGACTGACCTCATTCAAATTGCCACACCTGCCCGCTCTCTCCGCTCCTCCTCCTCTCTCCATCTCATTGTCCCGCCAGCCCGCCTCGTCACCATGGGGAGTAGGGCCTTCAGCCGCTCTGCTCCCCAGCTCTGGAACACTCTCCCCCCTGACCTCCGCAACTCTGACTCACTCCCACACTTCAAATCCACACTCAAAACTCATCTGTTTAGACAAGCCTACTTAGTCTGACCACTACTTCATTATCCTCCTGTACTGCTTTTAACTGATGTATTTTAACCTGTTTTTATGCTAGTTTTAACCCTTGTTAGTTTTTAGTTTTTCCTAATGCACCTTATTGTAAGGCGACCTTGAGTGTCCAGAAAGGCGCCAAATAAATAAAATGTATTATTATTATTATTATTATTATTATTATTATAATACGGTTTACTCTTTGAATTTCTTGCTCGCGGAAACAATACAAGTCAACACCATTGTGACTAAAAGTTTGCTAAGAGGTATTTCCTACTAAACCAAGGCGGTATTTGACTCTGGCCAAGTGTATCCATAGCAGACTGGTGGGAGTGGCCATGGATGGCAACATACCCAGTGCATTATGGGTGTTGAATTTTTCCTTCCTATTTGGCAACAGCCTTTTTTTCTCTGCTTTCTCTTGTCAGGTAGCTCTAAAAGTTCGCAGGGCAAAAACTTGCTGCAGTTAAAGAAAAGCCCATCTATCTTACTTCCTCCTCATTACTTCACTGTGTCTGTGGTCGTATTTTAGTTGTTTAGTTTCAATGAATGGTCTGGACTGGTAAGAGAGTCTAACTTTTATGTTCTGAAAGTTTGTCTACATAGTACATCAAAGTCTTTGATTTCCAAAGTGCAAGAATGGTTTTTCTACAATATGTTCCCTTTCAGACTAACTTTGATCAATGCAGTTGGGCTTGTTTTTTATCTTCGACCTATTGATGCAGCTTTAAGTCGACTACTTTTGCAGATTTGTTGAGTCAGGCCTCTTTTGAAGCTTTTTATTGCAGTGCTTGATGAAAGCAGGTTTTGTTAATGTGACCTTTAGTTGACACACTGTTAATTAGATGCTATATTTACACAGGAAAACTTTTAATTCAAGCCTTTAAAAATAACATTACTTTTTTCATTATGTCTACCCAGCTAACAAAATTATGTTCTAAGAACATTTTGATAATGTTCCCATTAAGGTATGGAAACATTATTTCTGAATGTTCTCAAAAAGTTCAAAACGTTCAGTTTTTTTTTATGATTTAAAACTGTATATAGGAAGGTTAGCAAAATCATTTGGGTTTCCATTTGGTCATTTTACAAACAATGTTACTTTTTGAATGTTGAATGTTTTGAAACAAGTAGTAAGTAGTAATGTTTTAAAAATGTTAGATGAATGTCCAAGTGAAACATTTCATGAACAATGTATAAATATATTTGTGCTAACATTTTGAAATTGTTATTAAAAAAACTATTAACTAACATTTGTTATTAACTTTGAGAGAACCTTGCCAGAATGTTCCTGTTAGCTGGGTTAGTCTGTCCATTTATAATTCACAGACAGATGAGGGTCTCTTTGTTTTGGGAAGATGTAGGCATGAGAAGTGGTTTCATATTCACTTTTCTTTCAGACATTTGTCACGTTTCATTTCAATTCCTTTTTTTCCTCAGGTGGGAGCTACAAGAAGATTGGGTACTATGACAGCACAAAAGGCAACCTGTCCTGGTACGGAAACGACAAATGGATTGGTAAGAGAAACCAGCCTTTTTTCTGCACATCGAGACAGCTCTGTCCATTCCACTCCCGTCACCTTTCACAGCCGCACTCGGCCCGTCGAGATTGAGGCTTACCGGTATTGATTTCTGTTTGCTCAACAAATCCCTGTTGCGCTCTTTAATACATCGCTAACAATTAGCTGTCCTTTCTGCTAGAGGAGGCCATACAGGCCCAGGGGAGCGAAGCCACATGCCGTTCACGGCTCGCTCTGACCTTTGTGCGGCTCTGTGAAGTTTCTCGATTGACAAACTGATATTGATGAAACCGATGTAAGGCGCAGAGCAGATCAAATGAAAATGTGTGATGATGGTCGCAGATAAATGGTAAAGTACAACATGTAGGAAACAGTGTGAAATTGAAAAACGTAATTTAATCTTCTTGTGGAAAGGTAAACCAAGGTTTTGTACAGACAGGCATCAAAAATCCAATATTTTCACGTCTTCCATTTATTTTTTTTGTAGTCTGGTACAAAGACTCAAGGTATGACTCGTTAGCATGGTTCACTGTGGCTCTAAAAAGCATATTTTTCCATTCACAGTCATTCAAAATAGCTGTGTATTCTAGCAAAAGATATATTTTTTGTTTATGTGATTATTTCTTTATGATTATGATTAATTTTTTTTTTTTAAAGATGTCTCTCTTGCTCAGCAAGGCATTCATTCATTTGATCAAACAGTAAAACAGTAATATTGTGAAATATTATTACAACTTGGGTTAGTTCACCCAAAAATGAAAGTTCTGTAATCAATTTCTCACCCTCATGTCGTTCCAAACCTGTAAGACTTTTGTTCATCTTTGAAACGAAGATATTTTAAATAAAATTTAAGAGATTTCTGTCCCTCCATTGACAGTCCACGCAACTACAACTTTTGACGCTTCAAAAAGTTCATAAAAAGATCATAAAACTGAACCATATTTAAATCGAGCGGTTTAGTCCAAATTTTCAGAATAGACATGATCACTTTATACAATGAACAGATTTAATTAAGATTTTATTCACATATAAACATTCATCAACGTACACATCAGTTATGGTAAACGGAGGCTCAAGCATGCTTGCTTGACATGAGAGAACCAGTGAGGTTACTTCTTGTGTTACGCAGCATGTTTGAGCTTCAGCAAGAACCAATGAGGTTCCTTCTTGTGTTACACAGCACGTTTGAGCTTCAGCAAGAACCAATGAGGTTCATTCTCGTTTGGTACGCAGCACTCAGCATCCTTGCTGAATAAGACTATTGATTTATTTATTAAAAAATGACCCCACACTTTTGAACAGTAGTGTATTGAATAGGATAATATTCAAAAGTATGCCATAGTATTGTTATATGGTATTCAAACTATTTTACCAGTCACTTAAAAGGCTTTTAAAAGCATGGTTGTAATAAAAACTGTGTTATTTACTAACCCGATGCAAACTATATACAGTGAGGAAAATAAGTATTTGAACACCCTGCTATTTTGCAAGTTCTCCCACTTAGAAATCATGGAGGGGTCTGAAATTGTCATCGTAGGTGCATGTCCACTGTGAGAGACATAATCTAAAAAAAAAAAAATCCAGAAATCACAATGTATGATTTTTTAACAATTTATTTGTATGATACAGCTGCAAATAAGTATTTGAACACCTGAGAAAATCAATGTTAATATTTGGTACAGTAGCCTTTGTTTGCAATTACAGAGGTCAAACGTTTCCTGTAGTTTTTCACCAGGTTTGCACACACTGCAGGAGGGATTTTGACCCACTCCTCCACACAGATCTTCTCTAGATCAGTCAGGTTTCTGGGCTGTCGCTGAGAAACACGGAGTTTGAGCTCCCTCCAAAGATTCTCTATTGGGTTTAGGTCTGGAGACTGGCTAGGCCACGCCAGAACCTTGATATGCTTCTTACAGAGCCACTCCTTGGTTATCCTGGCTGTGTGCTTCGGGTCATTGTCATGTTGGAAGACCCAGCCTCGACCCATCTTCAATGCTCTAACTGAGGGAAGGAGGTTGTTCCCCAAAATCTCGCAATACATGGCCCCGGTCATCCTCTCCTTAATACAGTGCAGTCGCCCTGTCCCATGTGCAGAAAAACACCCCCAAAGCATGATGCTACCACCCCCATGCTTCACAGTAGGGATGGTGTTCTTGGGATGGTACTCATCATTCTTCTTCCTCCAAACACGTTTAGTGGAATTATGACCAAAAAGTTCTATTTTGCTCTCATCTGACCACATGACTTTCTCCCATGACTCCTCTGGATCATCCAAATGGTCATTGGCAAACTTAAGACGGGCCTTGACATGTGCTGGTTTAAGCAGGGGAACCTTCCGTGCCATGCATGATTTCAAACCATGACGTCTTAGTGTATTACCAACAGTAACCTTGGAAACGGTGGTCCCAGCTCTTTTCAGGTCATTGACCAGCTCCTCCCGTGTAGTTCTGGGCTGATTTCTCACCTTTCTTAGGATCATTGAGACCCCACGAGGTGAGATCTTGCATGGAGCCCCAGTCCGAGGGAGATTGACAGTCATGTTTAGCTTCTTCCATTTTCTATTGATTGCTCCAACAGTGGAACTTTTTTCACCAAGCTGCTTGGCAATTTCCCCATAGCCCTTTCCAGCCTTGTGGAGTTGTACAATTTTGTCTCTAGTGTCTTTGGACAGCTCTTTGGTCTTGGCCATGTTAGTAGTTGGATTCTTACTGATTGTATGGGGTGGACAGGTGTCTTTATGCAGCTAACGACCTCAAACAGGTGCATCTAATTTAGGATAATAAATGGAGTGGAGGTGGACATTTTAAAGGCAGACTAACAGGTCTTTGAGGGTCAGAATTCTAGCTGATAGACAGGTGTTCAAATACTTATTTGCAGCTGTATCATACAAATAAATAGTTAAAAAATCATACATTGTGATTTCTGGATTTTTTTTTTTTACATTATGTCTCTCACAGTGGACATGCACCTATGATGACAATTTCAGACCCCTCCATGATTTCCAAGTGGGAGAACTTGCAAAATAGCAGGGTGTTCAAATACTTATTTTCCTCACTGTATAAATATGTTCTTAAAACGGAAATGTTTCAGTCTGAATGATTAGATTAGATTAAGTACTTTTTTCATCATTCGGGATGCAAGGTGAGTGTAACGTCACACAAAGTGCAATGTCTACGGCTGTGAATGGATCCACTCATTTACACTCACATCGTTTGCACTTAATGTACTGAATGAGTAAACGGATGAGTGGTTTCACACTCAGCATATGCATGAATGTGTCAATAATACAGAAAGACTTTTGACGCTTTCTGTCTCATGCACCTCATAAATTAATTTCAGTTTTCCCATCCATTTTGCCAGTCGGTCCTAAATATGCAGTGTGAACAAAGCAATTACTTTACTTTTAAAAGCATCCCATCATGTGTAATGTCACCGCACTAGAATAGCTTTGATAGAAAACTCACAGTTGTTGCTCAACTTGCTCATTTTCCTGCATGGATGCTATTCTAGTAAATCATTTACAAAACACCAAACAGTGCCTTCCCTATTACCCCACAAATTGGTTTTCTGCCAAGAGGTGGGAATTGAATTGCCACAACCAAAATCCTGTATTTTCTCTCCCAAGAGATACAGAGGCGATTATTTGCTGGATTTGCCCCGGTCCTCTTCTGTGAGTCATTCTTGATTTAGGCTCTAATCAATCCTTCATGCCGTGATCCCATTGAGTGGATTCCACCAGCGTGACTGTAACAAAGCAGCACTGCCCTACATTAGACGAGTAATGACCTCACACTTCACCAGCGCTTGTTTTTTGAATGGCTACAAGATGAATATCAATGCTATACAGACAGAAGTTTTACTGCAAAGTCTGGAAAAAGTGAAAGATTAGTAAAGATGGTGATGTCAGTTCAGTGACACAACATTGGAATTTACTGTATTTGACAGGATGATTACAGTGTTTCTAAATTGTGTTTTACTGAGTAATTGATTACAGAATTTTCATTTTTGGGTGAACTATGACCCAAGTTGAAATACGTTAAGATTGGCATGTTTCTGATGGTTTCTGAAGTTCATGCTTTAGAACTTCCGTTAAAGTCCAACTGAAATCAAAATTGACCCTATTTACTTTGTTAGCGCATATTACTAGTCTTGTGGTGAAAAATTAATCCGTACAAGTTAATACACAGAAAAAAATTGTTTACCGTCATAATCTTTAATCAAAGTCTGAAAAGTTACTTCCGGTCTGGAATGGCTGATGATATAGGTTTGACGGCTTGGGTTGGGAAACGCTTAACCACTCCCCTCAAACCGTTAGTCTGCTATGAGCGAGAGATTGAGAGGAGGAGCGCTAGAGTAAAACCCTGCCCTCTGTTCAATATTCCTTTTCACTGGGAAATACGTCACAACACTGGAGAAAAGTCGTTTGCAACTTCCGGTTCACGCGGACTTTAAGGGAAAATAGGAAGCATCAATGCTCCCTGGTTTTCACGGTGCATTGTGGGACTTTTTAGGGAGCGAAAGTTTCAGTACACTCACACTGGAAGGATTTTGCGATTGAGACAGCCCTTAAAATGGCCGACTCCCTGATCAGTGCCCTGACTACTGAACTAGGGAGCTGATTGAGACGCACCCTTCACTTGTTTCATTACTGGATGAATCAGCGTTTTTGAACGAATCTCTTGAATAAATGATTCAACGACAGTCACTTGTCGCCACCTACTGGTGTAGGGATGTAATTGATACAATCATTATTTAAAGCATCAAGTTACTTTCAAAAGGTGATTTACTCTCTTTTTTATCGCTACTGTAGACATCAGGGTTTATATCCGAACTATAAACTTTTATCACAGTACTTCTGTGAAAATTTGAATTATTGTAAATTTTCGTGTGGTTGAAAAGACACATGACAGCTGCTTTCTCTGGCTCAGCGGCAGCGTGAACGCAGATTTGATTGTTCGCTGTGATCGTACTTGTCAAAGGTTTAATAGACATAGCCGAATCGTTATCATATAGGAATAAGATCGTGGGTGTTTTAATTGAGATTGCGATCTTTTAACAATTAATGGTGCATCTCTACTTTGAGGGCTACTCAAAGTTTTGCAACTCTACTTTGAGGGCTACATATATATAACCATTTGGGTTAACTAGGATTTTTTTTTAAATAAATTAATAATTTTATTTAGGAAAGATGTCTTAAATTGATCAAAAGTGACAGTAAAGCCTTTTACATTGTTGCAAAAAATTCAAATAAATGCTGTTCTTTTCTTTTTTCTTTTTTTTTAAAACTGTTTTCAGCATTGAAGCATTTCAACATTCAACAAGAAATGTTTCTTGAGCTCTAAATCAGCACATTAGAATGATTTCTGAAGGATCATGTGACACTGAAGACTGGAGTAATAATGCAGAAAATTCAGTTTTACCACCACAGAAATAAATTACATAGTAAAATATATTAAAACAGAATACAGTTATTTTAAATTCTAATTCAATTTCACAATATTACTGTTTTTACTGTATTTTATAATCACACACATGCAGCCTTAGCGAGCATAAGAGACATAAAAAAAAAACGTACCAACCCCAACCTTTTGAACGGTAGTGTGTGTGTGTGTGTGTGTGTGTATCCATTTGAAAAAAGAGAAAAGAGACAAGCCCTCCCAATCTGGTATGTCTTGCCCCAACTTCCAACTTAAAAATGTCAACATGTGAAAGAAAACTGCTTTGGCCAAGCCATTTTTGGGGTCTTGAGAAGCTTTTGATTTAGAGCATCAGTTGCGCACATGGTTTTTACACTTCAGAGTCAGAGTTTCAAGCCTAGCCTCTGTCAACACTCTTCTCTCTGCTAAAGGGCATAAATCCCTCCAAAAAAGCCATTTGACATAGTTTAAAATCTTTTTCTTCCCCCAGTCGCAAATTTACATCCTTTTAAGCCAATCACTGCTATTTTCAGAAAAACTGAGTTATGACCTATTTAGTCACTTCTTCCGCTCTCCCCACTGAAAAAAAGCAGAGCGTAGAGCTGGTGACATGGCTTGCCATTTCTTTGCCCTTGATAATAGCTGAAGCAGCAGATGTTCTTCCCAAATAACACGTAACCTCCTCGGGAATCGATTAGTGGAGATTCTCAAGCATCCATCTATGGGGTTCTTAATTTTTATTAGTTGTGGCCTTTAAAACATATAATACCTGTAACCTCCGGTCAGAACTCAGGTCTTGAGTTCTTATGATTTTTTGAACCATATGGCAGTGCCCTTGCTTTTCAACCATCTCTTGGTAGCACTTGACAACCACTTTAGTAAGACTTTCTCTTCCAAATTGCTGTGGAAACTGTTGTTAAGCCAGGTCTCCATAGCAACACCCTGTCCTGATTCTTAGATCAAGGACGACGGAAGGTTTACTGTGAGAATGCATCAACTGACGGACAGAGCTTTCTAACACTCTCTCTCTCTCACACACACACATTTATCTCTCACAGTATTGCTGCCACATTGCAGTAGCAAATGTCACTCTTGACTCGTCAGTGTTCTGACATTCTGAAAAGCATCAACAAACATCGTGTCACTTTGACAAACCAAAGGACCAGCTGTCTTTCACTGACACGTTTCCCTCACGGTCAGCTTTCCGTCCCTGGTAATGGTTGCCTCTGACAGAAAAAAACTTCCATTTGAACTATTGCTCATCGCTAGATTCCTGTCAATCGTTTATTTGTCTATATCAAAAAGCTTTACACACACAAGACAGCCATCCTCACTGTAATTATTGTTCCCACAGGAATCCTGTTTTTGGTTGTAATTATAGTGACAGACTGAACAGCAAGAGGCGTAAATGTATAATTATAGTCAGTTCCAGTGAAGAGTGATAACATTAGTGTGAGGAGTGATAACAATGTGTTTAAAAAGGCATTCACTATGGTACTGTGAACTTTTTAGTTACTTTAGATTAATTTATTATTTACTATTATCATTAACTACCATGGATCAAATGTAGGTGTTGTTCATGATGTTCTACTTGTTCATTTAAGAATTAGGGCTGACACAGTTTAGTTCACAACAGGTTAAGATGCAAATTGACAAGATTTATTTATATATTTTTTAAAAAACTCTCTCTCTCTTTCTCTCTCTCTCTCTCTCTCTGTATGTATGTATATATATACACTCACCTAAAGGATTATTAGGAACACCTGTTCAATTTCTCATTAATGCAATTATCTAATCAACCAATCACATGGCAGTTGCTTCAATGCATTTAGGGTTGTGGTCCTGGTCAAGACAATCTCCTGAACTCCAAACTGAATGTCAGAATGGGAAAGAAAGGTGATTTAAGCAATTTTGAGCGTGGCATGGTTGTTGGTGCCAGACGGGCCGGTCTGAGTATTTCACAATCTGCTCAGTTACTGGGATTTTCACACACAACCATTTCTAGGGTTTACAAAGAATGGTGTGAAAAGGGAAAAACATCCAGTATGCGGCAGTCCTGTGGGCGAAAATGCCTTGTTGATGCTAGAGGTCAGAGGAGAATGGGCCGACTGATTCAAGCTGATAGAAGAGCAACTTTGACTGAAATAACCACTCGTTACAACCGAGGTATGCAGCAAAGCATTTGTGAAGCCACAACACGCACAACCTTGAGCCGGATAGGCTACAACAGCAGAAGACCCCACCGGGTACCACTCATCTCCACTACAAATAGGAAAAAGAGGCTACAATTTGCACGAGCTCACCAAAATTGGACAGTTGAAGACTGGAAAAATGTTGCCTGGTCTGATGAGTCTCGATTTCTGTTGAGACATTCAGATGGTAGAGTCAGAATTTGGCGTAAACAGAATGAGAACATGGATCCATCATGCCTTGTTACCACTGTGCAGGCTGGTGGTGGTGGTGTAATGGTGTGGGGGATGTTTTCTTGGCACACTTTAGGCCACTTAGTGCCAATTGGGCATCGTTTAAATGCCACGGCCTACCTGAGCATTGTTTCTGACCATGTCCATCCCTTTATGACCACCATGTACCCATCCTCTGATGGCTACTTCCAGCAGGATAATGCACCATGTCACAAAGCTCGAATCATTTCAAATTGGTTTCTTGAACATGACAATGAGTTCACTGTACTAAAATGGCCCCCAGTCACCAGATCTCAACCCAATAGAGCATCTTTGGGATGTGGTGGAACGGGAGCTTCGTGCCCTGGATGTGCATCCCACAAATCTCCATCAACTGCAAGATGCTATCCTATCAATATGGGCCAACATTTCTAAAGAATGCTTTCAGCACCTTGTTGAATCAATGCCACGTAGAATTAAGGCAGTTCTGAAGGCGAAAGGGGGTCAAACACAGTATTAGTATGGTGTTCCTAATAATCCTTTAGGTGAGTGTGTGTATATATATATATATATATAATTTTTTAATTAATACTTTTATTCAGCAAAGATGCTATAAATTGATCAAAAGTGACAGTAAATAAATGTAAAATCTACAAAAGATTTCAATTTTAGATAAATGCTGTTCTGTTTTCAACATTGATAATAATAGTAATAATAATAATAATAATTTTAAATTGTAATAACATTTCACAATATTACTGATTTTTTTCTGTATTTTTAATCAAATTAATGCAGCCTTGCTGAGCATAAGAGACTTCTTCAAAAACATTACCAAAATATTCAAACTTCTGAAACGGTAGTGTACTGTATGTTGGAATTCAACAAATTTCAACGAAATTCATTGGAATTCAACACAGTCACACAATAGAGAATCATTTGTCCTACACAGGTTTGTGATAAAACATAAATAATTGCTGACTAATCAGTCATTTTGACTAAATTATAATATGTATATTTCTCTCAACTAATTTTTATGATTAAAAATTTGCCATACAACAGTAGAAATGTCCATAATATTGTTTTCAGATAACTTATATAAAAGATAATGACATCAACATTTTAATCTATCAATTTTACATTGATGTTTGACTGCTAGAAAAGGTCTTGTCAGTATATTTATGCATTTACATTAGTCTTCCTTGGTAACACTTTATTTCGATGGTCCACTTTAGATATTCTACTAATATAAGTAACGTAACTTTTTTTAACTACCTGTCAACTAACTCTCATTAGAGTATTAGCAGACTGTCTGCTTAATATCTGCTAACTCTTTATTTTGATGGTCCTCCAACAAACATTCTACTGACTATAAGTAACTACATGTCAACTTGTTCTACTAACCCGAACCCTAACACCCAACCCAAACCTAACAGTTTACTAATGTGCTAATGAGAGTTAATGTTGAAATGTAGTTGCAAAGTTAAGCCCTATTCGGACAGGACTAGTTTTCCAAACGACGTTTGAGTTACAATTCTTATCAACCTACGTCTGTGATTTCATGTACGGATTTGGACGGGACTAACATCTCCGTGTTTATTACCGAGTGTCTGTGTTTTACATGTGGGCATTGCAGAAGATCACGTGTTCAGAATGCGTGGATTGCTTTGAAATATAAAGTAAAAAAAACGTATTTAGTGTTTTGTAAACATTTTATAAAAATTGTAGTATAAAAAAACTAAACATACATTTATCATCATGATTTTATAGAACTGGGTTCTTATAATAAACCCACTGGAATAAAAAGTTTTAACTTATATAATTTACACGTTATGTAATTAAGTGCAGAAATGAAAGTAATCTTACCTGAAACTGATATTACAGTAGCCAGTCTTAACAGTTTACGTGATTTGGCTCTTCTTGTTGATTTCATTTTTTTATTTCTTCGCAGTGTACCGAACACATCTACATCCATTATCGGTGCGCAAAAAGCAGAAACTTGAATACCGTTGCAGTAGCGAGAGATTGTACGGTAGTTCTCGCTGACCAAAACACACAAGAAAAAAAACGTTTTGGAAAAAAACATTTTCGGCAATCACAGACATTCGCATTCGGACGGGATTAGATTTCTCTGAGGACCGCCGAGTTTGACGAAAAACAGTAGGTAATTTGCTCTGGAATTTTTACAGAGGTCGTGTGAGAAAAAGACAGACATGGCAGATTCGGACAGGATTAAAATCTCAAAGTACGTCTGTGAAACAGAAATTTCTCTAACGTCCCCCTGTGAAACTAGTCCCGTCCGAATAGGGCTTTAGTAGAATGTCTAAAGTGGACCATCGAAATAAAGTGTTACCTCTTCCTTCAGTCTGTGCCCTGCTCTCTTCCACTTCTCTTTGTGTCATGTAAACCAAAGGTCTCATTTACAAGCCATTTACAATGTGTTCATACCAGATGCCATCATTAAAAATCTCCCTTTTTTGAAATTATTCTCATTTTGTAACACTTTTGTTACCCAAAGATACCCAAAGATTTTAGAACAAAAAAGTAGAATTGTCATCTGGCACCCTGAGCCCTCACCCGCTCAAGATTTAGAACAGCCTCCAGTCAGTTTTGCACGTTCCTTGTCCCTGGCATGTTTGCTCATTTAATATTTTTAGTGTGTTTGTTTATTCTTTGAGATAGCAAAAAAAAGTGTAGTACTCCCAGCTCCATTTAACACATCTTTAAATCTGTTTCACAGAATTCAGCAGAATTCCCGCCAAAACGAATGCAAAAAGTGTGAAAGGAGTCAGATTCCGTCTGGTCCTGCTGATGTGTGAACGTCGTGAGCTTCCTTTTCCCCTGAAACTTTCCAGACACTTGACGTGTCAAACCGACCCAGTGGCCCTATTTCACAGAAAACCATCTGTCAAAAAATTAATATTCTCTCCTAGTCGTGTTTCTGAAGTTTGACAGCACAGACGTAGATAATGATTCTCTGAACCAACCCGGAATACTGTCAATAAAGTCAATCTCTAACTTTTTTTCTGCATGTGTTTATGTTTCCAGTGTCACCACGCAGTGATCTTTACGCCATTCTGATTTTTCCTGACTGGTTTCTCTCTTGACAGGCCTCGGCCCTCCGGCAGACCAGACCAAGGTGATTAAGGAGTTCCGATATCTTTCCCAGAAGCTCTTTGTATCAGTGTCTGTCTTTGCCGGGCTGGGAATCATTCTAGGCATAGTGTGCCTCTCCTTCAACATATACAACAGTAGCGTCAGGTCAGTATCCTGTGTTCAAAAGAAATCCACATGCCTTAAACCTTACAATTACTGACTCAACAAATTTTTCGTATGATTTAAATTTTGGCATACAACAGCAAATATGCCCCTAACATTGTTTTCAGAAAATTTGAATCTATTGATTTTATATTGATGTTTGACTGCTAGAAAAGGTCTTGTCAGTATATATATGCTTTGACAGTCTTCCTTTAGTCTGTGCCCTGCACTCTTCCTCTTTGATCTCCTGTCATGTAAACTAAATGTCTTGTTTACAAGCCATTTACAATGATGGCATCATTAAATGTCTCTGTTATATAGAAAATTATTCCCATTTTGCAACATTTTTGTTGTTAGAGATGAAAAACGAATGGCACAAAATCTTACAATTAACAGTAATTTTATGATTATTTTAATGTTGTTCAGTATGTCAGTGTATTTCAGTATTTCCGTCAATGGCGGGGGAAGAGTTAATATACACTACCGTTCAAAAGTTTGGGGTCAGTAAGATTTTTTTATGTTTTTAAAAGAAGTATCTTCTGCTCACCAAGGCTACATTTATTTGATAAAAAAACAATAAAAAAAAACAGTAATATTGTGAAATATTATGACAATTTAAAATTACTGTTTTCTATTTTAATATATTTTAAACTGTAATTTATTCCTGTGATCAAAGCTGAATTTTCAGCATCATTACTCCAGTAGTGTATAAAAAATAAAATAAAAAAATTTGCCAATAAAATACTTATATTAAAATATTTGTAAAAAATACTTTATTAAAAGATATGTTATCTAAAAATGAATCAAGTAATTTTGTATTATTTTAAGGGTGAGATTTATATATTTTTATTGAAAAACAAAATTAAGAAAATATTTTTTATTTTATTTTTCAGTGCAGTGCAACCTCATTACAAAGCGACATCACATTTCGCCTGGTTCACAAAACACGATTTCACACAAGTGAAATGAAATTATCATGGATAGAAGTTTTAATAAAACCCATTTTGACCTGGGGAGGATTTTTAGATGATTAGGATGAAGGAAAATTGATTTTTCATGATTTTACGAGTCCTTTAAATGCTCCCATGCCACTTACAAAATAATATTTCAGCCCAACATGAACTGTTTTGGATTTCTCATTTTGAAATGGTGTAATATATCTGTGGGCTGAGTTGTAGTCTGTTCTAACCCTCCTGACAGATACATTCAGAACTCTCAGCCCTATCTGAACAACATGACCGCGGTGGGATGCGTGCTGGCATTGGCAGCTGTCTTTCCTTTGGGCATCGATGGCCTCCATGTCCATAGATCACAGTTCCCTGTGGTGTGCCAGGTAGAGTCGTAAACGTTATAGTCACTTTTATATTGCCGTTTCCTCTCATTCAGCCTTGACCTTTGAGCACAGTGAAGATTTGTTGTAAAAAAATGAATTGCTGCTTTGGAGCTAAGCTCCCAAATGAACTCTCTCTCTCTCATCCTCTCGTAGTTTCGCCTATGGCTGCTAGGTCTTGGCTTCAGTTTAGCCTATGGCAGCATGTTCACCAAGATCTGGTGGGTTCACACGGTCTTCACCAAGAAAGATGAGAAAAAAGAGAAGAGGAAGGTAAAGCAGTCTTGAGTGGATAAAAAAAATGTTTTTTAATATTAATATTATTTTTTAATATTTAATATTTTCAATATTTCCATATACAAAATATATTTATACAAATGTTAACGTACAGTTGTGGTCAGAATTATTGCCACCCCTGGTAAATATGATCAAAGATGGCTGTAAAAATAAATCTGCATTGTTTATCCTTTTGATCTTTCATTCAAACAATTAGCAAAAATCTAACCTTTCATTGAAGTAAAAGAATTGAAAGTGGGGGGGGAAATCACAATGAAATAGCTGTAAGTATTGGATTTCACATAACTTTAAGTTTTGGATTTCACATAAATTACATTTTGTTTAATTAGAATGATGACAGGGCTGTAGAGTTTGCACAAGACTACATTTTTCAGTAACCCCTTAATTATTTTCAGATGATTTTGCAGAATCTGCAGATGTAACGAGCAGCGCGCTTGCATTACGCAGCGCTTCCTAGTTCACTGTTATCTACTGCATATTAAAGAATCCCACACCGCTGACTCTACAGTGCTAGATGAAGCTTCCCAGCATGAAATGGAGAAGAACCTTCCCCCTCCTTTCGCTTACTCTTGCTGCGAGAAGTTCTGTCCGTTTCATCCTTACACAACACAAACACACTATTAGCATCTTGACACGTGTTCGCTCTGATCCTGTGTCCTAAAGCAATAAGACACGGCATTAGGGAAACCCTAAGACCTCATCAAAAGACAACCAGATTACCCCAACTATGCAGTATGGATGAATATGGATGAGCATTAAACTTCTTTTACGGAAATCCGACCTTCAGGGGGCTTTATTATTCAAGCGCTCTGCGCGACGAATCGAGATGACTTTCAACTCTCCCAATGTCCGTAATGGGGCAATTTGCCTAAGTGGTTCGACAGCACTTGAAGAAAGTTCGGCGCTCAGGCTGAATGTTGTAGAAACGGGGCTCTCGGGTCATTTGACGCCTTCACGGCGATTAAGGGAGAGAGAGAGAAAAGAAAGTGTGCTGCGAAGCTCGGTTCTATCCCGTTTTCCCAGGCTGACGGCCCAGAGGGAGCCTGCGGCCATATTTTAATGGATGGAATGGGAGCTGAAAATAACTCCACATTTGTAACACATGACTTTCGTGATGTTTGCTGATGATTGGCATTCCGCTTTCCTGTTACCCACCATGCAGTGGAGTAAACACAATTGTTATGGTGTCAGAGCAATTCCATCATTTTACCTTGACAAGAAAATAAACGTGTTATTCAGAACAGCACTTTGACGGCGCTGGTACTTTAGAAGAGTTCCGCCGTTATTTACTCACCCTTCGTGTCATTCCAAACCCAAATGCTTTTACTTTTTTTCCTGTGAATCTTAAAAGTAAAAGTTTTTGAAGAATCATTATACAGCTTTTCATGCAATGACGTGTAAGCTCCAAAAAGGACAAATACATCACCATTGCAAAATATGATATGACCCATAAGTTATGGCAACATATGGTTTTACATTGCTTTAAGCAATTTTGTACTTTTAAGTTTTTTAAGTTTCAACTCATTTTTTAAAGTCAGTTTGATGTTATTTAAGTTGATTGTACTTAAAAATTTAGGCCAGGAACCTTTTTTTTTTTTTTTACAGTGTAGTTCTTATGTGCTGTATTTCAAGTCTTCTGAAATCATAAGTTAATTTTGTGTAAAATTTCATTTCAAATTCATTATTCACTGTTCATTTTCATTGCTGCATGCAAAAAAATCTGCTTCTCACTCAAAGCTATTGTATGGACCACTTTAAAATGCTTTCATGGTGTTTGTGTTGTAATTTTTTTGGGCTTTTTTCTAAGCTTCAGCAAAAGGAATCTTGTTTACCCAAATTGCGATTGTGGGTTTGCAGTCTGAATTTAACGTGATGACTTAAAAGACCAAAATAATGACAAAAAAAAGACAACTTCTACACGCAGAAAATAAATACAGCACGATTAGTGTGTGACTCTTATTAGCAGATTCATGAGCGAATTACTCGAAACTGCTCAGCATGACTCACAAAACCACAAAGTAACGATCTGACAAATCAAACGTGATACATTTTAGCAGAATTTGATGAATAGAAAGTTTAAAAAACAGCATTTATTTGAAATCCAAATCTGTTGTAACATTATAAATGTATTTACTGTCACTTTTGATTAATTTAATGCATCCTTTCTGAATAAAAGTGTTCATTTATTTAAAAAAATAAAAAGCATTGACCCAAACATTTTAATGGTAGTGTACTTTACTTGTAACTTACTTTGTAAAACTTAGGCATTATTACTTACTGTCAGTTCATATATTTGCAATGTGTAGTTAACGCATTATATAGCCTATAAAATGCATGTTCTCTATATGTGACCCTGGACCACAAAACCAGTCACATGGGTCACAATTTTGAAATTGAGATTTATGCATCATATGAAGGCTGAATAAATAAGCTTTCCATTGATGTGTGGTTTGTTAGGATATGACAATATTTGGCCGAGATACAACTATTGGTAATCTGAGGGTGCAAAAAAATGTAAACATTGAGAAAATTTCCTTTAAAGTTGTTCATTTATGTTCGCGATTGTGCTGCATTCCCTCACAAAAATAAATGTTTTATATATTTCCGGTAGGAAATGTACAAAATATCTTCATGGAACATGATCTTTACTTAATATCCTAATGTTTTTGGCATAAAAGAAAAATTGAAAATTTTTACCCATACAATGTATTGTTGGCTATTAGCACAAATATACCCGTGCGACTTTATGACTGGTTTTGTGACACATAAAGATTTATCAAAACTTATTAATTTTGTGTTCCACAGAAAAAAAGTACTATACAGAGTCTTCAATGTCTATAACTTATGTGACCTTGCTTTTATTTCCCCATTTATAGCAGTTGCTTGTCACTGTCTTGATGGTTTGTGAATGTGCAGCATTGACTAACGATTATGGTCTTGTTAATTCGCCACAGCACTTGGAGCCGTGGAAGCTATATGTGACCGTTGCAGTTCTGCTGGCTATTGATGTTATCTCTCTGCTTATCTGGCAGATCATGGACCCACTGCACATAACCGTGGAGGTATGGTGACACTTTATTATTATTTTTTATTCTTGTTGTTACTTTGATTTTTATGATGTGTTTCCTCTGAGATGCCTTGGAAATTTCTGCCGAGCAAGCGCATGGAAGTAGGTGTTAATGGTGAAGGATTGTAGTGCGGTGCTCTGCTGCATTGACCTCAATCTCTGTCCTTTAAAGTGCTCTCTCTCACTCTCTTGTTTTCTCGCTCTAAGCAGAAGTTCACTAAAGAGGCTCCTAAAGAAGATCTGGATGTGTTGATTCAGCCTCTTCTCGAGCACTGCAGTTCAGAGAAGATGAACACGTGGCTTGGTACGTATCCAGAATTCACTCACCTTGTCCAGTGCTCTCTCTCAGTGGCTCTTTTTAGTGGTGTTTGCTAAGGATTTTTCATTTAAACCCCTAATGCTGAATATTCAACTTTTTGCATGATTTTTTTCCCTTAAAATCACCCTGTGGGCTTTGCGTTTAACACCCCTTGTCTAGAACATATATATATCATTTAATTATCTATATGGTTGCTTCTTACTCTACACTGATACAATCTATCTCCGAAATTTAAATTAATAATTTGTTATGCTCAAGATTTTTTCCACCAGGTCATTTTGTATTCCTCTCACTATTTCACAACTCATTCTTCCCTCTCTCTCTCTCTCTCTCTCTCTCTCTTTCTCTATCTCTTTTTTCTCATACTTTTCCTCTTGCTCTGACTTCCTATCAGAGCGCTGCAGTGTAAAATTAAATTTTGTGGGTCAGTGCCCAGGTCTGGATCTCATAGCCTGACTCTCTCACACTGTACAGGAAGATAATATTACAGAGAGAAAAAAGAAAACCTTCCCTGAACTCAAAACGAGATTAAACTCTAATGTGACTTATTAGTCCCTCTCTTCTCTCTCACTTCCTTTTTCCATTCTTCCTGTTTTTATTTATTTGTTTTTGTATTTTCATTTCTTTCACAACTTTTTAAAATATGGACATAAAGACTGGACAGAGATTATCCATCTTCAGATAGTCTTCAAGGGTGAATCTCTCATCTCATGTCACAATTTTGGAAAAATTTTGCACTAATTTCATGACATTTGAGCACATTTTCACCAGGCTTTGTAATATGAAAAAAAAGTACTATAATACACAAAACATTTGATATTATTTAAATTGTCAAGTATTCATACATCATCAATATTTGCTCTTCTTTCGTCGTTTTGAGAAGTCTAATATAGACTCAACCCAAGAATCATTCATTCATGACATTGCTCAAAAATAGTGCAAATTATAAAATACCCTTTTTATATATATTTTCCAAGTAATGTTTGTAATAAAGCTATGTTTTCTATTAGGTTATACGTATACCGTTGAAAGGTTTCTGCTTTGTTTGATTTTTAAAAAGAAGTCTCTTATGCTCACCAAGGCTACATTTATTTAATCAAAAAATACAGTAAAAACAGTAATATTGTGAAATATATGTAATAATTTTCTATTTGAATATATTTTAAAGTGTAATTTATTCCTGTGATGGTAAAGCTTAATATTCAGCATCATTACTCCAGTCTTCAGTGTCACATGATCCTTCAGAAATCATTCTAATATGCTGATTTGCCGCTCAAGAAACATTTCTTATTATTATCAATGTTGAAAACTGTTGTTTTGAATGGTAAACTTTTTAATGGTGGTGAGGATGGTGTCAAATGTGCTCATCCACCTCACCATTTTACTGCCAAAACTCCTTTACACTCAAGTGTTTTTCAAATTTGCCTCGGTTTGAAAGAATCATTAAAAATAACTGGTTCAAATGAATAGAAAACGGTAGGTAGAGTTATTCTGCCTACTTAGTTTTTGTGTGTGTGTGTGTGTTACTGGACTCAAAACCGTCACATATACCTCAGGTATCACAGAAATAGCATGAGCCCAGAGCTTAAACTAGCCTCTGAGCTTTAAGAGCACTCACTATAAGTAATGCCTGCTCTCTTCAGGTGTGGTGTACGGCTACAAGGGACTTCTGCTGCTGTTGGGCATCTTTCTGGCCTACGAGACCAAGTCCATTTCCACCGAGAAGATTAATGACCATAGAGCGGTCGGCATGGCCATCTACAATGTATCTGTAAGTCTTGACTGCTGGCTATTTCTATTTTCACAGCATATAATGTCCTCATAGTGGAGCCTAACCGTAGCTGACAGCTGGGCGAAACACCTGAGATTGTTTCATCTAATAAATAGCTGCATATATGGTGTTGCAAGAATAATGTGCCCTTCCAGCCAAAACTGTTTAACTATTATATCTTCCCCATGCGTTTTACTTTTAACAGTCACGATATGCGACTCCTTTATAAATATATGACAAAAAGACAAAGTTAATTAATTGAAACTGTCACCCAGGGTTTCCTAGCATTATCGTTTTGTTGCTCGCCAAGTCGTCCGTCTCCTTGAAAATGAATTGAGAACCAGCAGGTGACTCCTCCTCTCACTTCACATGCTATTTTATTATATTATGAGAAATGGTTTTCTCATGAAGTATGTCTCTTAGAAGACAAAAATGAAGGATGACATTAGTGATGTACAGTACAGTACAGGTCACGTTAATCAAATCACAAAATAATATGCGCACTAATAGCTAATATTTATACACTACCGTTCAAAAGTTTTGGGTCAGAAATTAATATTTTTATTCAGCAAGGATGCATTATATTGATTAAACTGAAAAGTGAGAGCAAAGACATTTATAATGTTACAAAAGATTCTATTTCAAATAAATGCTGTTCTTTTGAAAAAATGGAATATAGTCTTTTTCATATGGAAAAAATACAAAAGGTATTTACAACGCAATTGTGAGATAAATATCACTGAGAAGACTTTTTTCAGATTTTTCCCCCCTCAGAATTGGACTTTATATCTCACAATTGCAAGAAAAAAAGTCAGAATTGTGAGATAAAAAGTAGCAGAAACAAGCTTTCATATTTTCTTACTCCTTCAGGATTCGACCTTTATCACTATTAGCGAATCTCGCACCATTGTAAACAGGCAGCAGTTCGACATCAAAGATAATATCAAGATACTTATTGTCTTTTATTCTTAATTTATAGCCAATGAGTTATTTGATGTTATTCTATTAGGTTGAAAAGTATCAATTAAATGGATTTATACTACAATATATTTATACTAAATATTTATATGTGTGTATTAAAATGAGATCTATAAGCTAACATTAAATACTAAGAATAGCTATTGACGTAATGCTAACTTTAAGTGTATTTATTTTTATCAACATCAACACGTCTCCTTGTGTTCGAGCCTTTTTTAGCACATTCTTTGAATGAAGCGTTGATTACTGTGGTTTTGTGCTTCGCTCTGAATTGCCCAACTGCTTGAAAACAGTTTGATTCCGGCAATAACTCCAAGTGCTTCGCCGGATGATTTGCATAATTGCACCCATTTGCTCAAACTCAGACTAAAACATCTTAATGAGGAAACAAGTAACACTTCACTGGGAATGCTTTACGTCAGTCCTGCTCCTTTACAAAAGACCCAGAGTCCCAGAACTGCACCATGTTTCTGCTGTGTGTCGGGAATAACATGCTTCGATAGGTAGAATGGCAGCGGATAGCTCATATCGCGCCGGTGATGTTGAGGTCAGAGAGGAAATAGACTTTAGTGGTGTTCTGGACGGTGTTTTGACTCCAGACAGTCGTGACAGTCGGTTCACTGCTCGCAGTTATCTGTGTGTAGAGTCGTTGAAGGTACCAGCTATTTTTCTGCACTGTTCACCAGATATGACATCTCCAGTGATCGTATAAGATCTTCAACTCTGAGCTGTCCGCTGCAAGTGTTTTGACAAAATGACCGCTCTCTTTTTTTCATCAACAGTTCTCTTTCTTTTTTCTTTCATCTGCTTTATTTATCTCTTCACTATCTTTATCTCATCAGTTTTTCAGTTCTCATTCATGGCTCTGCATTTAAAATTTTTGTTACAGTTGATTTACGCCCTCTAGTGGCGGTGATAGTTTGGTACATAAAGGTCTTGTTTAGACAGCAAAAAATAGTTGTTTCCCCCTGACATAACCTCAAAATTACCGAAAGTGAGTCCTTAAAGGGATAGTTCACCCCAAACTTAATATTTTGCATTTACTCACCCTCAAGTTGTTCCAAATATGAGTTACTGTCTTCTGTTGAACACAAAAGAAGATATTTTAAACAAGGTTGACTAACCAGACAGTTGACGGCACCCATTGACTTCCATAGTATTTTTTTTTTTCTACTATGGAAGTCAATGGGGTCCACCAACATTCTTCAAAATATCTGCTTTTGTGTTCAACAGAATAATGAAACTCATACAGGTTTGGAACAACTTAAGGGTGAGAAAAATCATTTTGGGTTGAACTATCCCTTTAAGATCTGATTTAAAAACCTAATCATTTATATCTTTGCATGATTAATGATATTCTGTCTGTTTCTGTCTCCAGGTGCTGTGCATGATTACTGCTCCAGTGACCATGATCCTCTCCTCTCAGCAGGACGCTTCATTTGCGTTCGCCTCTCTGGCCATCATTTTCTCAGTCTACATCACACTCGTGGTGCTCTTCGTGCCAAAGGTCTATGCACTTCAATAATCCCCTGCTTTATATCACTTCCACATTCATGCTGGTTCGTCCTTATGGTAGACAACGATTTCTCATTGTGTCTGATTTCGGTTCTGTCCCTTGACAAGGTTTCGGTTTTTGTCACTGCATAAGTGCATTAGGTTAAGCTATGTTTCGTTTTGAACGCGCACTCAAAAAAAAAAAAAAACTCTTTGGTTGAACATGATTCAATCATGGACAGCGGTTCCACGTGATTGAATTAAGTTATTTGAAACACGATTGATTCAAGTTATTAGGTTAACTTGTTTCGTTTTGAACAAAATTATGTTTTACAAAACATCTTGGAGAATGCTCAGTATTTTATGCATTATTTTTACACAGCGCTCAGGGATGCTTGATTCTGACTGGTTTTTAGTTTGATTCTATAATTTAGTATTATACTATTATAATTTTTATTAATACATTTAATTAGCTTTTTTTATATATATATATATATATATATATATATATAGTTTTCATTTAAAAAACATTTTTTATATTAGCCTGCTGTTTAGGTTTAAATGGTTTTAATTTCAGTTTTAGTTTTTATTTATTTCCAGTAATTTTAAATGTGATTTTTGTTGTTTTTATTATTTCCTATAAAATACTACTTTTTGGGTTTCATTTTTAATAATATTTCAGTTTTAGTTTATTTCCTTAGTTTATTGTTTTTTTTTTTCTCCAATTTTAAACGTGCTTTTGTCAATTTTATTAGTTAATTATTATTTTTAATATTCATTTTTAGGTTTAATTTAATTTAATTTCAGGTTTAGTTTTATTTTAGTTTTTAAGTTAATAATTTTAGTACTTCAACTTATTTCAGATAGTTGCCAAAAAACATTTATAGCTTTTTATTTTTTCATGTAATATTTATATTTAAATTTAATTTCAGCTTCAATTCAATTATTAAAAAAATGTTTTTTTTTTTGTGTGTGTGTGTGTTAATAATAGCCCTGCTTTGTGGCCTTGTTCTTCTCACATCAGTTAACATTTTTTTAATTCAAATCAGTATTTCATGTCTATTTATTTATTAGGTAAGTAACCATGTAATAATGTACAGAAAACAGATCTTTATCGCTAAGTTGATTCATGTTGTGACTGGCTGGCTGTAAATGATCCCTTACTTATTACCCGTCCTCTCCTGCACAATATCACCCATATGAACTATTGGTTTCAGTGATATTTCATAAATTCAGTGTTCGTTTCCATGATTATTGCGGTCGTTTCTGCAGATCCGGCGTCTGATCACTCGTGGCGAGTGGCAGTCGGAGCAGCAGGACACGCTGAAAACCGGGTCGTCCACCAACAACAATGACGAGGAGAAGTCACGACAGCTGGAGCGCGAGAACAGGGAACTCCAGAAGATCATTCAAGAGGCACGTGCTTCTTTTCTCTCTCTCCATCCGTCACTTCCTCTTCTCCTCGAGTGCACACAGCTTGCCTCTTCTTAATTAACACCATAATAAATGAACGAATGAACACACCAGAAATCCGTTGGGTAGAATCAATTATTGAAATGATATCATACACGTCCTTGTCTTTGACCTTCTGAGCACATGATTGTGCTTTCACATGGTGTTCATTCAGTAAGGCACAATTATTAATAAAATAAGAATAATACATAATAAAAATTAGGATTATTTATATATATATATTATTATTATTATTATTTTTACTTCAAAAGTTTCAAATGTGGCATATTCAAAGTCAAGATAGGTTTTTAATTTGATTGGTAAACAATAATAATTGTATTTTTTCTGTACAGAAGGAAGAAAGAGTGACGGAGCTGCGGAGTCAACTGGCAGAACGTCAGGCCTTGCGTTCTCGCAGGCGCACATCCGTCCAGAATCAGAACCAGAACCACAGCGTCCCGTCCTCTCAGGCCGAACCCCCCAGCTACTCCACCCCAACGGACAAACAATCCCTGCCTCCGTCCTTCTCCAACTCTTCCAACCTCTACCAGGGCGAGGGCAAACTGAGCCGGAACAACTGCCACAACAGCCGTCTGCCCCTGCTGTACAAATGAGTCCGGGATGCTGGAACCTCAAGAAGGCAATGTAAAGTTGTATCTAGAAACTGGTTGTTTATGTACTTTATTTTGAAGCTGGTGCGTTTTTAACTCCGCTTTTAGATTTCTGACATTCCTGAACCTGACTTCTTTGTTTACTTTTGATAACTCCCTATATCTCAAAACAATTTATTTAAAAAAAAAAGATCTGTATTTAATATGAATTCACATTCTGCTCCAACTACACTACTTTTCAAAAGTTTGGGGTTGCTAAGATTTTTGCTAAGTCTCTTGTGCTCACCGACACTGCATTTATTTGATCACAAATACTGTAAAACAGTGGTGATTTGAAATATTATTACAATTAAAAATAACTTTTCTATTTTAATATATTTTAAAATGTAATTTATTCCTGTGATTGCAAAGGTGAATTTTTAGCATTATTACTCCAGTCTTCAGTCACATGATCTGAGATGTTTTCTTTGTTTTTTCAGAAAAGAAAGAAAATCTTATAGACCCTAAACATTTGAATGATAGCGTGTATGGAAACTAATTTCTGTTGCACAGTCAACAAGTGCAATGCTTTTATCCACCAAAAAGCAATGATGTCAGAAAATAACTCCACTTTTCTTGTCCATAAATCAAACCTTATATGATTCTGGATTCAGTTCAAGTCGAGCGTAATTGACAGCATGTGTTGTTTTGTTAATTAGCATAAAACATTATTTTATATAGGCTTGTCCCTCATTTTCAAAAAAAAAAAAAAAAAAAAGGTTACGGGGAGTCACATACAATGGAAGTAAATGGGAACAAATTTTTGGACCGTTTATGAAGAAATGTGAAGCTTGTAATTCTATAAAAAAACACTTATTCAGTGTATTATTTGAGCTGTAAAGTTGTTTATACTGTCATTTTGTTCGAGAGTTTCAGGGTTTATGGGGTTGCTTTGTCATGGTGACAACTGTAAAGTACAGTACAGTTTTACACAGAAAAGGTTCATTAGCAATTTTATCACACTAAAATTGTTTAATTCACCCTATTCATCCATCCATTCTCCAAACTGCTTTTCCTCTGTCTGGTCATGGGAAATTTATCCTATTTATTTTATAAATGCATGTTATAGATCTTATTGTGAACAATTAATACGTGTACATGTCTCATTGTTAAAAATGTTTTTTTGTAATACCTTGTAATACTTCCGGACCTTCCAGTAAAATATGCAGGACGTATGCAGGATTTTAGATGTTAAGTCAGCTTAAACTCCGCCTCTACAAGCTTAAACTCCGCCTCTTCAAGCTTAAACTCCGCCTCTTAATTTAGTCCTAATTTGTAAGTCGCTTTTGCTAAATGACTAAATGTAAATGTAAATGTACAAGCTCTGCCTCCACTTTCGAGTGCAACGCACATCTCAAAATCCAATCAACAACCGAGCATACAACCAAGTCCCCGCCCTATAATATTTCTTTTTCGAGAATCCATTACACAATAGAGAAGAAACGATCTGTCTCTACTTCCATTTCATCGCCCCATTCACTTCCATTGTAAATGTCTCAATGTAACCCAGATATTTGCTTTTGTTTTTTTAAAGAAAAATGGGGACAAATGGATTTATTTGCAGTAATGGACATTGTCAATTGTGCTTAACTTGTACTGAACCTGTGATATTCTTTGAAGAGCCTAACACTGCTAACGTAAAGGCCGAATGCTAGAGGTTCTGGTAGGAGCAGGAGTGAAGACGAGTCGAGAGTTACTTAAAACACGTTTGTGATCTGTCATTATTTTGCCCTTGACCGTAGCACTTAAACCGGAGTTCTTCAAGGGGAACTGACTGTTTTTGCAATTGGACTGGCGCAAATCCCTTTGGATAAAGGCGTCTTTTAAGCACTAGGACAGGGGTGTTTAGGAAGGATTGTGTGGGTGCCGGAGCCAGAACCGGTCAAACGTTTCTTTGAGTTATTTTGTTGAGTGACAGCGAAGGAAGAAGAGCTTGTCTCCATGCTTCGCTTAGCATTTGAAGAGACTGTCACTTTAATGAGACAGACCTTGCGTTGCGGCAACAGACGGTATCAGATGAATTGCTCTCACTCATCCAGTTCACAAAGAAAATGAGACGAGGCTTTAGCCGAACCTGTGATTTACTCACTCCTAAAGGGATTTGACCCGAGTCTGGTCGATACTCTATTTTCCTCCTATGCTTTCTCTCCTCTAATCCCTAAGGCCGTGTGCCAGGGTGCTTTAATGGCTTTTCTGTCCTTGTCTCAACCTCTCCTGCGCCTGTTTTTTAGTAGAAGTGGAGAGGAATGAAATGGAAAAGAAAGAAATAAGTTTGTTTTGGCCTGGACTGTATGAAGGTATGAGCATCATTTTGTTTTCCCTCGTATTAGCGCACAGTCACAAATGCTCCCGATCAAATCATCGCTAATGGCTTTTTTTTGTTTGTCAGATTATCCATGAAGTTTGTGATTTGTGTCACCTCACAGTTTGAGTGAAAAATAAGCACAGGCCTATGAACAGCTTCTGTAGCTTTTGCACTTTCGGGCCAAATTTATCACACATCTCACATCTAACATTATTTAAAAATATATATTTTTCTGTGAGCACTCTCTCCAGATTATTGTTCTGTGAAATAAATATTTATTTATTTAATTATTTATTTTATTGTTTATATGTCTTCATTTGTTTGTTTTTTAATAATTTATTCATGGTTTAAAAAATAATTTAAAAAATATATATTTTTTTTAACTTTTAAATAATATGTGTAACACTGGACAAATGAGTGCTCTTCACAGTTGTCTCTGTCCATATTATAGATTTTTTATTTCAAATTCAAGACCATTACTTGGTCTGTGCAATATGTATTTATTTGTTTGTTTGTCTTCTCAAGTTAATTCATTATATAAATATTTCTTAATTTATAAAAATAATTATTGATGTTTTTTTCCATTAATACATTTTTATTTTGTGCTTCTTATGAGTAACAAATGAGTATCTTCACAACTGTTCACGTGCATTTTAAGGGATGCAACCACTTTTTGTACAATTTTAAGATGATATTAATGACCATTCTGTGATGTATAAACGCAAATGTTATGCTTGAAAGCTTTCCCAATTATTTATCACCTCACTGTCATAGTGGCAGAAATCATAAAAACTATAACCATACTTAGATCTATAAAATTTTATTGACTCTTCTCATGTATTTTTTTTTTATTACAAGTTGAGTCAATGCTTCAAATTTTGTACTTGTGGACAATCTCTATGTATATTTGGATTTATTGCAATATTACATTGATCATTATTTCCTATAGTAAGACAATCACGTAATACAATATTCGGGGATGTTCATTTCGGACAGAGTTGTGCATTGCTGCATGTTTCATTTACTTGTATGAAAAGTACTCATCTATAATCTAACATATAACAAGCAATGATTCAGTTGGTGACTGGACAGATAGACATAATTTGTTTCCTCTATATCAGCATTCTAGTAATGTAGCTCAGGGTGTGTGACTATATACTGTAACACTTGACACACATAAAGGTAAAGGTACAATCTGTAATTACTGAAACAGTGCCTTTTGAACAGATGGGAGGGGTTCTTTGTAAACATCTGTGTGGAGTCACCACTGACGTATACATGGGATGGTTGTTATTATTAGGAGGCATTCATTTCTCTAAAGGCCCTGCTGTTGCAGCAGTTATGGATTTCCCTTAAGCTTACTGTCACGTGTGTGCACTGTACCACAAGGAATTTTTTTTATACTTTCAAGTGTATAAAAATAATGTAATTCCCTTGTAATTTTTCAACTGACAAAAAATATGTATGTTAAGCTTTAGAAAGTTTCTCTAAATATGCAAACTTTCTGGATGTCAACATTCAATAAACTCATTTTGCACTGAGAGGGCAGCCAGAATTGTTCATGATGGAGCAACAGTCTCAAGATCTAATGCAAGACATGTAAAACCCTAGGCTTGAACCCCACAAAGGAAGTCAAAACAAACGATCATGAGGGTCTTTAAAAGTACTTGTACCAGTTGGAGCGAATTTCCTTGTGGGAAATGCTCCGACGTGTAGCGCAGCTGCGCTTCGGGCGACCTGAGTTTGAGTGCTGGCTCGGGTATCTCTCCTGATCCTGTCCCTCTCTTTCTTTCTCTCTCTCTCTCTCTCTCTCTCTCTCTCTCTCTCTCTCTCTCTCTCTCTCTCTCTCTCTCTCTCTCTCTCTCTCTCTCTCTCTCTCTCTCTCTCTCTCTCCCACAGTGGTACACTCCCCACTGGTACAGAGAACTGACAGGAAGGAAAGTGGACCACTTTCCTTCCTGTCAGTTCTCTGTACCAGTGGACCTCAACCCTACCCCACCCATTGTCCACAACAATATTTAAAGGCCCCCCTCACTCACAATGTCAATCAGATAAAATCATTTAGAGCTTGGCATAACTAGGAGGATGTATATTCATTATAAAAATAACCAAATAATAAGAAGCATGGATTTCCCAGGACGTTTCAGAGTGGTTTAATTGTTTTTTCTAATTTTCTTATACATTTTATACAGCATTTAATCATGATATTTGTTGGAAATCTATGGTAATACCAACAGTAATCGATCACAAAATCATGGTTAATTTTCCTAAGAGGTGATGAACCATCTTACAAAAGCGAAAGCTTACAAAAGCTACAGTAGATACTATATCAACACTAATTTTGGCTAGCAGGCGAGCGGAGGCAAAGCTTTGCCATTTGTTTACATCATAGCAACATAAAACTTATGATTGGAACTGTTAATAGAAAATGCAACTACAAATAATAAGACACATTTACAAGTTGTGATCCACAAACAACAGATTGTCCAGACAAAGTGGGAACTGCTCCATTTCAGGAGAAGCGTTTGTCCGTAGCCTGCATTGTCGTTCTGGAAGCTGTTCATCGTAAAATGTGCAGCACACAGAAAAACGTTGGGTTTATAATGTTCAGGAGCAGTGTTTAAAATCAATTTAAACCACTCTAAGTTTTTCAGCCTTAGAAAGGTCAAACAAATGAGTTGGAAAAGGGGTGGATAAAACAGTGTGTCTCTCTTTTTTGCTTTTTCCATTTTATTTGAATGAGAAAATTAGGACTTCAATCATAAAGTCTGAAAAAAACACGTTGTAGTCCAAATGAGGCGTTCCTTGTAGTTCTTGGAAAGTGAATTCTGTTAAATAAACTCTCTCTCTTTGGAGTGGACTTTGAGCTTTGTAACCTTTCAGATCTTTTTTATGCTTAAACAGTATCATTACACACTTACTAAGGCCTTGTCCACACGGACACGGGTATTTTTATAACCGTGACTTTTTTACGCGGTTCGGCCGTTCGTCCACACGGAAACGCAGTATCAGGTCACTGAAACCGAACATTTTTGAAAACCCCTGCCAGGGTGAGGATTTTCAGAAACGCCGGTTGCAGTGTTGTCGTGTAGACAGTAAAACTGGGGTTTTTGCTTCTGATTCAGGCGTCTGATTGGCCAACGTGGCTTTACGATTAGGGTTATATCGCCGCCTGCTGGTGTGGCATGCTCTTGACAGCGCTTGATAGCGTGTTTTTGCGTTTTCATGTAGGCGGAGATTTCTTTTAAACCGAGCATGTGTGGACTGGATTTTTTTTTAAAACGCAGGAGGAAAAACTCCTAGCCTGACTAACGTCAGACCTCTTCTCATTGAGACGTGGTCTGGGAACCACATGTTCATTTTCTCGTATTTGAAGCGTGGTTTACGAATGCCCAGAGCCGTTTATTGGGCGCTACGAATGTCTATCAAATGCGCCTGCACGTAGCTCATAGCCAATCGTTTCAATTATACCAGATCACGTATGTAGAGCGACAGAAATTCGACGAGGAAGAAGATGAAATAAACTTGCGTTCTAAACTACTTAGAACACTATCTAAGGCTGCATCGAAAGGTAACTTAGCGTCTGCTGCCATGTTGGATCCATAGATATAAACAAACTGCTTCGGTGTGTCGCATAGACGTCGTCATCGTCTTGCTGCTCCCTCCCCGTTCTGTGATTGGTTCCCTTTTTGAGGGGAAAATCTGGTTCATGGTGTCCAGGCTGCCTAGCAGCGTGAATAAAATAGCGCTGCGCGCAAGGAAGCATGGGGAAACCCAGGCTAAAAAACTCCGGTTATAAAAATACCCGTTGAAAAAGTGGAAAAGCATAATAGGATCCTTTTAAAATGGTGCGTGCAAACACGATCAGTGTAAACTTTTCCTTCGTCGATGCAGAGACCAGAAGACGTTGGGATACCCATACCTTCACATGATCATAGCTTAACTTGGGACAATGATACTGTTCAGGAGCTGCATAAAGACAAAAGGTTAATGACAGACACCAGGGTTGCTTGACTTAATCTTCTTTGAATCTCATCATCTATGCCTCAAAATGAAAAGCACAGTGTACAGAACTTTCTCAGTTTATATACTATTGTATTGGAACCTAGATGTAACATTTTAGAAATGTATAATACAACACTAGTTACTTTAGCTGTAAAGGGCAACAAACCTATTTCATTTGGATTTTAAATAGTAGTTTTGGGTGTTTTGGAAAGCACTCCCTGGAATTCACAGGGACATTGTTGCTTTAAAGTTGTGAGATCTCCTCCCTTCACGAGAGTAACGCAGTGATGCAATCCTGTTAATTCCGTGCTCTGGGCTTTTGTTCTAATCACACCTGGGAGAAAATCAGCAAACGTTTGTGAGGGAAAGAAGCAGTGACCTCATTTTTGACAAACAAAAGGAAGTCAGACTTTAGGAAGATAAAGAACCACAAGTCATGTACTGGAATCCAAAAATTCCCCATTGTGTTCATATGACCTGTCACAAGCTGCTTCTTCTTTTTGAGTGCTGTTAGGAACGAGACAAGTGTATTGCAGTAATACTTCTTGTTTATTCACTGTTAGAATCACAGATGCGTGTCAACAAACAATCTCAATACATTAATTTTCCAAATAATAGCATATAAAATCATTAATAAATAGATAAATAGGACAATAAAATACATTAAACACACTCAAAAGTTATAAATAATTATATATAGCACAAAAAACATTGTTCCTTACAATTTCTACAACGAAATAAGTAAGATAATAAACATCATGATATTAGCTTAAAATAAGTTTACGAGGTGTAGTGCCCTTGTTATATTGCTCATGACTGAGTACATAGTATTCAGTGCATGGCTCTCACTGCATCTAGTGTGTTTTAGAACCAAAACGTTACGTCATGATGCAATAAGGACTTTCAGAATTAGTCAAACTACTTAAAAACAAATGCCCTGAGAACATACTTTCAGAGTTTTAACATAAAACACTTGTCTTTGTACCAGTATCACTTGACTCATGTGGCTAATAAATCACAATGCAAACACTCCAAAGAAGGTTTTGGCATATTCTTCCTCAACGTCCGCCACACGGGTGGTTTTGGTTGACAACGTATCGCCCTCCATAAGCTGGAAGACGGCACCGAGGTAGATGGTGCTGTAGACGGTCTTCCCGTCCTCGTTTGACTGGCAGACGGAGTGGGCTGAGTTCTGCAGGGGCATCTCTTTGCCCACTGCGTCCGTATAACGCAAGATGCTGTGGCTGAGGAAGGTCAGAGGTGCATTATCTTCGTCCATGTTGCACTTAATGGCATAGGACACCTGGCTGTACACAAAGTAAAGGCCATCGGCAGGGATGTGAATCTTGTTGTCGTTCAGCTGAAGGCCGCCCTGTTCAAACGACTGATCCACCCCGCTAACCCATTTCAGTACATCCGACTCTCCGTCGCGATAACGCTCACCTGGGAATGGAGAAGATAAATGTGTGAGAAGGTGGCACTTAGAATGCATCAAAATGGTAAAAACAGCATTCAAATGCTTTCCTATGAGATCTAACTGTGTTTAATATATAATCTTAAAACTTGAGAAGGTAGTAGTGAAGTGGGCCTGTTTCAGGTTTCTTGGGTGTTTGGGTTAATGATTGAGGTCTATCTTTAGTAGAGCATGCAATAAAGTATGGGAAAGGGAGTGTCCCCACCTCTTGCCGCCCACTGCACATT
This sequence comes from Squalius cephalus, assembly GCF_949319135.1. Classification (NCBI taxonomy): domain Eukaryota; kingdom Metazoa; phylum Chordata; class Actinopteri; order Cypriniformes; family Leuciscidae; genus Squalius; species Squalius cephalus. The sequence continues at coordinate 23,896,940 of NC_137132.1, read as the reverse complement.
AAATATGTGTGAGGAAGCTTTATACTACTACATTTAGATTACTTCCCACTACACTAGGAAATCCACATTAGCTAATATTTGATAAAACATTCAGTCTTGTTGCCACTGGCAGTATCTGATAAGATGATCTTGACTAAGAATACTCAGCTCATTCTCTTGAAATGAGATGACCCATGACGTATATGACACCGGAGCACAGAGAAAGTCAAAGACACAGTTTGAGACTCACCATGTAAATGAATGGCTGCCTTTGTGTTCTCGGAGATCTGCTTTAGCATTATTCCTTGCTCTGTGGAAAAGAGGATTGGTGTGAGTTTCACAGTCTTGAGTCTTACAACAGAAGTCAATTAATGTGTAAAATAATTTAGCATAACCAGAAAAGCAAAACATTTGAGTTTGATGTAAAAAGAACAACATTTAATTGCAAAACTGTTTTTACATTCTGGCAAATAGGTGGGTAATTTGTATAAATTCATACAATTTAATTTGTATGTTTTTGTACAATCTGCTTTCGCCCCTCTGACAGTAAGGTTTAGGGATTATGAGTATGTGATTTCACATCGTACAAATTCATACAAAATCGCCACCTCGTAAAATAGTTACGCTCAGGATGAAAAAGACAGATTTAGCTTTTAAAAGTGCAAACAGAGATGGAATGCTAGGAATGTTGTTTACCTGATGTGGTCGTGCTGATTTGTTTTTCTGGAAAGATTTGAAGTTGTTCTTTGGTTTGGTTTGATTTCTGTGAAAGACACGGCAAATGTTGCTTATTAATGACTCGTTTGAAATGAGAAATTAGGTCACACTGTTATGTACTTGAATAATGACTATCGTCCCACACTGAAGTTTCATCTTACCGTCGTATGCCAGGCGAAGAAAAGAGCAGCGGTGGCGCAGAAGCCGATAAAAGCGATTGCGGCGACTGTCTTCCATATCCAGCTTCTGGAGGACTTCACTGGTACAGGTGCCACCGTTGTCTGATAAACTCCCCCTACGCTGGCTTCCAGATCTATTGTTGTTTCGTATTTCACCATGCTGTTAGTTCTCCGAGATCTGTTCCTTTTTGTGTGAGTTTTTGAAATGAAGTTACCTGCTTGCATCCGACTTTATATACACTAAATGGGAAACTCCAGTGATGTCAGTGTGCAACCAGCTTGAGGAACAGAGGTTGGTTTGAAAAGGGAAAGAACACCCTCCCTCTGCTCTCAAACACCGACGTTCCACCCACACACTAACCTCGAAATGCAGCACTGACACACACCCTCACACTCAGCATGCTACATAGTGAGAAATATTACGTCCGGTTAACACTTTCAACAAATTATTATAATTACATTAAAATTCTGCTTTTGTTCATTGTTTTGTTCACTTTATAAGTTTAATTAATCTTTTATTGCACTTATATTACGCTTAACAGACCATTAGTTAACTTAATGTAGCCTACTTTTTTAATTAGAAGCAACATGTAATTTTGATATATATATTTTTTTCATATATGGATTCATAATTAAATTATCATGAATTACTGATCTGTTAAGCAATATATGATGTTCATTAATGGCTTTTTAAAGAAAGGTAAGCATTTCTGATTGTTTAACATTTTATTAATGTACATACAGGATTTGATTAGTAAATAAGCAATTTCATAATCCCTTCTCTGACCTCACAATGAAAGCTGACAAACCAGATCCATGTGATTAATGTCAATATGCCACAGGCGCTTTCAGTTTCAGCCTGGTGTTGTAATAAGAGCCTGTCCAACACGGCCAACAACACACAGATGACTTAGTTCCTATTGGGAGATTCCAACCCTGAAAATCTTCTGGCCTTTACAGTCTTGTTTTTGATTTCTCTCTCCTTTTCATTCTCTTTATCTCATGCTCACTTTCTGTGCCAAAAACAGGATGGTTACTGAAGCAGAAGTCTATTGATAAATTTCTTTGTTAATTTAGCAGTTAAAAAAGCTGATGCAAGACAGTCCTAATAAACATGAGCCATTTCGCAATATAGCCTACATATTGTGCAGGCTCTGAGCTCTAATCTTTTGTTTGTGGTTTCTTAAAAACCCCATGAAACATAATGTGCTACTATTTGTATTCTTCATTTTTTCTTAACATGCCACAACATTCCCCAAAAGAAAAAGGAAACACTACTGATTAAATTAGCAGTTGCCAGAAAATGCCAGCGGCATCTTAAAAATAACCTCACAGCTGAAGTAAAAATCCTGATAATTGTGCGCCAAATGTAAATTTGGGATTTCTGGTGCAGCTGGAAAGAACTTTGCATGGGATAATGGGTAGACAAGGCCTTAGTTGGAGTCTGAAAAATTGAGTTTAGAGCACATGAATCACCAAATTAAGTCATATTTACAAGTGGGGAACTCTGAATTCTAAGCTAATGATACATGTGATGTGAAGGGGGTGTTGATTTAAAGCATGGCGAAAACAATGATCTATCATAGGCCAACAATAGGCTATCTATAATTCAATTTACCTTTATTTGTATAGCGCTTTTCACAATTCATAGCTATCGTTTCAAAGCAGCTTTATGGAAAATACATGCGTCTACATTACAATGTGATCTGTTATCAGAGGTGAGTGGTGACTTTGTCCAAGTAATGGATTTCATGTACTTAGGCCTATACAAATCAAAGATAGCAGTGTATTAATTAACGACAGAAACAATGAGCTCATTGAAGTAATTACAAGTTGGGAACAGTGGTTACAATATATGGAAAATATAGATAAGTGAGCGAAAAGCAAGTATGTAGCGAAATGGTGTAAAGAAGTTTTCGTTTAGGCTACTTCAGCCTATATCCGTTTTTTTTTTTTTTTTTTTTTTTTTTTTTGCTGACAACCGAGTTGTCATTAAACTTTCAGGCTATGTTAAAAAATTCGGGATTGACAACAATATTTTATGACATTATGTGACTCTCAAGCCAGTGCTCACAAACAACTTAGTATTCGAATCGCAAATTCGATGTCGACGTAATTTTTCTTCTCGTGCTAGTCTGAAAATCACCTGGCTGTAACCATATTGATAGTGACTAAAGTAAAAATCAAAGATGTCGACCTCCTAATACAGAAAAGTCTCACATTTGACAAGAAAAGAACGCGATCGCGGCGCGAGCTCACCCATAAATCGACAGTGACTTTTATAGCCTGCCTGAGTGTAACGGACACATCACAAAACAAAGTGGACAACATGACTGGATCTAAAAACTCATATGTCCGACTAGGGTTACCGAGACATACATCAAAACAAGCGACAGATAACTAGTTGCCCGGTACAGATCCGTTGCACACCGTCCATCACAATGTATTCACAGTGAGTGATGATTCAGAAATGTAGGCTAAATTTGATACTTAGGCCTACATTAACATGATAAAAAAAAAAAAAAAAAAAAAAAAAAAAACATATCTATGGATAATCAGGTAACCTAGGTTGCTTTGTCACGTAAATGTTGAAATATTATCAATAGCCTATACATTTTATTTGTAATTAAAAATCATTAAAGATTCCACAGCAAAAGCTGTTTTTAAATTTTTGAATTAAACTAAGAGGCTTAGCCTACTTCTAAAGTATGGATCAGATGACAAAGGGCATGTAGATTGTGTACAACAGGTTTTTAAACAAACTTTTTAATGATGTTGATATTAGTGTGAACGAATATTTTGAAATGAAAAGTTGAAAATATGACCTCTATTAATCAACATTAATTTTATTAATAATGTGCTAAACGAGACATCGTATCTCTTTATATTTATTATGGATCAGTGGTTTTAATTCATTATTTTGCATGCCTGCAACATACAACAGGGGCCTATAGTGTATTAATGTGGTTTATGCTGTCTTGCTGTCTCAAATTATCTGTGCATCAGTGCTATTATAGTCCTATCGCATACCCTTTCCTCTAATCACTGAGAAAGGAAATGAAGTATAACGCCACATAGCTTCATATCACTTCATGCTTTTCCCTTTCCGCAAAAGCTTCAGTCAAACACTAAAGAAAGTGTGTTAACTCATTCCTCTCTTACTCATAGTTTCTTATTTATTTGTTCAGTGTGAGTCATCCTATTAAAGCTGCTCAATGTTATGAAATTATTGCTACGTAAATAACCTGCATATACATGAACTACAGGGAGGATTACTGCCATGATTGCACCATGTGGCTCACGCACTGCTCCATGTAGTAATTCCTCATTCTGTTGTTGCCTAATTAAGAAAATGTAATGGAAACTGTTTGCACATTACTGTATGTCCTCCTCACTTTCGTTCAGGATCTGACTCTTGGGCCTTGTTTGTGGTTTCTGCTGTAATGGTGCATTGCGTGTCAACATGAAGTGTTCAGGTCCTGTTCCGTAGCTGTAGGGGCGACATGACATTTACGTGCGGTGATTTTGTCTATATGTAGGCACTGAAAGTTTGTCCCTGCATAAATGTAAAATACCTTTAACATTTTTATTTAGCATCCATGTTCAATGATAGCAACAACCCTTCTGGAGTTTTCTGATATAAACAAATTGTTATGTAAATGACATCAGGGAGTGGAGAAATGACAACTAGTTATATTTAGGAGTTTAGCAGCTTTGACTGTAAAGGAATAGTTTACTCAATAATGCAAATCTGTCAGCATTGACTCTATCTTAACATATTTGACGTTCTTTATGTCTTTCATGGACTAGGCCTATATAAGGAGATGATGGATGAATCTTCACACTGTTCTGAATGGTCATGAAAAATGACTTAAAAGCACCGGAAATGACTCTATACAACTTGTGCGCTATATTCAATGTTGTAATCTTGTAAAGAAAGAAAGAAAGTTGTCATTATTTCTTCACACTCATGTCATTCCAAACCCTAAGTAGCTCATTCATCTTCAAAAATAAATAAAGATAGTTTTCGGTTCCTACGTTGAAGGTTAATTTCACCTAAACTTTAAAGCTTTAAAAAGATCGAAAAGACACCTAATCAATACACAGGTTATGACAACATGTGTTTTTACATTGCTTTAACTCATCAAAAGAAGTTTGAGAACAAGAACTTTTTTTAAAGGCTAAGTTATACAAGATTGAACTCATTTTTTTAAAAAGTCAGTTTAAGTAATTTAAGTTGAAATGACATACTTAAAAATTTAAGGCAGCAACTTTTTTTTTACAGTGTACTCTTTGTGAGAAGATTTATTTTTTATCTTTTAAAACAAAAATACATGCGGCTGTGTAAATCCTGGATTTGCTCTAAAATGTTCGAAGTCATCATACAAGCATAGATTCACATTCACTGTAATTCTGTGACCATAGCTCTCTGTTGAAACCTTTAGAAAGCACCACATTCAGAGAGCACCTGTGATGTAACATCAAAGGGCAGAACTTTGAGAGGGGGAAGTGTGGGAAAGCCCCTTTATTTTAGGTCAGATTAATGTGGTTATTCAGTGGTATGTCTGGGTTGATCATTCTGTAAGGATTCCCTCCTTCCACATTTCTGGCCCCTCTCTCCATTTTCCGTTTTCTCTTTTCCCCATAATGCTCCACGGGGGAAGGGATATGTGACGTAGAGCATGCTTAGTTTCACAGCTCCCCTCTGCAAATGGGTTAACACCTTTACCACAAAGAAGAAAAGAAAAGCACCATTCTCTTTTCAAAGGATGATGCGCAGAGTAGCAGTAGTTTCTAACCTATAACTCTCCATGCCACTATTATTATCACCTGAAACCTTGCTTGTGTTGCCATGTGACACATAAACGTGCTGGATGTGCATGGGAGGAAATTTTTAGAGCGGATTTGCCGATGTATGTTATGAGTACACCAATTCAGTAACTTTAACTATGAGGTTTTGAGTCAAAAGTCCAATTACGCTATTAATGTGTGTTTTCTCTACAAGTGGTTTTGCATGTTGTTTTCAAATATTTAACCCTTTTCACATTTTGTGAAATAAGTCATCCAAAGTGAAATTCCAAAATGCGTTTAATGACCTGTATCTTTTTTTCCTTTATGGCTTGTTTGTACTGAAATTTCAAATAAATAACCCCACTCAGAGAAATATATAGGCTACTGGAGTAGCCTAAACCATGTGAAGGTATCGTATATTGTTTAATGCATGCATGAGTGCAAAAAACCACAAGCTAACAGGAAATGGTTGATGGTGCACAAACAGACATTCACAAATAAAGTTTATGCCGACAAACTGTTCTTCCAGTCCTAGGTGCTAAAGCAAGTTTTAACTTACAGGTAAAGTATGCATTTTTAATTTTTAGAAATCAAAATCTGGTTTTAATAACACAAAGTTAAATAGTCCTAACGTATAGAAAATGTGCAAGTGGCTGGTTCATCACAGGACACAAGGGAAGCATTGTTTACGAAAGTAAAGATTTGAAAAAAAAAAAAAAAAAATGCGTTGCTTGAACATTTTCAGTGATACTGAATCTGATGACTTTGGGGAGGTCAGTCTCATGAAAGAAGAACAGAAAAACCTAGCCGAAAATATAATGTTCGTTTAAAAATGGCATGATTTGCTTCCTCAAACAAGTTTCCACATCTAATAGAAAGAGAGGAAGTAGGCCTAAATAAACTAAGCCTTAAACTAGTAAACACGAGGGTCTTACAACAAAGGCTAGATAAATCTTTCTTAAATGTTGCAGTGTACGTGTGGTACAATATGAGTTGCTTTATTATAGCAAAACCATTGGTCAGAAGCATTTAAGGCTTAAAAAAAAGTTAATTAATTTGTGCAATTTGTTTTTTCCTTAAAAATAATAATATACCAAAATGAAGCACCGAACGCTGTTGTCACATGCTCTTAAAAAGGGTTAGTTCACCCAAAAATGAAAGTAGTGTAATAGCGTAGCGCGTCTGTGTTGCACGTTACCACGTAGACTCACTATTGGGCGACGCTGGTCATGTGTGTGATACGTGGTGACGTACAACACAGACGCGCTACGCTATTACACTACGTGAAAAGACCCGAGGCCCAGAGAGAAGGAAATGAAAAATGGAATAAAGTCGTTATTTTTGTTTATTTTTGCACACAAAAAGTATTCTCGTCGCTTTATAAACTTAAGATTGAGCCACTGGAGTCACTTGGACTATATTAAAAATGTCTTTAATACATTTTCTGGGCCAGCAAGTTATAGTGTCCATAAGCCTGTGGAGGAGTGATCCAGCACTCAGATTTCATCAAAAATATCTTAATTTGTGTTCCGAAGATGAACGAAGGCCTTACGGGGTTGGAACAACATGAGGGTGAGTAATTACTGACAGAATTTTCATTTTTGGGTGAACTAACCCTTTAATACATCATGCAACTCATCCTTACCTCACTGCAGTTTGTCAACCACCATATAACATGAGTGAAGACACAAAGGTGAGATGACTTTTCAGTGTGGGCAGAGGAATAAACTAAAAAAAGAGGATTTATAGATGTGGGGAATTCAGAATTGTGACTCATAGCACATGAAATTAGCTGTCAGTGTCTCTTGCGGTTACAGTTTGTCAGCGGGGATAGACTTTTGGAAATATATTCGACTTCGTACAGTAGGCTATACTCCATCAAGACTGGATACTTAAAATGTCGGAATTGTTTCAGTAGACTATAATCGAAAAACCCAAACTAGACGGCGTGCTAAATATTGATCTTGACATACCGTTCTCCCTGACCTTTACATTAAATTAGGTAGTTCTGCAAAGTGGGGAAGCTTCCTCATGCCTTCATCCTTCAAGATAAGATGTGCACGTAGGCCTATAGCTACGCAATCGAAACACAATGTTTGTATCTGCGGCGAAAGTGCAGTGGGTTTAAGTTTCAGTGGTTTGCTTTCAAAAGACCAACAGGAAGGCAACGTTCAGATGCCGTTCCTGTGATGACTGACTCCCTCATGTGGCTGTCTGTAGTAAATGGGAAGCTGGTCTAGCCTACATCAAAATGAGCCAGAAGTTATCCAAAAACTGTTGTGCTGTTGCTCACGGTTGAGTCTGAATTCAGTTCAAGCAGGGATATGTATGTTGCACTGAACAAACTTTTATTTTGAAATAGCTTACAGGTAGGACAACGGTACACAAATAAATTATTTAAAAAACCAAGTTCATTTCAAATTGTCACTTTGACTACTGTTCATCATGCATTATGTATTAAATTAACAAATTACTGGACATTTTGAAGACTATTTACAGCACTTTACTTTAAAAAAGAAATTAAATATAATTAAAATAAAATACACAAATAACCAATAAACCATTTGCAATAAATCTCAAAATATTTGAACAATTACTCTAAAATATGTCATATAATATAAAAATAAATCTTTGCGTTTTAACACATACAAAGAAGAAAATATTCCCTTTGAAACCCATAATGGGCTTGAGAACTATTCAACCATCTTTTATTATTTACTTTTGTAAATATAAATACAGATGGTTTTGATTCTTCAGGTGAAATACCTGACTTACAAACAATCAGAAACTGAATTGTGGGTCTTGTAATTCTTTAAGGAACAGGAATAGAATCTGAGAGATTTAGACTTATTATTTGTTATACAGCAAGATTTCCCAGTAAGTATGCCACGCTTCAAACGATAGGAGCAGGGACTCAAGTTGTATATCCAGGCTGATGCTCTCTCCGTTTGTCAGCTTGACCAGCCGGGTCAGTGTCAATGTTCCTGGTTCAAAGCGAATAACCTCGCTCAGTTTTCTGACTTGTGTAGCAGGACCTTTGTTTTTGAGCAAAATAACTCTCGCCTCCTGCTTCTTCGTTGGATGTTTGTCTTTGTCGAAGAAGATAACCTGGGCGTTGATATAGTAAAAACCGCTGGTTTTAATTTGGACAGTGTTGTTCTTTAAGAGGAGGGAGCTGCTCTCACATGAATCACTGCATATCCAGGTTTCATTCTTGTCTGAGGAAGAGAATGGAAATATTAGTTTGCAGTCTGAAAACCTTTCCCAATTATTAACACTTTATTCTGTGCTTTTGGGAGGAACACAATGCTTAAATTCATATAATGATTCAAAACTCCTTGAAAGACTATTTTGTGGTGGTGTATTTAATAAAACAGGAAGTTGGAAACTATCTATCTAACTAAACTATCTTTTCTAAAAAAAAAATGGTATCTTTTTTTTAACATTTCTTATGTTATTTATATATATATATATATATATATATATATATATATATATATATATATATATATATGATTCAATATACATATCACGATACTGAACTCATGATACGTTATTATTGCGATACTCCAAGACATATGGTAAAAGGTTAACAAAAATGTATTGTTGATTAAAATTCTAAATTTGATATTACATTGTGGGGGTAAATGGATAGGTGCTTGTAACCCAATGCACAGGATAAAATATATAAATATACACAGGTATATCATGATTCTGAAGCTGAAAATACAGAATTATTTTAGACGAATATGCCTTATTTCACTGACTAGTTATATTTAAAATAATGTAGGCCACTTTTTACTGGTAACATCAGACATTTGGCATTATCAGGACCCACAAATATTCCCCCATTGCATTATTATACATTATATTCAACATTATATATAGTAGTTTTATGTAGTACTGACGTTAAAATTCTGAAAACTAGAATTTTTTCCTCACACAGAAATTTTATTTTGGATGAACTATAATCAAAACATATTGTCACTATCCACGATATATATTGTTGCATTTTTTATTGCGATATATTGTGACACAATATATTGTTACACCCCTAATATATATATATTAGGGCTGTCAAACGATTAATCGCGATTAATCGCACCCAAAATAAAAGTTTGTTTTTACATAATATATGTGTGTGTACGGAGTATAATTATTTTCTATATATAAATACACACACATGCATATATATTTAAGAAAAATTTGTTATTTATATATAAAATATTTATATATAATATAAATTATATATAATATAAATATATATACACAGTATATACATGCAAATATTTCTTAAATATATACATGCATGTGTGTGTATTTATATATAGAAAATAATTATACACCGTACACACACATATATTATGTAAAAACAAACTTTTATTTTGGATGCGATTAATCGCGATTATCGTTTGACAGCCCTAATATATATATATATATATATATATACAGCGCTTGACTGTGGCGAGTGGTTTTCCTAAGTTACTAGCCACTCAGCATTTTCACTGGTCACAATTTTAACATTGATACCATGGGGAAAAACTGCTACATAGATATTTTTAATATTATCTCATAATTTGGCAGCAGGTATATTGCTGTCACTTTAAGACCCAATGCACGGATCCATTATACTAATACACATACGTTTTCTGTCTCAACTGTTACTTTCACTTAAAACATAACTGACTGTGTTGAATGAATACTCGTCAAGACTACATTATTACATTATTTTGCATGTATTTTACTGTTAAAGCGCAATAAGCAGCAAAAAATAACTCAATGTAGTTACATTATAATGCTCTTCACGCTCTTATTCATGCAAATTTTATTTTAAAAATATAAAAAGTTGCTACCAGGCTCATTACTATTAAATTCTAACACAAATACATTGAAGAGTATAATTTAATTAATTTAATTGCTCTTATCATTTTCTTGTGTAAATGTTCCATTTGTGGGGGTCGGAGCTGCCGTTCATCCCACATATATGTGAAAACACACTTCACACAGGACGTGAAGTGAGGTCAGGGAAGGAGAGCCTTTTAAAGGAACGTTTCGACCTCCTTCCTCGTACATAGAGCCGTGCACATTTAGACTACTTAAATTTCCACTGATTCACAACGCCTCTGCGATAAACATTCAGCGTCACCTCAGAAGTGTCATTGTGGTGACTGAATCTGGTTCAGCGAGGCAACAGTCACACGAATGAGATGAGAGTGCTTAAAAAAAAAGGTACGACCTCCTACTCGAATGGTGTGAAGGTGAACTTCCAGATGACCTCAAGTTCCCTCACAGAAAACGACAAGTTTATTTATGAGCTTATTTACAGGTGTGATGCGTAGTTGAATGTGGTAACTTGACTTAAATCACTTTTAGGCCACAAAAGATTCTTTAAAAGCAGAGAACCACATGTCCAACTTCCTCAATGCAGCAGAGAAACCAAGAGACATAGTGACAAAACCAAAAGTCCCACTATCTCTTGTTTTCATGATACAGAGAGAAGCGAGAGATGCAGAAAAAGTGCAAAAGGGGGAAACGGGAAAGAGAAAAAGTGTGAAGAGGTCCACAGGAAGAAAGATGTTCTCTTACCTCTGATGAGACTGATATGGTCGTTAAAAGACGGAACGTAACGGGATCCTGAAAGTGCAACTTGATTATTTTCACTTTACAAATAAAAAAACTCAAACTATTATTTAAAGAGATACAAATTTCCCCAAATAGGAATATTTCCCAGAATGAAAGATAGCTTTAAAAAAAAAACCTTAAGACTATTGACAGACTTTTCAGACTTTTCTTTTCACATTGGCAAGGCTATCACTGTTCACAATAAAAGTTTCTCATTTCTCACCTCTCTGTTGGTCATGTTTGGTGTTGTTTTCTGTAAAAGAATATTAGATTGTTACTTTCATGACGAAGGTGTGCAATTTTCCTTTGAATAAAATGTACTTGTGGAGGAAAACAGATTAATAAGCAAACCTGTTGAATTGGGCTCTTCATCTCCTGTCTTTTTTGTTCCAGACTAAATAAAAAATAAAATATAAAAATGTTAATCTCAAAATTACAATCCAACCTCTCATGAAAATGTAACTATTTTACGTGGTGGCTATTTTTTATGAATTCGTACAGTGTGAATTGTTCGAAAACGTAAGATTTTTCGAAAAAAGTAAGCATAAAGGTCCACCCCTAAACCAGACCACTACTGGGACGTAAGCAGATCGTACAAAAAAAAACGAATTAGATTCTAGGAATTTGATAAGAATTAGCCAGCAATTCATCAAAACGTAAAATTGTTACAAATTGCCATGAGACTGTGTTGGAAAATGAACAAACAACTGAGAAGTATCAGATACTATTGCAGTAAAACTTAAGTGTGCCATTTTTTGTTATACAATACTGTACTATAATAACGTGACTTTCAAAACTTTGTTCTGTTCATTTGAGCAGCCCAACCAATAACATTTGCTCAACCTATAGCATAAGGCTGGGGTCGGACCATTGGATATACCAATGCCAGACAGGATAATATGCTTGAAAACAGGCTACACTAAAGTTTTTCTACATGACAAGAGGCAGTGTGGTTTGAGGCAATCACAGGTCACTTTACCTTTTCGCTTATTCCAAGATATACTGTCATTATCAAAAGAGCTGAAGACATCAGGCAGCACCAGCCAACCAAGAGGCGGAACCTGGGGTTATTCGAGCCAGTCATCTCTGTGACTATAGCAGAGCCCAAGAAAAAGGAATCAAATGAATCAGTGAAACCAAAGATATATTCACAGTGAATCAATTAGGAGAAACCTGATGCGTCACCTAAATGCATGGACTTGATCTATGTACAGCTTAAGAAAGCACAACATCATGTGGTGAGTAAATCTATTTAAACCTGCAGGGATTGTACAGTATATTTGCATACAAACCTATTCATGTTTTTACTTACAGGCCTCAGACCATCTAATCTCCCTCCACACCGGCTTCTAGTTTTGCATGTATGTCTGTCTAAAAGAGCAGTGGTTTGTCTCTAAGGTGAATTCCCATGTTACCCACAAAGATACCCAGTCCTCATACCCAGGTGGGTTGAACATAACCCACCGAGTGTTCAGAAGTTTGAAGTTGGACTTTTTTTTCTGTATACATTGAATTGAACACATTATCTTCCAAAGGAAATGTTTTACTACTGATGTGACATTTCGATTTGGTGCCAGAATCGATTAGTTCTTGCAAGGAAAGTCATTGTGTGTTTGCTGTCAATGTGTGAGTTTCTAAAGAGTTTTCCAAAGAGTTTCCCATTATTGTTCCCCTCAGCTTTCTTAGAACCAATCAGCAATACAAAATGAACCTTCATTTACCCAACTGACCTAATCAGTCTAGTCTAAAAATAGTGTCATACTGTGTAATAAATCTATTTTTAAAAGGAGACTCCTTGAAGCCTGTAGATGGCCAATGTGTTCAAGAATATAACCAAATATTTAGGCTTAGGAGGATAAAAAGTAACATTTTAAGAATTGGTAATTGGAAATTACATATTGATCAACTTCTAAACTGAATGATATGGTTTACACATCCCCCTATGGTGGTTATAGCCCTAAATGTGTTGTTAAACTCTATAAAGATAGACTATGTAGATTTGTCACTGACCTATGGCTAAATTCAAAGCCCCAATGGAAATTAATTGTTCAATTAAAATATGCTGTAAGGAATATATACAATGACACTCAAATGGCAATATTCACTAAGAAATACCATACCAATACCAATGCATGAGATTATGAGAGAGATTGCTTCACTCACCTTAGTGTGTGCTGTAGTGTGAAATGTGGCTGTGAGATTGAATGAGCATCTCATCTAGACATGGTCTCTCCCACAGGGTTTCCCCTTTTTTTATGCTCTCATGTTTAAGCCCTGGACCTTTCTCTCTCTCTCTCTCTCTCTCTCTCTTCCTCTGTTTCTTTCGGTAGCTGTTGTGGTTGGAAACATAAGAGAAGGTGGATGGTCAGAACCTCACAACTAGACAGAAATTAAGTATGAAGTTGCTAAAAGTGATTGGTTATATACATCGGCTTCAGTGAAAATAAATCAGATAAACTTTTTTAATTTCTGCCCATTTGTCTTAACAGGCGCAGAGATTTCAGCGGCAACACAACAGAGATGAAATAATGATAACTGACATGTGGCTGCCCATTTATTCAAATACACGTCAGTCCTAAAACACTTTCTCTTCAGCTCTACCAGACTTCTGAAAAAGAGGAAAAGGCGGTTTGCCTAAGGCGATATTAGGGGTTATGATGTGTATGCATGATTGTGGTTTTTCATCCGGGGGAGGAGGGGGGGGGGGGGGGGGGGGGGGGGGGTGTGGCTACCATGTTTATACTGAAGTTGTTGTTTTTTTCACCTAGATCCACTGCATTTCTTCTTTTCTTCTCTTGGATGTGTTGGGACATCCCCCATTCAGATGCTTGTACTTTCCTATGAAGACACACATACCACACACTCCCACACAACAGCCCACACAAAGACAAACACACTTGTACGGTCACTGTCTCTCTAATGTGAATAGTGAAGTGAACAACCCTGGTGTAACATCAACATATAAACATACCGCATTCCTAGAATATTTGTGAAGGAATTCTTCAGATAATATCAACATAAAGTAGAAAAATAGCAATGCCTCTAATAGGATGAGCCATATTTGATGCAGTAGTACCGATTCCCTCATGTAACGATTCAGTACAGATCACGATACCGAACTCACGATACGATATTATTGCAATACTCCAAGACATATGATAAAAGGTTAACAAAACATGTACTGTTGATTAAAATGCTATATTTGATATTACATTGTGGGTGTAAATGATTTGGACGAAGCTGAAAATACAGAATTATTTCAGACAAAAATGCTTGCACTCTGTCACTGACTAGATATATTTAAAATAATGTAGGCCACTTTTTACTGGTAACATCAGACATTTGGCATTATCATGACCCACAAATATTCCCCCATTGCATTATTATACATTATATTCAACATTATATAGTAGTTTAATGTAGTACTGACACCAAGACTCTGATAACTTTTTTTTCTCACAAAGTAATTTTTATTTTGGGTGAACTATAGCCTACACAAAACAGATTGTCACCATCCACGATGCAAATTGTTGCATTTTTTGCATTACGAAATATTGTTACACCTCTAGAAGTAAAGAAACTATGCCTTCTACAGAAAAACATTGTATTTTATTGCTATATTGCCACACTTCATAGCCTAATTCTTCACAACAACCGTTAATCCCAAGAAAGATAACTATGATGAAAACTACATTGGCGTCCTCACCAAGGAGGGACGATAACATTGTGTTCATTAAGTGCAAGCTTTAAATGCTCAAGCTCTTTAAAGTTGGGACAGTGACTGCTGTCAATCTTTTTATCATTCATCAGCTGAAAAAAAAACATTGTTCTGAAAGTGATTCCAACGATTATCGATCACACCATTAAGGGACTTTTACATGAGTGGTGTGTGGTGGTGTTTATAAATGAGGAGGCAAAGTCCTCACTTTTTTATGTATCAAATGTAAATGTATGTCCCTGTTACACTTAATTTTCTTGGTTAAATAAACATTTCATAAAAAGAGAGACCAAATACAACTCTATTTTGTATTTTTACACTTTATTAAAACCAACTATACATTTAATCAAGTTAGTATTTGTACGCATTTTTACATTTATTCCAAAATAATAACTAAAGGCTGTAACAATTTAAACAATATATATTATTTGTGAACTAATGTTCAGCTTTTCTTTTTAATAGTCAACTTATTTTCAGCGGTCATCAAGCTGAAAATCAAGCACTGTTGACAGACACAGACATGAAGATGTACCTTTAATTTCCCCAAGCTGATTGCTCACTAAAAACCACCACAGTTATCATGTTTCATGTTTTCAAGTTTGATTTTGATGTGACATAAAGCAGTGATATCTAAGTGGCTGAGTTGTTTACTTACTTTTTTATTAGTCTACCCATTAAAGGGTTAGTTCACCCAAAAATTTTAATTCTGTCAGTAATTACTAGTAATTACAGTAATTACCCTCATGTCTTCTGGGTTGTACGTCAGAACGTAGGCTCACTATTGGCCGACGCTGGTCATGTGTGTGATGCGTGTGATGCTGGCCAATAGTGAGCCTACGTTCTGACGTACAACCCAGAAGCGTTGCACTGTTACACTGCGTGAACTTACTCAGAGCCCCACACAGAAGAAAATGAATAGATAAATGAAGTCGTTATTTTTGCGCACAAAATGTATTCTCGTCACAAAAAGTATTCTCGTCACTTGATAAACTTAAGGTTGAGCTATTTTAACGATGTCTTTACTAACTTTTCTGGGATGGCAGATATCGATTACATAGAAGGCTATAGGAGTGAGCCAGCTCTCAGATTTCATCAAAAATGTCTTAATTTGTGTTCCGAAGAGGAATATGAACAACCATTTCAATTACTGTAGGCTACTGAAATTGTAGCACAACTATACACGTGTCAAGGCATTTAGTACAGATACGATAGAGAAAAGTTTGAAAGTGTAACCACCATTCCTTTTCTAATTAATGAAGGTGGGGACTCAAATCTTAATGAGGGAAACTTAAGCAGATCTTTGCTGGAGATAAGATCAGATGCTGAGATATAAATAGAAGGTCAATAACAGTTTGTAGGCGGACACTCTTCAGTGGGAAACTCTCATTCGTGCTCTTGGTACTTTTTTCAGGTCAGTCTTCTTAGCTTGTTTTGCGAGAGTCTCTCTGTTTTCATTTGTAGGGGAGGGGGAAAAGACACATTTAGATGTGTGTGTTTAGAACAGGTGAAGGAATCGAAAGAGAGAAGAAGAGAGAGAGAAAGGAGGAGAGATTAAGATCAGATTTTGGGAGAATATGAGGCACATTCTCTTCAGTATTCCATTTGAGATACTGGTTTGGTGACATTATTTATGAGGTTAGCCACAATGATTATGAAATGCCCTGTGCTTTCCCCACCGTTGTATTTTGCAGCTGGTACAAACAGATTTTCTATAGTGTCAAACAAGATAAAACTGTGGATATGAAAGTAAACTGTCCAGTTGACTATAGTTGACTGCTGTTGCCTACAGTATATAGACAGGTATTCATTTTAAAACACTATAGGCATCATACCCTTGCCGACTTGCGGAAAAACTGCGCTAAATGACTGAGGATTACACAAATAAAGACTGAAAGTCTTTATGACCACTACAAACTCACACAGAAAAATGCACCTCATTCCTAGGTGACGCGTGACAAATGAAAACAATGTGTTCTAAAATTGGCTCAAAATATTAAACTTGTTTTATATTCTCCGACTGGACGAAATCATAGCCTGAAGCTAACAGAGTCTGTGCCCATTACATACATGCAATTTTCTGCGAAAGCACTCAACTCGGATTGCCAAAAATCTAAAGATTGGCTTTGACTTTCAGAAAATCATCCAGACTGCAAATCAGGGACAAAATTTTAATAAGGTGCTGAAAAGGAACCCCTAAAGTGACTGATTTGTTGCTTTCCACATAGCAATCATTTCCACAGACGGCAAATTACTGTTCTGTGATCTCACAATTAATTACAATACAGTTTGACTATAGTCATGTTTCTAAGCTAACAAAACACAAAAGAATGTATTTATATAACAGGTCAAAACCTATAAATATCAAGGAATTGTACAATGTCCCAAGCCTGGAAAAGGCTTTCCTGGGACAGGTGTTCTAACAAAATCGCAAAGGTCATGGAAAAAGTCTATACATTTACATTTTTGTGGTTTTGGAGCTTGTGTACAGTAAAACTCTCCTGAAAGCCTTAGTCAAGACTGATTTGTGAGTAAACCATTGTTTTGAGTCACTTATTTTTAATAAATCATTCAAATCAACTCACAAATTGGTCTGACTGATTTATAAGCAAATCAGTATTGAAATTATTTCTAAAAATTCTTACCCAGTAATCAGAAATAGCTGGAAAGGTCATGGAAATTGGTTCAAATGTGTGGGAACAATTGAAATGAAAACTGGAATAATTTGCTTACTGCTCACTACACTTTCATCGTATCGATATTCAGACTCAAAGGCACCTATGTTTGTTTGTGGACTAACTAATTTACATGTTTAGGTTATATCTTTTATGGAATAAACAGCCCCTTGTATCCTATGCTTGTATCACAATTTCCAACTTTTCCAGCATCCATCTTCCTCTCAAGCTGACTTCTTTTCATAGTTGGTTTCTGTTGAGGCCATTTCAACATGGGTTACACCTTATTTTGATGGGCTCCTTTAGACTTTTTTTTACTAGAAGTACAGTTTAACCTTTGTCATCTCATATTAGAGTACTAGTTGAGTATTAGTAGACTGTTAGGGGTATAGGGTTAGGGGAATACGTTGACATGTAATTGCAAAGATACTTATATTTAAGTTAATATAATATTTGTTGGGGGACCATCACAATAAAGAGTTTGCCGATATTAAGCAGACAGTCTGCTAATACTCTAATGAGAGCTAGTTGATATGTAGGTGTAACGTTAATTAGAGTCAATAGAATGTTTAAAGGTGTCAAGGTCTGCGTGTATAAACAGCACGAAGCGCGATTCAAAATAAGTCCTTTAATGACAACATTGGACAAAGAATAATGTAGAACACAGGGTATAATGGAGCTAACAAAAGGAACTAATGAGCTAACTGATGGGCAACAGGTGACTATAATAACTAAATCAAACACACGGGAAAACTAGGGGTACGTTTACACGACAACGATATGCTTAAACTGAGAAGTTTTTCCCTTTGAGTTTACCACGTACAGACAACACCATTGTCAAAACAATCCCCCATTCACACGGATCTGCGGAAATGACTAAAAACACTGTATTCTGCTGCCAGACCATTAGATGGTGATAAAACACTATAGATTGGACACGTAACACGCACGTGTCATCGTTTTCAGAGATTTGCGTTTTTGTTGTTTACACGGAGACTGTTTTCAAAAACTTGCACTTTGAAACCCGTTCAAGAGGAAAACTTTCAGATGGGACCGAAGGTGCTGCAGGCAGAACGACGCCTGACCAAGGCAGAACCTGTGGGAGCCCGGTGAAGTCGTAAGGTTGAGGGTTTCTGGTGGAGCCGAGGGAGGAGCCAAGGCAGAGACGATGCGTCGACCGACCGCGCGCAGTGAAATGTTGGGTTCAGAGGCTGGAGACTGAGCCAGGGGATCCTCTGGACTAGGCAGAGCTGATGTGCTGATGGCCTGAAGGACTGAAGCAGAGCCACACAGTTCAGTGCAGGAGATGAAGAGGGACTGTAGGGGCTGTTAGAGGAGGTGGGAGAGGGAGACTGGAAGATTCAGGTCTGGGCGGAACCAGCGGGAAAACAGGAAGTTCAGGGCTGGATGGAACCAGCTGGGTCTGGAGAAACAGAGGAATATCCACAAACACCTCTAACAGTCCAAAAAAATGTTCCAGCAAGCATAGCAAACTTGCAGGCGGGGCTTTCCTCCCAGCCATCGAACTCCACTAACACTCCCTCAGTAGTGGGCTCTCACACCTGGTCAGACACACCTTCTGGTTCAGGATCCAGGCTGACGACTCCTTCCGTCCGGTGTTCAAGTTTGGGCTCGTCAGTTGTGGCAGGCTGAAGTCCACGGTCTGCTGTGGGCTCTTGTTCAATCTCCATCATGGTGGTGGATGTCTGATCTCTAGATGCGGAGTGGGGCTGGTGTGGTCCTCAGCCGGGCCGATGGTGAACGGTGAGTCGTTGCTCACCAGCACCCACTCCACGAATGGGGCAAAGTTTTCTCAGGGACCATCCGCTGGAATGCGTGCCTTGGACCGCTTGCTCAGGCCAGGTAGTAAAATGAAAAGAGTGAGTGGTCCTTGTAGTGCATCTAGCATGCAAAATGGAGGAAGTCCCATGTGTGTTCTTCCAGCAGAAGGTCTCCCTGCTTGAGGCAGAGAAGCTGGACGTGTTTAGGTCCAAAGGGCAAAAACGAAAATCAAAAAGGGAAAAAACACAGCAAAAATTAAACTGTATTGGTCCATTCTTCTGTCATGGTTTGTGTGTGTAAATAGCACGAAGATAAAGGAGATTCAAAATAACAGTCCTTAATGATGACACCACTCAGGAGAATAGGAAGATAGTCAAACTACACACAACATAACATGAACAAGAATGGACAGAGAACACACAGGGTATAAATACATGGAGCTAACAAAAGGAACTAATGAGCTATGGGCAACAGGTGATTATAATAACTAAATCAAACAGACAGGAAAACTAGGTCAGGGGAAACACAATGAAACATAACATAACTATGACAAAAGGGGACCATCAAAATTGAGTATTACCTCAACGTGTTCTACAACAAGTGTTTGTATATTGCTGTAGTAAATATGAATACATAATTAATAAATATGAATATATAATTAGATTTATATTATATTAAATATCAATTCTATTTTTAAAGCAGTCAGTCTCATGAAAAGACGTCATGTGCAACAAGCAGAAGCCTTACGTGTGGATTCTCATTTGTCACACTGCAGGACGATTGATGTAGATGTGGGCTGAACACAGATAATCACAGATCTACTTGCCACCGATGGTCTCTGCGATAAACTTAGCTCACAATGCTTTTGAAAAACGCCATGGACAGTGGAGATTTCTGCAGCTGCTGGTAACCTGTGGGAGTGAGAAATTGCTTCATAACTGTCACCTGACTGATTTTAGTAAAAAAAAAAAAAAAAAAAAATGCTGCAATGTTTCCACTTACAGACCCTCTGCATCTTAAAACCACTGTTTTTTCCCCCCCAGTAAATAGAGATTTACACTCATATTAAATAGGGTGAATTCAAAGTAGGTTTGAATAAACATATATATTTTTTGCAATGTAGCAAACTTCAGCTGAAACAGTGCAAGCAGACAGTCCTCATTTGTAAAACATACATATGATCAGATTTAATCCTAATTCCATGAATTTCATCCTGTTGCTACACATGAAGAAATCAAGATTTATAAAGACAGAAACTGACATGAAAATATTTTGCAGAAATGTTGCTCATCACACTGTTGGAATTGAGAATTGCAGTAAAATGTGGACGATCCAGCTGAATTTCAGTTTTTTACCCCCAGAGAGCTATGCACATTTTTATTTGATATACAATTCAAACAATTTGAAGCTTTCTTTACATCAGATGCTGCAATGATTTCTTGTGCTTTGAGAGAAGGATAATGATAAGATCACATCTAAATAAAAGTGTAAGGGTGTTCAATTATAATTATGTATTTTCCTGAAGTTATGGGGGCATGCTATAATCTCTATGGAATATGAAGTACAGCTAAACATTTTCAACATTTCTTACATTGAGAAATTATCACAAGCGCTCAGATGCCAGTGCCAGCGTTAACAGCACTGTGCACCATCATTTTTTTCCCCCTGCAGATGCCATAGCCTACATTGATATATATATCTATCATGCTTCAACGAGTCTTTTCATCAGTTGACGCCTCTGCACTGTTCCACAGGGGCACTTCCCCTTCTCTCGCTCCCAATTTGGCTCACCTTTTTTCCATTTTCCATTGCCCCCTCAGTGTATTAATATGCTGCATCACTGTTTTTCTCTTTGCATTGCATGACCAATCAGTGTTTTTAATCAGAACTACAGAAATGGAGCTTATAAATATTTAGTGGAAATTAACCTGACTTTTAATTTCTATGTCAATTAAACAGCTATTTAATTAAATTTATTTAATTATTTAATTCGACCTGTGTAATCTTAACTATCAATGGTGGTTTGTTCATTTTCATTAAATACTCATTAAAGACTTAAGCATATTTCAAATATTTGTTGTATTTGCTCTGTAATCTATATGGATCTAAGTGTTGACATTACAGTGCTATCCACCATATATGATCACACATTTCCTTCAAACACATTGTTATATTGTAAGAAAACTGATGACTGTGTTGAAAGCAAAGAAATATCGAATGACTGTCTCTTTCCAACCAGAAAAGAAATGCATAACATAATTGGAAATTGTGGTCTTTGACTGTTCCACAGAAAGACAGACCACTACTGAAAGTGAAATGCACATCATTGAATGGCACACAAATACACATTTACTGTATATATTTGTGCATTGTCTATGGATGTTAATTCAAATCAAAAAGATTATTTATGCACAACCAAATGCAAACTGAACAAATAAGAAATGTGAAATCCATTAAGAGTTTTGTGCCCCTTGTCTAAATCTCATGGTGGCATAGGGCATTGATTTAATGAAAATGCAGGCTACATCAACGTTTTGTTTGATAATAGTGACATTTCAGTTTCTTACCTTAGCGATTTTGTTAAATGTGCATTAGAAGTGAGGGTTGTTCTCTCTCTTCTAGTCCTTTAGACTAGAGTAGAAGTTGATGTGGCCGCCGTGACGTCATCGAATACTTCCTCGAGCTTGTCGCGCGACACCGGTTAGCATGGTAGCGCGAGGCTGTTAGCTTCGCTACATCAATAATGTTTTAACTTGTCGGGTTTTATACCAGCAAGCACAAAATACAACCACACTGTTAGTAAACCAATAAAGCTTAACCTATATGCAAAACAACGAATTTCCATCAGGAATAACCGCGTCTCGAGGTAGGAAAAACATTGGCGAGCTAACATGTTCGCGCAGCTCAAAGCGCACTTTAATTTGTCTGATTATTACTAATTGTTGTTTAGTTTATCACGGACAGCCAGTCGAAATTGGTGAATAAGCTATGTATTTTTAATAAATGGATAAATGCTATGTTAAAAATGCTGTCTGAACACTTGTTTGATGGTTATTTAGCACCAAATGACTGTTAGCAGGTTGTTAGTAACGTTAGCAGGTGTTTTGGACTTTAAAAATAATCTTTTCAGTTTATAGTTTAATTGCTTTTTACGGTCTTAAAAACATATGTTTCTAAGAATAAGCTTGTTGTTAAAGCAGGACATTTCTGGAAGGCTGGGGTGTGTTTGACAGTTGTGTATCAGTTGTGGCCTTTATGAACATAACACGGCTTTCCTTGTGACAGTGATACCGTGTAACGTTAGTTTATTATAGAATTGTATGTATTCAGTGGAATCAGGTGTTTTTTGTATACATTTTTTTTACTTTCTTGCATAATGCAGACAGAATGGAAGAACAAGCAAGCAGTAACATAGAAGTGACTGTGAAAACCCTGGACTCCCTGAGCAGGAGTTACACAGTTCAGGCACAGGTGAGCTGGATTTTTTTTATTATGCACATTGTCACGTGTCCTTTATGCTGGTGACTGTCCACCACAATTTAAGGTGAAGAACGAGTTATGTGACCGCAGACTAAGACAGTAGTCCATTGCCTATTGTCTTTTCAAAAATGACAGCTTCTCGTTTCACTACGTAGATGACCGTGAAAGAGTTCAAGGAGCACATATCACCCTCCGTTGGAATTCCTGTTGACAAACAAAGACTCATTTACCAGGGCAGAGTACTTCAAGATGAGAAAACCCTAACAGAGTACAGTGAGTTGATTTGCATAAAAACAGTAAATCGTACAAATGAATAATATCCCCATTGCAGCCTTGTGACTTCCTGTACTGTTTCTGTTCATCCATCTCTGTCTAGATGTGGACGGAAAAGTCATTCACCTCGTAGAGCGCGCCCCACCGCAGACCACCCAACAGGGCTCCGGCTCAGGTGGCGTACCAGGGTCTTCTGGGGTGACACAGGGAGGAAATCAGAACCCGAATTCAACCAGTAGCTCCCAAGGGACCCCACTTGGGCCTACGCATGACCGCAATGCTAACAGCTACGTTATGCTGGGTACTTTTAATGTTCCGGTTAACATTATGGACCCTCAGCAGATTCAGGTAGAGACTTTTTTTATGTTCAGGTGACTTAATATGACTGTATTGCTTGAGATATATATATATTTGTACATTTTAATGAATGTATTCTCTTTCCTCAGATGTCGATTCAGCAGATGATGACAGGCCTGGGAGACACTGCTAGGAATCCACGAGTCAATACCAGCACTGGGGTGAGTACCATTGTGAACTAAAGATTTTCTTTTTTTCAAATACATTTATAATTTTATTTAGGAGAGTAAAATATTTTACAGAAGAGTTCTGTTTGAAATAAATGCAGTTCTTTTCAGCTTTCTGTTCATCAAAGAAAAGAACATCTTTTTTCACTGTTTTCACAAAAATATTTCGCAAAACAACTGTTTTCATCATTGATAATAAGAAATGTTTCTTGGCCACCAAATCATCATATTAGAATGATTTCTTCAGGAAAATGTGATGCTGAAGACTGGGGTAATGATGCTGAAAATTACTGCTTTGCCATCATAGAAATAAATTACATTTTAAAGTGCCTTTATTATGCTATTTTAAAGGTTCCTTATTTTGTTTTGGAGGTCTCCTACTACAGGTTTACATGCATCCAAGGTCAAAAAACACTTTAATTTTCTCATAATATACATTGCATATCACACCATTTCTCAAAAGCCCTGTTCACACCTGGTATTAAGAGATGTTTTCGTCAATCCAATCCCAAGTAGACGACTCTAAATACAGGTGTAAACGGGGTCTAAAACGTTTTGAGCTTGTCCACTTTTCAACCTCTGCTAGTTGAAAATGCATTCAGCCCGACTGCTTTCAAACTGTAGATGCTCATGTGGTCGAATGCCCTCAAACAACCACGAAATACCACCTACTCTCCGCCTCCTGACCTAATTACGCATAAACATCATGGGAAGCACGCTAGCCAGACAGGATTTAAACTTTGACGGCTGAAGACCCAAGTGAAGATGAAAAATGTACCAAGCACAATGTTCTCTAACCATTCCTGATTTCTAACTCGCCCACACCACGTTCGCCCTGGTCTTGCGGCTGTCAGAGAAGAAACTCTCTGCTGGGAAAACTGCTGCTCTCCGTATGTTTTACCGTTGTCTCCGATCGCGTTCACATGTAAATTGCGTGAGCTTATTTTGTCCGTTAGGTCTGAAAGATCTGAAAAAGCCCATAAATTTATAGGCCGCTTACCTCGAAGAAATCAGGGCAGACGTGGTTGAAAGTGGACAATAGAGATGGATTAAAACACCAGGTGTAAACAGGAATATGTCTCCCTCATGAACTTGTGATCCGTTCGACCAAAAAGCATCTTAATAAGAGGGCCAAAGAATTTGAAAACGGTTAGTTCATGGATTCAGTCTCTCTAAACCCTTCCTTTCCAAGAGCCTACTCTGCTCTGATCGGTCAGACGGCCCAGTCTATTGTGATTGGTCTACGTCTTACAGTGCGTGTTGGAAACAAAACAGCTACTTCCAAATTGGATGTTATCTCTGGAGGCTTTCTCAGTGCTTGTATACACAGTGATACGATCAGGACCGATGGCGTTGGTTTTTCTGTATCAATTCCAGCGTGAGTCCTCATCCTTTTGAAGTGGATGCAAAGTGGATTCACAATGCTGAAAACACCACGAACCAAACTCTTCTAGGCCTCAGTGAGTACTGTGTTTGAGGGAGGGTCAGAGTTGTTCGCGGGCAGCCAATTAAGACCATGGACTGACATTATGCAAATTTGTTACTTGTTGATTTTGAGAAAATGACTTGCTGATCAACAGTAAATGCAATAGGTGACAAAACCAGTAACCTTTTCACCCACCTCCGCTTCCATCATCATACGTATTTCGCCTCTATACAGAGAGTATGTTGCAGTTCATTTGCTGAAACGGGAAATGTTGCATTAACCTGTTAACTGCTGATGCCTTTCTGTGTTTTGTTATATTTACATCCCTTGAGGCTTTTAGTCAGAAAGCGTGCTCATTTGGATAAAAACTTACGGATTATCATGTTTACATAAAATATCTTTAGAGAGGAATATTTTTGTTTTTTTATAATGAGATTTTGGAGTAAAATATGCTGTTATGCTTGTCATATATATATACAGACCCTTTCCAAAAAATTAGAATATCATGGAAAAGTTTATTTATTTCCATGATTCCATTCAAAACGTTAAACTTCCATAGATTATAGATTCAGGGCCTACAACTTAAACGATTTCAAGTATTTAGTTGTTTATTTGTACATAATTTGGGCTTCCAGCTCATAAAACCCACGAAAACAGGATTTCAAAAAATTAGAATATTACATGAAATCACACAGTAATTACACAGTGATACCATGGTCATTGAACCAGGTTTTGGTTCTTTTGGCAGTGTGGGCAGGTGCAAATCCTGCTGGAAAATGAAGTCAGCATCTCCATAAAGCTTGTCTGCTGAAGGAAGCATGAAGTGCTCTGAAAATGTCCTGGTAGACGGCTGCGTTGAGTGGACAGCACAGTGGACCAACACCAGCCGATGACACGGCTCCCCAAACCAACACAGACTGTGGAAACTTCACACTGGACTTCAAGCATCTTGGATTGTGTGCCTCTCCATTCTTCCTCCGGACTCTGGGACCTTGGTTTCCAAATGAGATGCAAAATTTGCTCTCATCAGAAAAGAGGACTTTGGTCCACTGTGCTTTATTAAATCCAGAGTCAACGCAGCCGTCTACCAGGACATTTTCAGAGCACTTCATGCTTCCTTCATTCTCCAGCAGGATTTGCACCTGCCCACACTGCCAAAATAACCAAAACCTGGTTCAATGACCATGGTATCACTGTGTAATTACTGTGTGATTTCATGTAATATTCTAATTTTTTGAAATCCTGTTTTCGTGGGTTTTATGAGCTGGAAGCCCAAATTATGTACAAATAAACAACTAAATACTGGAAATCGTTTAAGTTGTGGGCCCTGAATCTATAATCTATGGAAGTTTAACGTTTTGAATGGAATTATGGAAATAAATAAACTTTTCCATGATATTCTAATTTTTTGGAAAGGGTCTGTATGTATATATATCATCATACGTATTTCGTATTTATATATATATAAACAAATTAAATTTGTCTGAAAATAAAAAGAGAACAAGAAATATTTTCCTCAAAGACAAATGTAGCAATTTAAACAGATTTTCTTATGCAAATTTTTATTTTATTTTATTCAGTACATATATTTATACTTTTTCTTTCTTCCAGACCAATGGCTCTGTGAACGTTCAGATAGATTTGGACCAGTCATTGCAAAGTGAGCCCAGACTGCGGCTGCTATTGGCTGAGAACTTGCTGAGAGACACCAATGCTGTGATCCAAAGACTGGAGGTAAGCGATTTCGTTGAGAATTATCTTGCTTGGCTAAGTGCATACCCTGGTATTAGGATGAATAAATGTGCATGCACATTTCTTATTGATTCTTTAATTATTCCTTAATCTCTGTCTGTATTAATAGGGGCAGCCCACGGATGCCTCCTCTTCCCAGGAGGACTCTGCACCTCCACCCACCTCCTCCACTTCCACTCCATCTCCTTCTGCACAGCCCATGGATACTTCTCCTCCTCCGTCCAGTACCCCACCATCCTCCTCCTCCTCCACCCAGACTGAGGGAGCTCCAGCCCCTCCAGCAGGCCTCAGGTAGGACCTGTTTATTCATAATCATAATCTAATTATTTTGCTTAATATAATAAAATTGTATTGTTAATTTTTTTTTTTTACTATTTTATAATGCCTTAATGGTGTTTTTTGTTGTTACTGTAATTTTTCAAGCTTGATCACTGTTGTTGTATGCAAAAGAGCTGAATGTGTTTGTAAATTGCACAAGTTTGGAATGTATGAGCACAATTTTCATTTTTGGATGAAGCAATGAACTATTCGTTTTTTTGTTTTGCTTTTTTGTTCTTATTGAACCATGGTTTTAATTAAATTGTGAAGTCAATTTTTATCAAGAAGTTAAAATAAGGACTAACCATCTTGTATATATCCGTCATGATGTCTCTTTGTCATTGTTTTAGTCATCGGTTATTCACACTTGATGTTATTTTAACAGATTGGGGCATTTTAGGGGTGTGATTTTAATAGGTCTGAGAATGTCCACTTGGGTGGTTGAGTATTAGTTTACTCTAAATCATGTGGTTAAGGTTTATAGTTGCTCAAACTTCCACCTACATGGCTTTAATATTGTGGGAAGAAATCTGGTGATTTCTAAAGTATTTTTTTGGAATAGTTACGGCATGGTAAATATAATGCATGCGATACAAATGAACTTGTCACCCCTATTATAAATAAGAAAACTCAATTATAATTAAGTGTACAGTTCTATTTTTTGATCTCAAAAAATCTTTTCCTCAAACTATGAGTATTTGCAAAAATTTCCCCATTTAAATTACCAGTGAATTGCCACATGAAAGATTGATTTTGTGTCTTACTGAAGAATGACTAACAAATTTGGGGGGGAAAAGAAATGTGAGTTTCCGCCTTTCAGTTTCTTAAACACCTGAAAACAATGTTGCTTTTGTCTCATTTTACCTTTTGGTTTGGCCTAATAATGAAATTTGTAGGAAATGTACAGACACTTTAAAATCAACCGCCTACAACATGAGAAAACAGAGGAAGTTCTTTAATCCGGGAGACAAAGTTTCAGTAGTGAACGAGTAGGCATGACTTCAGTCTACCTAGACATTGTTGACATTTGACATCAGGTTAAGAAATGTGGGTTTGTCTCTTTGATTTACCTCACTGAATTAGGAAACTAACATCTTGCTGAGCTGTAAATAGTTCTATTTATATGATAATTATATGTAGCCTACCATTGAAAAGTGTATGGTCAGTAAGATTTTTAAAATGTTTTTGAATGAAGTCTCTTATGCTCACCATTTATTTGATCAGAAATACAGTAAAATGGTAATATTATGAAATATTATTGCAGTTTAAAACCGTATTTTAAAATGTTATTTATTCCTGTGATGCAAAGTTGAGTCACATGCTTCTTCAGAAATCATTCTAATATACCGATTTGCTGCTTAAAAAACATTTCTTATTATTATCAATGTTGAAAATAGTTGTGCTGCTTAAAGTCCCCCTGTAGTCAATAATTTTATCCATTAACTCATCTTTGATCACCAAAAGTACATATTTAAACTTTTTTTTGAAAAAAAAAAAAAAATGTCTTCATGCATTCAATAGCTTGAATGTAACTCTACATCCTTGTCTCATTTAATATACGCAGTGCTATGAATATGTAAATTAGCCCCGCCTCCACTCACTCACACCAGCTCAGAGATCCAGTCGTTGACGATCACGCGTTGACGTGATTGGTTACAAGGTAGTTTGTGACGTCAGAAACACCAGCGATTTCAATACTTGTATTGCTTCATACTACTGCTTTTAATATTAGGCTATTATTATTATTATTATTATTATTATCATCATCCTTAAAATACTATGTGTAAATAGCATTACTGTACATGTTGCCCCTTTAATGTCTTATCTTTCATTTTTTGTATATGAAATTTAGGAAACGTTAATTAGATACAGTATTATTTCTTAATGAGTCAGTGGCTATATATAAGCTTAAGACTGCCATACTGTCCCTGATCGAATTTCTGAAATTTCATGAATGTTTGGCTCTTGCTGATGTCCTCTTTCACAATGTCCAGGATGTCTTGAAACTGATATGATTCATACAGAAGTATGAATAAAATTTGTCTTCAAAAGACGACAATTCTCTAATCAGAGTGACGGATTCTCCCAACTCCTCTTTTTTCTTTTGATGTTTTTGTGTAACGTAAAGCAGCAGCTGGTCATCTATTTTCGCTACTTTGTTTTTGAAACAGCATCGCCCTTAGAATAAAAAGACTGTTATCGTTCATTGGTGTGGACGCTGATATAGTTATCGTTATAGTTATCTTTCTAGTTATCGTTCTTGCTGTCAACGGGCCTTAACTGGAACTTGTCACAGCACTTGCATATTGATGCCCTTTTGTTGGTTTAACTGCTTCTGTTCTCTGCATTTGTAAGTCACTTTGGATAAAAGCCTTTGTTAAATGATTAAATGGAAGTGTAAACTGTAGCTTACCATTAAATGACTATGAAATACCCTTAAATAAGTTTTTCCCCAATTAGGCTGTAAAAGTCCCTTTTATTTTTTATCATCGTATATTAATTTTTATTTATTACCTGGTTCCCTAATATGTCACCGTTCTCTCCCTAGGTAAAATATTAACAATTGTTTTATTGTTCAGTTGAGACATTGACTCTAAGGCACGTGATCAGTCTTGTTTTATCAAAAAACTGTTCAGTTCATATAATACAATACAATAACACCACACAGATGAGTCATTTTCTCAGTTTCATGCGCAATTAATCAGCGCAGATGATTAAAACCAACTGTGGGAGTTTATCTACATAAATATGTCTTTGCTAAACCACTGTAAAGCGATGCTCCCACTACTTCTGTTACTTCTGTATCCTACTAACCAGTTTTAAAAGTCAAACAAACCACCATTCTTACCTCTTGTGACTTGCTTTTTGAGTGTAAAACTAAAGGTTATGTTTAGTATAAGCCGCCTTGTTTAGTTGACTAAGCAGAGTCTGTTTTGTTTGATTTATTCACTAAACACTTATCAATATACTCTACTGCACTTACACAGTGATATATAAACAGAGTAGCAGCTTGTGTGAGCCTGTGTGTTTTCCTTTGGTATCACAAGCTAATTAAATCCATTAGTGATGCCCTGACGGTCAATGTTTTAAACCAAAGCATATTGCATTTAGAGCCATTGATTTATGATGATACGGTCTTCCCATCAGCCACCCAAGCCCAGCCGAGATGGTGGAGATGTTAACAGAGCTGAGGAGAGTGGAGGAGAGACTTCAGCCCTTCATTCAGAGAGCTCACCTCATTCTAGAGGCGGCCACAACTGCAGACTACAACAACAACGTAAGAAGCTCACTCATAAATGTTGTCCTCTCTGATAACCTTAGCCAGACACCATGTTTACTTCAATGTGAATGCAAATGAATTTGGAATTGAAGATCAGTTATTCAGCCAACAGAACATTAACTTCTTTTTTTTTTACAATTTCAGTGGACAAAAACATCAAAAATGAGCTGTAAAAATTTACTTGAAGTCATATATCAATATTTAGTGATTATTTCACTCTTGTGATATTAGCTTAGATCTTGTATCAGTATTTGTATTTTATTTGTGCATTAATATAGGTTTCTACAGTTCAATTAATGGAAAGGTCTAAATAAGTGCAAACTTTGAAAGCGATATTTTTAGCACATTTTATTATATTAGGTATCATAATCCTGGATAAAAAATATATCAGTACAAATCATACATTTCAAATCAGCATATCAGAATGATTTCTGAAGGATCATGTGATACTGAGGACTGGAGTAATGATGCTGAAAATTCAGCTTTGATATCAGGAATAAATTTCATAATTTTAAAATATATTATTTTAATATATTTATTATATACAATTGTTATTATATGTCACAATATTAGTGATGTTTTTTCCTGTATTTTCAATCACATAAAAGCAGCCTTGGTGAGCATAAGAGGCTTTGGTTAGGTTACACATTATTTTAAGGTGTCCTTGTTACAGTGTATTAGTGAGTTATATTACCGTAATTAACTACATATACTTACTGTTAGGGTTAGTTGCGTGTAATTACGCATAATTTATAGTTTTTACCATAGTAACTACTTGTAACGTATAACAAGGACACTGTAAAATAAAGTGTTACTGAAAAAAAAGACTGAAAAAGACTCCAAACTTTTGTATGGTATAGTATATAGTGGAAATCATCTAAATAAGCAAAATTTAAACTAAATCAACATGTGATACATTTTTTTGTTGGTCTTTTTATAGATCTTAAAGGAATTTAATTAAATAGTTTGTTTTGTTAATTTGATATTAGGTTGATTAATTGGGCTTTAAGCATGATCTCTTTGATTGGGTAAAAGAGCTAAATATTAAATTTTTTTTGAAAAACAGATCCAAGAGAGGGATGAGGACCAACGCATTCTCAACCTAGTGGGGGAGGCCCTCCGTCTCTTGGGAAACGCCCTGGTCGCCCTGAGTGACTTGCGGTGTAACCTCCTAAGCAACCCTCCTCGACACCTGCATGTTATCCGCCCCATGTCCCACTACACCTCCTCTGTTCTGACTCCAGCAGGCGTGCATCACCTCCCCATGCAGGTAAAGATATGTGACTCGTGCAGTGGGAAACGTGCATAACACTGAAAGTGAAAGTTTTGTAGAGCACTTCATAAATGAGTACTGAGGTGTTTTTGGAAGACGTACATTTTCCAAAGTTTCAGGAAGTACTGAGACCACAGGGTCTATAATTGTAATTTGTTGAAGTAGACCTAGTTAAAACAAGTTAGTTAACTTTTAAATTAACATTGCCTGCAGTTGAATCTTGGAACAACTGTGACCATGTCAGCCAATGGCAGACCAGCAGCTGATGGTCAACCTCAGTCAACTGGCCAATCAGATCAGCAAGGCCAGGGACCAACCAGTCAGCCTGGTCCAGCCAATCAGCAGGGTGGACAGCCAGGGCCCAGAGTCATCCGGATCAGTCACCAAACCATGGAGCCTGTAGCGATGATGCAGATGAACATTGATGGTGGGTTTCATTTGTGTGTGTGTGTTGGATGGAGGGGTGTAATTGAATGAATTAAATGAGTTTAATTTGAGTTGTTTAATATTTTTCAGACTCTGGAAACAACCCACAGGCTAATGGACAACCAAACGCTGCTGGCACTGGACAGCCTGGTTAGTCCTTAGATTATCTGAATTTCATCCTCTGAGAGACACTTTATCTATGAATAGTTTTTTGATTCTTCATGGAATATAAAGTCCAAAAGAAACAGTATTTATTGGAAATAACTGTAACAAAAGTTTTTTTCCGTTACTTTGGATCAGTTTATTTTAGTGCATCCTTGCTGAATAAAAGGATTAATTTCTTTAAAAAAAAAAAAAAAGAAGAGAAAAAAGAAAAGCAAAGCAAACAACAAAAAAACCTTACTGACCCCACACTTTTGAATGGTTTATATATGAGGGCAGTCGATATGGACAATAAAACACCTATAATTATTTTTTGATCAATATTAGGATTTTGAAACGATGTTTAACACACACAGTTATCTGTACAAATTTTTTTGGTAGCTGTCTTTATCAAAGATCATTGCGGGCACCATATCTTTGCATAAATGATACGTGACGTCATTTCTTTATGCCTTTTTTTTTTTTTGTATATTTGTATATTCACACTGAGGGGGCTGGTGAAAAATCTTGCTTTCTGAAAGCTTGCATGCTTACATCGTGATTTTATTACGATTTCCATTAAACGCAGAGCCCTAATATGTATGTTTCAGTTTGTGTCTCTATGTATTTATGTGTGTCTGTGTTTGTATGCAGGGCTTGACATTAACTTTTTTTTCTCACCAGCCACCGTGGCTAGTGGTTTTCCAAAGTTAAAAAGGAAAAACTGCCATATAGATAATTATTTTTAATATTATTTTATAATTTGGCAGCAGGTATATTTGGCTGCTGTCACTTTAAGACCCGATGCACAAATCCATTATACTGTTACACGTGCATTTCCGGTAACACTTTACAATAAGGTAAGGTATTAACTAACATGAACTAACAATGAGCAATACATTTTTTACCGTATTTATCTTTGTTAATGTTAGTTGATAAAAATTCAGCTGTTCATGTTAGTTCACAGTGCATTAACTAAAGTTAACAAATACAACCTTTGATTTTAATAATTTATTAGTAAATGATGAAATTAATGTTAACTAAGATTAATAAATGTTGTAGATGTATTGTTCATTCTTAGTTCATGTTAACTAATGAACCTATATTGTAAAGTGTTTCCGCATTTCCTTTCTCAAGTGTTTACGTTCACTTAAAACATCCCCGCCAGGACCTCCATTTTGACATTATTTTGTGTGTATTTGACTGTTTAAGCACAATAAGCAGCAAAAAAGAACTCGGTTTAGTTCTGAGAACTACTTTATGTGCACACAGTTTGGATGAAATTCAAGCCCTGTAACAGCAACAATATTCACCTGGAGCAAATGAAACAAGTGAGCGAGGGGAGGCTGGTTTGTGTGTCAACTCCTAGAGAGATCATGAGAGAGCGAGAAAGCGCAGCTGGTATCGTGCATCTATTCTGGAAAATTAGTATTGGAAGCGTTTCAGATATTTTAGTGTCGATATGTATCGAAAAATCTATATTTTTGACAACACCACATTGCACTTAGTTTATTATTTCACATGCCTTTTTAAAAGACTACAACTGAAAAATCGATATATTACATATAATCCAACCTGCCAAATTGGCTAGAAGGAGGGACTGCGTCACACACCACTGCTGCAATCTGAGTGTTAATGTTGAAACAAAATGTATGTATGCATGTATTAAAACAAAATAATTATACAATTATAATTATATAATCATACAAAATTATTTTTTTAGTGATCTGCACCAACATGAGCATGTTTAATATGTTACACATATGTTTGCATGTTGCAGGTGCTCCCCCTACTGTTCAGATTCCTGGTCTACCTCCAGAATTCATGCAAGCCATTATGCATCAAGTCACTCAGCAAGCCATGGCAATGGCAAACGCTTCCTCTACTGGCCAGCAAGGGCAACAGACCACCCCACCTACAGCAAACGTTGGCTCTGGCTCTACTCCGCCCCCCATGCCCCCTTACCCACCCCAGGCCAGAGTGGTTTTCACCAGACCATCTTTTCCTCACAGGATGGCCAGCCCCACTTTCACCACAAGAGGGGCCACTATCAACCTCAGATCAGCTGTTCCACCGATGATGGGCCAACAGCCTGGACAGGTGAATGAAATTCCCATGATATTTCTAGAATATAGCAGTGTAAATCCCGCATAGGGCAGTTCATGGAATTTGAATTATAAGGTAATTTTCCATTGAGTCTTAAGTATATAATAACTAATAATAACCAATTAAAAATGAAGTGGTTAAAAAAATCTATAGATTAAAATTAATATAAAATCTACAAGTATTTTATTTATTTATTTTTAATATTTTTTAAATGGTTAAAATATATTCTCAATAGAGAGGCAACTACAACAAGCGATATTAAGCCATTCACATGTTGTGTGAAAATGAGTTTGAGACTGAGCTATACATTGCTGCAAAAAAATTAAATTTCAACTTAACATTTATAAAAGACTCCTGATCAAATGTATCATGGTTTCACCTTCAGCATAGATAATAAGAAGAAATGTATCTTGAGAATCAAATCATCATATTAGAATGATTTCTGAAGGATCATATGAGTAATGATGCTGAAAATTCAGCTTTGACATCACAGGAATAAATTAATTTTTAAAATCTATTAAAATATAAAACAATTTAAAATGTTATAGTTTTTCACAATGTTACTGTTTTTACTGTATTTTTATTCTTGGTGAGCATAAGAAACTTCTTTCAAAACATTTGAAACAAGTGTTTCAGACAGGCCTTTAGAAGACACCTGTCATTTCACAATGTTCTACATGTATTCCTCTGCATGCTTTTATGTTGTTTTAAATTGAGTTTTGAATCATTTTAAATTTTGTAATGGACTCTTCCCTTTTGTAATGGACTTGTTGTAAAAATACACATCCAGACTACCTACATATTTCCACAAAAATCTCCTCTAAAATTTTCTGGTATAGATTTCTCTTATAGCAAACTGTGGTAGTAATTCTGTCATATTTCAAATTAATTGTTCAAATTAATTAGTAGTACAGTCAATTACAACTAATTATATTACAATATAGTACATTTATATGTATCGTTAAATATAGTAAACATAACATTTATATAATATTTTAAACATGATGGTTATGAGTTCCATAACTTTTAAATACGTTTTGCGTAAGACTCACTATTTCCATACAGTGCCCTGCAGCTGGAGTTGCGGTTGGCTAAATGTGGATGCGATTGTGCATTATGATAAATTCTTAAGTAGTTCTCGCTTGGACTTGTTCATTGTGTGTTAGTTGTATAAGGATGTGTGTGTTTCCCCTCAGGCTGGACAGTTCCCTCCCGCCGCTCTAAATCAGATGATTGGTGGACTGGTCGGGCAGCTTCTGACAGGCGCCACTGGGGAGATGGGTACTTTTGCATAATACTTGCTCTTGCAATAATACTTGCCCTGGTTTTTGTGAAGTCAATAACATAATGAGCTTAGAGTTCTTTAATAACTGACAAGCGAATAAGCTCAACTGTGGTCACGGGCCTCTTCATGTGGCTGATTTTCTTCGAAGACTGAAGACATTTTATGAAATACAAAAGAAAAAGGCTTTTGTTTAGGGCATTGCATAATATATCTTGCTGTTCTTTGTATCCATAGCCAGCCAAACTGCCTCATCCTCCTCACATACATTCACCTTCTCCACGTCCGCTTCCACAAGCACTCCATCCACCACCACGACTTCCACCAGTGGCTCTGGGCCCACACAGTCCAGTAGTACCAGTACCAGCACTCCCCAACCTGGATCTGCACAGTCAACCCCTCAGGAAAATCCTTTAGGGGGAAACCTGGAGCAGTTGTTGGGGTCTCTACTGGGTGGAGCTGTTGCCGCAGGCGGCCAGGGCCCTTCTATAACAGTCACCATGCCTGGGGTCCCTACCTTCATCCAGGGTGTCACAGACTTCATGCAGGTGAATAGCCCCCTTTGGCTTTATAGACTTTTTTCCCATCTTTGTAGTTCTTAGTATTTGAAACCCTAACCCATTACAAGCAACAGTTCACACAAAAAATAACATTTCTGTCATAATTTACTAAATTTTTTCTTCAATGAAAACAAAGTAGGTTTATAAAATAACTGCACATTATTGGAGGAAACACGCATTGCGATATTTAGTTTTTCTGTGATGCATATTGTGATGGGTAAAAATTTGGTAATATATTTGGTAATGTTTAATATGTATTTATTACTATTTGGTAATAATTAATCATTCTAGAATGATTGGGGTGATTTTGTAGTGCAAATTTGTTTTTTTGTTTTGTTTTTTATTAAAAAGTTGATTTTTTGTTTCTTTCTCTGAAGACTTATTTTTCATTGTGAACCATCCTTTTGTGGCTAAACGATTTGTGGAAAAATTGAAAAGTGTGGGTATTATTCACACATCAGTATTTTAATACGAGAAGTTGTGTTGCATGCTCAGTTAGGAAAGGCCTGATCTTCCTGATGTTGTGCAGTGCAAACCGGCATGATTGAGTTGTCTTTGTAAGATTAAAACTTTGCTTTACTCTGAAACCCACATCACATATATTTATTTGTGATTTGATAATCACCTAATTGCCATATCTATTTTATTCCAAATATCGTGCAGCCCTACCAAAACTGCCAAAGACTGAGGACACGAACCAGTTATCTTGGTCAATAAATCTTGAGGCTCTTATTTGCTGTTTTTGGTTCTCCACTCCTGTTCACTTTAATTGTGTGAAAAAGAGTGTCCAGAATGCTGTTTCTGCCATTTTCTCCCTGTTTTTTGTAATGTATGCTGGTGTGTGTAAGACAGTTTTATGCATCTCTGTCATCAGGCTTCCCAAACACTTTTCGCTCAACCTCCCGCGGGACAGCCTCCCACCACGACACCCACCGCTCCCACAGCCCCACCAAACTCAGCTGCCGCTTCTGGGGCCGCCGCAGCAGGTGAAGGTCTGAACCCTGAGCTCTTCACTGGGATAGTGCAGGGCGTCCTGTCCACAATGATGGGCTCTCTGGGTACCCCTCAAAATGAAACCGAGAGCATCGCTCAGTTCATCCAGAGACTCTCCCAGACTAGTAACATCTTCTCCCCTGGTACTGGAGATGCTATGGGTAAGCTTCTTGGGGTCGATGACTTTTCCTTTAGTTTATTTTCATTTTGTGCAGGCTGGTTATGTGTTAGATGACCCTTTTTTCCATGACTAAGATGAGACGATGACGCGACGACATTAAACGATAACTGTTATATCAACAACATGCAATATCGTTGATGAAATAAGACAAAACTAAAATGTAGTTAAAAAAATTAAACCTTGACAAATCACTCTTTGTTTTTATCGAATAAAAGAGGAGACAGAACATTAAAGACTGTATTTATAGAGCTTTCGTGCTTACAGTTGGCAGATTTCAAGAATTTAAATCCCCCAATCAGAGCTTTTATGTTAAAAGAACACGTTTTCTTCCCGGTGTTTTACTTAAATTTTGCAATCTGGCAACCATGTGTGCACATGCTCTCTCTACGCTGTGGAAGAAGCGTGGATGATCTAAAAACACCAACAAACAAGCAAGCTGCAATCTCCATTTGAGATTTTCTATTTAAATGAAAGTGTCATTCAGTCGTGTGTGTGTTCACGAGCCCCGCTTGCTCTGTTTTCTGTGACTAAATCTGCGATCAAACCTAAATAAATCAGGAAACTAGATGAGGTAAAATATACTATACATATGGGTTGACATTCTCTTGATTTGTGCTTATAGGTGAAAGTACAATAATTCTAATGAAATATAAAAATACATTTCTATTTATTATAATTGATTAATTTTTAGCAAAATAATCAGGATTATCAATTTAAAATGTGACGATAGTGAAAAGTTTTCATGGACTAAAATTAGACTAAAATGCTCAGACATTTAGTTGACTAAAACTTGATTAAACAAAAACAAGACAAGGTTGACTATGATAAAAACTTAAAAGTAAATTTAACAGGAAAAGTACATCTGACACAAACTAAGACTAAATAAAAAAATATCTGACAAAATTAACACTAGTGTGTGTTTAGGTTTCTTCGGCGATCTTCTGGCTTTGGTGTGTCAGAACTTCTCTATGGTGGACATGGTGTTGTTGCTCCACGGGCAGCACCAGCCTCTGGGCCGTATCCAGCCCCAACTCGCCCAGTTCTTTATTGAGCATTTTCTGCAAGGCCGTGAGCCCACAGAGGCCAACATCACCGTAAGTTGTATTTTGGCAGTGTCAGGCTGCCCTGGTTCAGTGATTCCCAAATGGTCTTAGAATTCCCCCCAAACCTGCCCATTTTGTATGCCTGCTTAATCAAACACACTGGATTTTACTCATAAGATAAGATCATCAGTAGAGACTCCAAAACCTGGGAGGAAATGGGTTTGTTAAGGGAAACAACCAAAATGTTGAGTTGCAACAGTCCAAAATATTTACAGTGGCTACCACACAAAAAATAACCACACAAAAAACATAACGACTCCTTTGGAGTTTCC
The DNA here is from genome assembly GCF_949319135.1 of Squalius cephalus. Lineage (NCBI taxonomy): Eukaryota > Metazoa > Chordata > Actinopteri > Cypriniformes > Leuciscidae > Squalius > Squalius cephalus. The sequence goes on along the minus strand of NC_137132.1, from coordinate 23,858,090 downwards.
TAATCAAACATCCTGAATATCTCATGGTTTTACTTTGACTAAAGTTAAATGCAAACCAGGAAGCCACTGTAGTTTGCTTTGGAAACGGTTTGCCATTTTACCTTGTCTGTTTTTACAAGATACTATGATGGATAATACGACTTCAACACAAACACACAGTCATGGAACGCGACTACTGTTTTTAACATATGCTGTGCAGACAAGATGCTATCACAGACAGCCTTCAGAGATTGTACACAGAACCTTGTTTATCTTTAGGCATGCATGCAATTTGCCTCCATAGAATTGTGTCATCCACACACTTCCCAGTCAAACTTGCATTTTGAAATTGTTTAAATATTTTAATGGAGGTGAATGTAAATGTTTTGCTATTATTTTTATATTAATAATAACCATAATTCTTGAGAAATGTTTAAACGTGCAATTACATTAAAGAGAATGCATAAGTGAAAAATGTATTTTCAGGCTAAAAATTCACACAAATATCCGTATGAAACTATCTCTAGTTGTTTGTGACCCAAACATGTCAAAATTATTTGTAAACTGTCTCTGGAAATCCAGTGTCACACCCTGTCTCTTACTTTATACTCTTATCTGTAGTTGATCAGTTTATATATATTAATATCCTCTCCTGGTCACTGTTTTTGCTTTCTCTGGTCTGATTCTTCAATTTCCCCCCTCTTTCTTTTTTTCTATCATCTCTTACTTCTTTTTTTATTTTCTCTTTCTGTTTTTATAGGCAGCTGCTGACGACTTAATCGCTGAACTTGAGGAGTACATCACAGAAAGTTTTGTAAGAAACTCTGGATCCATTCTTGACACTTTAAAAGCCAGCTATGAAAAGCATCTGTGACGGTCCATTACATTGCAAATAAATTTCATAGATCCCTCAGTTTGTAACAAGCACAAATTTTGTTAAAGTGGAAGTCTGTTTACCTATACACTAATCTACCTATACACTACCGTTCAAAAGTTTGAAATCAGTAACTGACTCATGCATTGACAGTGTGTTTTTTTATATATATTTGGAAGAAATTAATACTTTAATTCAGCAAGGAATTGGACATTCTATTCATCAAAGAATTCTGAAAATAAGATGTCATGGTTTCCACAAAAAAAGTGAGCTGCACATTGATGATAATACATGTTTTCTTAGAACCAAATCAGCATGTTAAAATGAATTCTGAAGAATCATGTGACTGAAGACTAGTAGTGTCGGTATTACGTCGGTACCACATAACTCGGATAACACATTTGTATGGAGGAATTAATACAAGTTGAATTTTAAACTGTGCCTAGACTTCCATTGCGAGTGAATTACTGCAAACACAGTGTGTGCTTTTTGCAAACTTAGATGAAGTTTGTCTGTGCAAATTGAAAGCATAGAAAAATGTTGCTTATCTTAAAGGAAATGAAAACAAGTTTTGCATATTTGAGGTGTTTACTTCTTGTCCATCCCATCTAGTCAACCGTCGCAGTCCGTGATGGGGTGGATATTACCCAGACGAACCGGGCTTTTCTCAGACAGCAACTTTCAGGAATCGCCACCCACATTCTGCATTGCACCGGTATGTCTAAACGAGAGGCATCGTGAGATGAGATCAATCTCTTTTTAGATTCATAAATGCATGCATACATTTTGAATACTGTGATTGTTTTTTTTCTCAGATCAAACATTTGGACCCCGGCTCCTGCAGCTGTGTAACCGTGCTCTCTTTGAGTGTCTGGCCCTCAACCTCTATTGTCTGAATGGAGAACAAAGTGCTCTTACCTCAGTCATCAACCACCGCATTGTTAGTACCCAAAACAAATAATATCTTGATTCCTACACCCCCTTCGTCTTGTTTAATCTTTTATTGTTCATCCTACGACCTTTTCGCTGTATAATGAAAATTGCGGAGGAGACATTTCCATGTTGGCGGAGGCTTACGTTTATGCAGGAAACTTGAATTATTGGCATTTGCGTTTATGCAGGAAACTGTTTTGATAAAGGCGTTAGGGGATAAAGGCGTTAGGGGTTAGACACATGAGATGGGGTTTTGCAGTCATGGAAGACCTGAAAATATTAGTTATCAAAATAGCTATTCAAATAAATTGCTTTAAATAGTTATTAAAATGTAATAAATAAACTTCTAATAAATAAAAATACAATTATTTTTCAGGCCTGGAAAGGGAATTTACTAAACTATTTTTCTATTCTATTTATCTATTTGCTTTTCTTTAAAGTATTTAATTGGTTAGAAATTGCTCTTTGTGGAAATTGCTCTCAGCAGATTCAGCGGTCAAACTGTGTTTTGGTTGTATGTAAAATGTTAGTTATGGGAGTGCAGGTACTTTGAATGAATCCATAACGTGAGTTTGCATGTCTCCTCTCTCAGAGGACGATGTCAGCTGAAGTAAACCCTAGCCTGGTGAACTGGTTAACCAGTATGATGACAATGAGGCTGCAAGTGATACTGGAGCACATTCCCATCACAGAGGAACAGATCACCCATTACGTCATCCACACACAGGTTTGATTCCACACGTTCCCTTGGCATATTTCCAGATCAAATGCTGCCAGTTGTGATGGTTGGGTAATGTACTTGATGTTTGTTGCACAAAGGAGTTTTTCAAAGTTGAGGTGATAAAAAAAATCTATAAAGCATTGTTTTAGGCTTCTGGAGTAGCTAATGCAACCTTTGATTTTGACTTGTGTGATTGGTGGTGGTGGTTGAGGAGTCTCCCCCCTTCCATATTATAAAGCACTATATAAATGTAACATTGTTATTATTATAAAAAGACTTCAGTAGTTAATGTTGACATAGTATAGGCTATGATAGTAATAGCCGTTTACAGTAATAGAATTATGCATTTCTGACAACACTATCAACTGCTAAATGAATTTGGAGCAGTCAGGTGGTACAGAGGTCACGGCGTGCAAGTTGTAGAGTTTACAAGTTGAAATTGTGAGTTCTACGAGGACGTGACTGCATTTCAGAATCTTGCGATTGTGGCAATTCAGACATGGTGTGACCGTACCTGTTGCACTATGGAAGTTACGTTGGTTTCAAATAGCGTTTCACATTGACTTTGAGAATTCATATGTACATCTCTCTTACAGAATGAAGAATCGGTAGAGAGGCCCACACAGGATGCTGAGCCTCAGAACGTAGAGGTATATAAATATAGAAAGATGGTTTGAAGCTGATGAACAGATTTAGGTTGAAATGCAATTTAACATGTACATACTTGGCCCTGGGTGTGGTCTTACCTGTGTTCTCTCCCATACATGGTTTAGATGGGGGATAGTCTCTCTCCAACACCTGCTACTACAGCGGAAGAAGCTCTGGCCTCCTCCCAGGAAGCTGGAGCAGTGGGAGTTCCAGCTAGAGAAAGTGAGGGAGCTGTTGGAGGAGAGGACGCAGGAAGAGATGCTGAAGCCTGGGCAGCTGCGTTGCCTCCTGTGAGATATTTCCACACATCTAGTATCTTAAATTGAAATCAATCACATTGCAACAACAGAATACCTCTCCTTTGTTATCGTTTACCCTATCATTTGATTAAAAGTAAGTTTTCCATTTTGTTGTGGGTATTAAATGAGCACCTTTGATCGTGAGCTCATTCCTTCTAAGGTGTCTGACAGCATCTCTGTGTAGCACTTGTTAGCATCTTACTGTTCAGATCACAGAACCTGTGAGATTGAATCTTGTGAGTGTGGGCTTGATGAGCTGTATTGTTTGCAGGAGTGGGTTCCCATTATCAGACAAGATCAGATCAGTCAGAGGAAGATCAAGGCCCAGCCTCCTCTCTCTGACGCATATCTATATGGAATGCCAGCAAAGCGCAGGAAGGTAAACATTCAGGTTCATGCAGTTACATGTTAACAATGAGATCATACGTTTTAGTTTTCTATTCATTTAGACTGGTTTGCCATGATACCGTAATATTTCACCCTTGGCCTTACTGAAGCATCACAATAAACAAAGGTTTTCTTATTGTGTCTCTCCTAGATGGTAAAGAGTGACGGGCCCAAACTGTCACTCTCTGAGGCAGTGAGTCAAGCCGCCAAATCAGCCGGCGTAACGCCCATCACAGCTCCCGACGCTCTACAGGTGGATTTAGATAAACCAGAGCTTCAGGACGCTTATAGTGAACAGGTACCTTGTGTAGAAAGAGATTTTCCTATTGTAGCAAATTAGCTCAAAAGGGAAATATGAATAATTAATTATAACTTGTTACAATTAATTATAAATATTTGGATCAGTTAATCATATTAACTTGATGTAGCTAAATTAATATTACTATAAATGAATCTGTTCGTCCAGCACACATTCAGCATTGTTTATTCTAAGAAAGGTTATTTTTCATGGCCACAGAAAAATAATTATTTCTTAGCATGTACAGCACTTAGAACGTGCAACAAGATCAGGAATCAGTGACATTAATCTTCAGGCAGAATCATAATCAGGGAATTCATATGTATTGTGCACAAAAATCTAGTTCAGTTCAAAGCTTTCATACTGTATATTTTTAATGCTTGTATGCATTCAATTAGGAATGCACAGTTGGACAACATCTATAACTGAAATACTGGTTCCCTTTGAAAAAATACTTTTTTATTAAATACCTTTTTTATTAAATACCATTGATTATCAAAGCTTACATTTGCCATTACTCCAGTCTTCAGCTGATCCGTCAGAAATCACCCTAAAATACTGAATTAGTGCTCAAGAAACATTTCCTGTAAGTATCAATGTTGAGCTGCAAACCATGAACTTTTTCTGGATCCTTTGATGAATAGATAGTTCAAAAGAACAGCATTTATTTGAAATGGAAATCTTTTGAAACATAATAAATGTCTTTACTTTCACGGTTGATCGATTTAATGTTTCTTTGATGAATAAAAGGTTGTTGTTGTTGTTTTTTTAAATGTACTGACCCTGAAATACGACTATGACAAAACCCACTGATATAATCTCTTCTTTTTATCAGCTGAAAGACGACATCAAGAAACGAGTAAAGGAGGACCCAGATTACAATTCCAGACGGTTTCCTAACACGCATCAAGTCTTTTCTCCGGACTCATAACTTTTGTACCCAGCTTACATGTGTTCACCTCAGCCCAGTTCCTTACGTGGGGCGTATGTTTTATTTGCACAGTTATGTGTTGACAGATGACTTCACTCCCGTTTCTATCTATACCTTTTTATTGTATGTGTTGATCATGCTTGGCTGGTGGTGTTGCGTGCAGTCCACGCACACTTAACATCTGCTAAGTGTCTCTTCTTTGTCAACACGGGCACATGTGTGTAAAGAGCCTGCCTGTGTGATATATCAGAGCTGTTGTTTTTAATGATTCGGTCCGATGAATAACAGTATTGGAACTGAATCCAGAGGAAATACGTGATAACGGAAGGACAGAACCGAACATGTAGAAAGCTACATTCTTGCAATGATGCTGTTGTTTAAAGCCTTGTTGATTATATAGCATTATGCCTTGCCTTTCAGTTCTCCCATGACTCTGCTATGGCTTTATCAGTTCTCCCATGAGACTCTGCTATGGCTTTATCAGATCTCCCATGACTCTGCTATGGCTTTATCTATGGTACACTGCAAAAAATAAGTACTATGTAATTGGGAACCATGAATGTAAAATGCTTGATATTAAACAATTTTGCACCAGTTTAGTGCATATTATGTGTTATATGGTCTTTGGGCTTTTCGATTTTTTTTAAAAACTTTACAGACTCAAAATACATTTTAAAGGCTGCTTTAAAATGGGCAAAGTTGGGTTTTGAGTTACTCCATTTAGTTTGATGAATATGAAATTTTCCTAATAATAGAAACATACATCGATAACATACATTTTTCTTTTAGAAAAGTCAAATTCACTTGTATGCACGCGAAGTGGGAGAACAAGAGCGCAAAACCTCACAACACCCACCCCTGTCGGTGATTGGTTGGAACACTATTTTTTTTGGTTTTGAGTGGTGGTGAAACCAATTGTTTTTGTGTGCAGATCTCAGAGCCTAGGCTGCCTACAGAGACGGCCTGCTTATGGGGCGGGCAGCTAGCGGATCGTTAGGAAAGATTAGATGTGATCATTTATGTTTGGGCCTTTTATGGGCCTGAAATCACTGATACAAAAAATTTTTTTTGAAATTTAAAGTCATTCAAAGTTTAACTTTATCATCATAGAATTAAAATATACTGAAACAAAAATATTCTTTAGATTGTTTGGATAATCTTCAAAACACAAATTTAGATATTTTTAATGAAACCTCAGTTCCTTTCCCTCTATTAAAAGTCCAGGTAGTCAAAAACTTCCAAAAAGGTTATACATACGTGAAACAAATCCATATAAATCAAGCAATTTAGTCCTAGTCTTCTAAACAAGAATGGTGATAGACACACATAGGACACAGCATATTTGGTTAACACAGAAACTCAAACACTGATGCATGAGCTTCTGTGTTTACCATATGTGATGTGTGTAGATCATTGTTTAAATGGGAATGGACTGTCAATTCATGTTAAATGGAATATGAATGGTTTCTAATATAGAATCATATACCCTCAGAATTGTAATGAGCTGTAGCTAGCTAGGTATACTTACACAAACAATACCTTGCAAATATTTTAAATGAGTAGACATAACAACATACCAATTATGTATGTCATCTGGTCACTCCCACTGTTGATGCTTCCTGTTGGAAGTCAGTGAACTTGCCTGCCTTGCCTGGCTGGTAGTCGGGCTACTGGTAATGGGGGAATTACATTTTAACTAGATTGTCTGTTGTCTTAAAGGGAGGCCTTCACTAATGAGCGTCTGTCCTTCAGGCTTCTAGGACCTGAAGTCCAGGAGAAAATGCAGGTAGGTGCATTCTTGTATTGCTTTGTTGAGAAGCCTTCCATGACATATTGTGAAGGAACAAGCTGACAGGCCATTTGCATTAAATTCTTGGTATACTTTGACTTACAAATACTCAAATGTAGATGTAAGAGAATTGGAGTAGATTCTAACAAAATTTAGAATTTTTTTTTAATCTTTTCTCATAACCAAAATACAGACTAGAGTTATATAGAGTTGAGTGCATTCCTTACATCTGTGAAACTGATATAAAGAATTTGGGGATGAAATGTTAATTGAGTTAGAACAGGAAACAGTATGTGAACAGTATACTAGGACTCGCAATCATTTTTCATACATTTTATTTTAAATAAAAGTAATAATTCAAGTAATCTTTCGATTTGTTTTATTTTTTGTGAGCAAAGAATTGACAAGGTAAGGTTATTCATATATATGAATACGATGATCAAATTGTACTTATTTGATCTGAGAAATCTATATACAGTTGCAAGAAAAAGTATGTGAACCCCTTGCAGAAAATGTGAATAATTTTAACAAAATAAGAGCACATACAAAATGCATGTTTTTTATGTTGCAATTTATTTTAAATGACCCCATTTAAAAGTTTATGTACCCTTGATTCTTAATACTGTGTCTCATTACCCGGGTGATTTTTGTTTTGTGATGGTTCTTGAGTCCCTTGCTTGTCCTGAGCAGTTACACTGGTTGTAAGACTGGATAAATTGGAAGAAAGGGCTACTCTCTGAGAAAACAATGGGAATTGACATTTGAACTCTCTTGCTATATTACCATCCCCATTCGAGACACGATCACACTTGAGTTGATCACCTCTCAATTTACACATCATTCCCTTCACTCATCCCTACCTGAATAATCAAAAGTTTTTACTTTTTAATTCAGCTAAGATTCCATCTTGAGTACTTACCATATACATACATATATATATATGAAGAGTTCAGATGCAAAAGCCTCTAAGTGCCATCTGAAATTTTCTTCTAGAATGATCATTTTTATAAAGCTTGTATATTTAAGTTCAGTAATTTCACTTAAATGACAATTAGTAGGAAATTTGCATTGCCATTTAATTGAAATTATTGAACTTAAATATACAAGCTTGATAAAAATGATCAGTCTAGAAGAAAATTTCAGATGGCACTTAGAGGCTTTTGCATCTGAACTCTTCATATATATATATATATATATATATATATTTATTTATTTATTTATACACACACACATATATATATATATATATATACACACATATATATATATATATATATATATATATATATATATATATATATATATATATATATATATATATATATATATATATATATATACACACACATATATACATAAACACATATATATATACATATATACACTCACCTAAAGGATTATTAGGAACACTTGTTAAATTTCTCATTAATGCAATTATCTAATCAACCAATCACATGGCAGTTGCTTCAATGCATTTAGCGGTGTGGTCCTGGTCAAGACAATCTCCTGAACTCCAAACTGAATGTCAGAATGGGAAAGAAAGGTGATTTAAGCAATTTTGAGCGTGGCATGGTTGTTGGTGCCAGACGGGCCGGTCTAAGTATTTCACAATCTGCTCAGTTACTGGGATTTTCACGCACAACCATTTCTAGGGTTTACAAAGAATGGTGTGAAAAGGGAAAAACATCCAGTATGCGGCAGTCCTGTGGGCGAAAATGCCTTGTTGATGCTAGAGGTCAGAGGAGAATGGGCCGACTGATTCAAGCTGATAGAAGAGCAACTTTGACTGAAATAACCACTCGTTACAACCGAGGTATGCAGCAAAGCATTTGTGAAGCCACAACACGCACAACCTTGAGGCGGATGGGCTACAACAGCAGAAGACCCCACCGGGTACCACTCATCTCCACTACAAATAGGAAAAAGAGGCTACAATTTGCACGAGCTCACCAAAATTGGACAGTTGAAGACTGGAAAAATGTTGCCTGGTCTGATGAGTCTCGATTTCTGTTGAGACATTCAGATGGTAGAGTCAGAATTTGGCGTAAACCGAATGAGAACATGGATCCATCATGCCTTGTTACCACTGTGCAGGCTGGTGGTGGTGGTGTAATGGTGTGGGGAATGTTTTCTTGGCACACTTTAGACCCCTTAGTGCCAATTGGGCATCGTTTAAATGCCACGGCCTACCTGAGCATTGTTTCTGACCATGTCCATCCCTTTATGACCACCATGTACCCATCCTCTGATGGCTACTTCCAGCAGGATAATGCACCATGTCACAAAGCTCGAATCATTTCAAATTGGTTTCTTGAACATGACAATGAGTTCACTGTACTAAAATGGCCCTCACAGTCACCAGATCTCAACCCAATAGAGCATCTTTGGGATGTGGTGGAACGGGAGCTTCGTGCCCTGGATGTGTATCCCACAAATCTCCATCAACTGCAAGATGCTATCCTGTATCCAATATGGGCCAACATTTCTAAAGAATGCTTTCAGCACCTTGTTGAATCAATGCCACGTAGAATTAAGGCAGTTCTGAAGGCGAAAGGGGGTCAAACACAGTATTAGTATGGTGTTCCTAATAATCCTTTAGGTGAGTCTATACTGTATATATATATATATATTTTGCAAGGTGTACTGCGTATGTTTATGTTATCAAAGAATCCAGTTCTTCAGGTTTTGTAAAACACTTCTGCAATTTACAAAATATTTTGTGTTGCATTGTTTTAGGTACACCAACCCATTCATATATGAAACTGATCCAAAGAGACCACTTCAGGATGGCAGACACTGATGACGAGCAGAGAATTTTAAGGATTCTTTCATGGAACGTAAACGGTTTCAACCGCAAACGAAATGAGGTTCTTCGTCATTTAAGTCTTCTAAAGGCTGATGTAGTCTTTCTCCAAGAAACTCATGTGGGTCCAGATAGAATCTACTCAACTGGGAGTATCAAAATTCAAGATTTAGAATGTGATTACAACATGGCGGCATTCACCGTATTTAAAAGAAGTTCACGAGGGGTGGCCGTCCTGTTCAAAAAGAACCTCGGATGTGGTGGTTTCAATGTCAATGGCGACGGAAAGGGAAGATTCATAATTATCTCATGTCAAATTTGGGGGCATGATTTTGTATTCATCAATGTGTATAACTCAAATGATGAAAAAATTAGGTTTACTGAGTTCACACAAATTGCGACCCACATCCCATCGTCGGCGTACTTGGTGGTCGGTGGGGATTTCAACACAGTCATGGACGCCGAACTTGATAAAACATCAAATTTACGAAACCGAAGTCACCGAAAGTCTTCCGATGCTCTCCAAAAATTTTTGGAAACCTTAAGCTTAGTGGATGTCTGGCGGTGTCTTTACCCGGAGGTAAAAAGCTTTACGTATTTTGATGGGAAAGGTCAGTCAAGACTAGACTACTACTTTTTGCAAAGTCACAATTTATCAAGCGTAACTGCTTGTAACATTCACGAGAGGCCAATGTACTCGGATAAAGAAGAGTACATTTCTGATCACGCCCCATTGTCCATTCAAATTCAGACAAGTGGACCAAAATGGCAGTTTGATTCTTGTCTTCTTGAAGATAAAGCATGTATGGAACAACTCTCAAGCACAATAAAGAAAATTTCACAAATAAATACCAGAAAGAAAGAATACCTGTGGCCAGGAGTGAAGGTCAGGCTTATATGTGAGGCAATAGTTTTGCAAAGAAGCCTAAAACCACCAAGATGTTCAGATACGACTGAATTTCCTCGAGAGGTTGAACACATGGACCAAGGAGGTAGATATTTTCTCTCATTTTAAGATGTAAAATGAATAGTTTTAACATAATTTTTTTTTTTAGGGTGTCCAAGTTCAGAATCATCCACAGAGGTTCTTCAAACACCAAATACTTCATCCGAGAGTCTTCTGAACTTCTTGAATCATTTACACCAAACTGAGAGATTTGATGACGTAAAATCCATCCTGATCACCATTCTAAACGAACCAGTTTCGAGAAAAGAGATTCTGGTTGCTATACTGTCCCTGCCTCTGTCTGAAAGTCTATCAGCAGATGGGCTTACAGTGCATTTCTATAAGCATTATGCTTGTAAAATTACTGACCTCTTACAAGCATTTTTCAATCAAATCTTTGACCTAAAGCCAATTAAACCTGCAGTTTTTGAATCGCTCAACTATGACAAAAACGATCACACCTACAGCTATGATATTCACTATCACTGCAGTCCGATGAAAATAATTAATGTGGATTATAAAATTCTGGCTTTGATTCTGGCAGCGAGGTTGAATGGCGTTATTAAACACATTTTAAGTCCAGGTCAAAGCAAACACAGTTCTGTTCAGCACTGCATCAGTGCTCAAATCCCAGTGCTAATTATTTCATTAAAACTAGATCCAGGTGCTCTGAAGTGGCCGTATCTGTTTAAGAGCTTAAAGTCTGTGAATCTACCTGACAGATTTAGATCCGTGTTGGAGCTGTTGTTGTTGATAGATCACAGATCACAAGGTCTGAGGGTGGGATGTCCTCTGACTCCTTTACTAGTAAGCATCTGCCTTCTTCCTCTGATCAACTCCATTAACTGTGAGAACAGGTTTTTGGGACCTAAAGTCCAAGGAGAAACCCTAAAGTCAGTCATTGAGAAAGACACAGCTCTTGTGATTCTTCCTGATTCTAAAGAGGATTTGGATAGTTTTGAAAAGATGCTCAATGGTTTTATTGAGGCGTCAGGCTTTGTAATCGATGAACAATACTCTGAGGTTTTCATAGCAGGTCCTTCAGGCCTCAGATTAAGCAAAGACAAACTTAAGTTTTTTAAGAGTATGGATGATGATGATACACAAGAGGAAATGATTGTTGAACCGTCATAAAAATGGTGTAAAAGGAGGTTCATAATGATTAAATACGGGTTATGCACAACAAACGTCCGTATTCTGTAAAACAGGTCGCGTCGCTTCAGCTCAGGTCTTTTGTATGCGCTTCGTTAAATATAGAGCTGTATTTTTTATTTTTCTTCTTATGAACATTTTTATATTTAAATTGAATACAACAGCAACAATAAAAATAGGCTATCTAGGTTAACTCATTACCTTCAAAAAGTTCATAGATTTTACCTCTAATACTGTTAACTCTTTCTCTGTGGAAGTAATGAGACCTGTGGCCAGTTGCATAAACTGCTTAGACTTAGTCTTAAAATCTAGTCATCTCATTTTTTTTTTCTTCAAGTCCTAACTTTTTATAGCCAGTTACATAAAAAGGTAGATCAGTCTAATTTGAATTGGGAGAGTGAGACCGAATTCACAGTATTCTGAAGTGTGCATATGATGAAAACTTTACTATCTCATGAGGCCACGGGAGAGGATTTATGAATGGCTGTGAAGCAATGCAACTGACGCTAGTAGGTCACATGATCATGACAGTGTGGCGAATGTACATCCGGATTACATTCATACTATATAGAACACACTTTTTTAATGGTCACAAAGTTCTTATTTAAATTAAGTACCTACTCAATTTGAAAAATTATGCGATTTTGGACGCAGCCTCTGTGCCGATGATTTCAAGTAGGCTTTTATACTCATTCAATCTATTTATCATGGCGGCGGACACTCACTTTACTGTGAGGCAACCTATTGTGCAGAGCCATTGGCAAGGTACCTCACAAAACTGATTTCGGACAGACTTCTAAGGAAGCATTACGGTTTAATGATCTACAAAATGGAGAGAACTTTGGTGATAATATTTAATTACTACAGTACTAATTCCTCGCTATAAACAACATCATAAGTGGAAAACGTTGGTCAAAAACATACATTTTTAGCATAACTGCCAAAGAATGGAACGCACAGGATTGTGGGATATCAAAGGCAGAGATACATCTATGCTACCTTCAAAAATCGATCAGATTTTATTTAATATTTCAGATGCAGCCTCTGAGAGAGTTGCATCAACGGAAGTCCAAAATGCTTGATCGTCACATGATTCATGCCGACTTCAGACTTTGGCGGGCATTTCAAATTGTTAGAGACATATAAGTTTGATTTAAATGCATCGATTTACAATATTTATATAATATACCAACATGTATATGTAGTATGTTGTTACAGGAATGTTGTTTTAAAAAGAATCTAGGCCTGGTTTCACAGACAGGGTTTAGATTAAGCCAGGATTAGGCCTTAGTTCAATTAGGACATTTAAGTAGTTTTTTATAAACGTGCCTTAGAAACATTATTGGTGTCCATCTTGAGACAAAACAATGGCAGTGACATATTTTAAGAGATATCAGTGCAAGTTGCTTTCAGTAAAAACACCTCAAACATGCATTTTAGTCTGGGACTAGGCTTAAGCCTTGTCTGTGAAACCGGGGGCTAATATGATAATATTTGAGGATTAGTATGGTCAACTAGCATTACCTGCCTTGTTAGGTGAATGTTACCTTGGTTAAAGACTGTTTCTGTTTTTTAAATTATTTTTAAAAATGTTTTTAAACTTGTTAGTCAAGAGAAATCACATCATGTTCATTGTTCATTAATGACTAATGTCATCTTTATGGCATTCAGATAGGACAGGAGAATGACAGGAGATTGTCAACTCACAGCACAATGCAGTAGTGCATCTTAAGTGTGTTGTCTTAGAAAATCCATGGCAAACAAGTTAAATGTCAAATTTAATTAAGTGGAATTAAATTAATATTTATGTTTGAAATTCACATGCACCCTTGATTTAAAATAAAACATGTTTATACACAATCATAACCTGTATTTTTTTGTATTTTGACTTTTGCTATATACATTTCTAATAAACTGAATAGCATGTCAAGCATTTTGTCTGTCCTTTCCTCCATGTTGTCCCAGCCAACATCACTGCTCCTCCACCTACTAGCACCCAGTTAACATCACTGCTCCTCCACCTACTAGCACCCAGTTAACATCACTGCTCCTCCACCCTATTATATACTGGTCAAATGGCGTCTAACCTAAGGTATTTAATGGAGCTAGTCTAGAATAAATTAGTGTTGTATGAATAGGGTGACCAGACGTCCCGAAAAATTCGGGACAGTCCCGAAATCTAAGCTGTTGTCCCGAATCCCGAATCCGGCCCAAATTGTCCCGAAAATTATACTAAAGCAAATTCTTATATTGTCTGATAAAACATTAAAAACTGTCCGTGGAGGTTGAGTCGTCCTGCAGCCAGCCCCCGCCGGCTGCTTATTGGCTGCAGCATCTTTTTCTTTTTCTTTTTTTGAAGTTCAACAAAGATACCGTAGGCGCGAATTAAAATGCATTGATAAGCGAGCGCGAGTTGCCGCAGCCGCGAGGACAGTGAATGTGCAGGCAGCCAGTAAAGGAGTGATTGATTGGTCGCGGCACTGTTTGCAAAAAAAAAACTTCGGCCTAATGTCTGATGTTGGGTTACACAAAGCAAATCATCTACACAATTATTTAGTTTTCTTATTTAATGACCGACAATTTCGTCATAATAATCATTTTGGCATAAGGCTTACTAGCGTTAGACTTATAGCCTGACATGTCTGATTTACGCACTGTTACAACAGTCTTTTTTTTTTTTTTTTTTTGGTCACAATGACATTTGAGTTCATGATTTTAATATTGTTTTTTTGTGGAAGACTAAATATTAATGACAGACTGTTGATCTTTGAATAAAAATATGTTTGGTTCAGGTTTGAAAATTCATTTTATTATAGGCTATGTAGTGTAATATCATAGTATGACTTCTTTGTTCTTTATAAATATTTATATTAGTGGTGTGCCGTTATCGGCGTTAATGTGCTGCGTTAACGTGAGACTCTTATCAGGCGCTAAAAAAAATATCGCCGTTAATCTATTCTCAAAGTTGGTTTGGGAGCTGGGTCTATACTACGCAAGCTATGCTGACTTTCACCTTGATATTTTAGCGCGGATGTATACCTAGCCGAATTCGGTTCGGTGTTCGGTAGCCTACGCATTTTCAAACCGAACGGTTCGTTGGACCATTTTTCCTGCCGACCAAAATTTCGTTATTTCAAATGTAGGTGGGTCGCGCGTGGCACGTGCGCGGCACGCGCGCTCATAATGTAAGACGCTGGCGCGACCACAACATTGTCCGACATCAAATGGCAAACGTAATGCAAGCGACGAAACTGAGCTACTCGTTATTGGGTGGTTGACGGACCGTTGTTTGTCAGTTTGGACCAAAGCAGCGCGAGCCGATCGTGATCATGCGACACTGTTACTACACAGCGCTAAGAGATCCTGTAAAGAAAGCATTTTAATTCACCACAGAAGTAATTTAACATTGCTGCGAGATCTAGAGAGAAACATTCGTATTTCTCCGTTATTAACGGATCAAACAGTGCATGGAAGCCAGGAATTAACATTGTGCCATGAATGAACTATCCGGTGTCCACAGATCTGCAACATTTACCATGGATTTCCTGTAGTAACACTAACTGCAACCATGGAAGTTTGGCAGGAATAGTAGGCTATAATGCTTTCAACATTACGTTGGTTTTATTTTGACATTATGAATAAAATTGCTGCCCTCAAATGTTAATCTGAACTAAAAATAGACCTTTGTTTATAACTACTACAATATTAGGCTACATTTAATTTTTTCCAAGGAGCTGTTTAGTTTTATATGCTTATAAGAAGAGTCTATTATAGCTCCATCATTGCTCAAAGTAAAAAAAAAAAAAAAAATCATACTTTATTTTGTTAGTTTTAATAATAATAATAATAAAATCTCTGGCATTTCTTCACAAGTTCTTTTAAATGTCACTTTGTATGAAACACGTGCCCTTCAGTCATTATTTGGGTAGCACACATATTCTGAATGCCTTCGGCAGAATTCAAATGAGCCATTTTAATCTAGATTAATTTCAAGATTACAGTGAGATTAATCTAGATTAAAAAAATTAATCTATGCCCACCACTAATTTATATATACATGCAGGGCTTGACATTAACACCCGCCAACCCGCGGGTGGATTTTGCTCGTGGCGGGTAACACAGTCACTCCAACTAGCCACTTTGGCGGGTTGAATAATTGTAGTCTTTTCAAAAGGCATCTGAAATAAGTGTGACACTACGACACTACAAATCCCATAGGGCTGTCAACAAATATTCTAAATTCGAACATATATTCGAATAGTTTTAAAAAACAGAATTTCGAAGGTGAAAATTAATATTCGAATGTGGAAAAACGCCCGCGGTAGCAGAGGCGCGGCTGTCACTCATGTTTACCACAGCACAGCTCGCTCGGAGCGTTCAGTGTCGGTTTTATATACTGTAAAACTTCAATTAATGTTAATAATATTTGTTTCAATCACTGAATGAAGCCTGCTATATAAGAGTCGCGACCTTAAATTGCTTGCACAAAACTCTTGATCAGCACTCAACATTTGCTTATTGTTGTTGTTCATTTAAACTGTTATGCACAGAGCGTGTGACGCCTCATTCACGCTGCAAGACCTCCAGACGCGCGTAAACGCGTCTTTACACTCGCGCCAGACTATTCGCGTTTGGTGTGAACGCAGCATGAGGGTGAGGGCGAGAGAGAGAAAGAGTGCCTTTTTTTTTTACTATTACTGTTTTTAAACTTATAAATAATTCTTAAATTGAAAAAAAAAAAGAATAAAATGGGTTTAGTTGTGATATTTGTATAGTTTTTAAACTTATAAATAATTCTTAAATTGAAAAAAAAAAGAATAAAATGGGTTTAGTTGTGATATTTGTATACTTTTATATAAAAATAAATGTTGTATAATTACATTTTTAGAAGATATGAGGCTTTTAGTGTTTCCTTTTTGGACATTACTTTAATCCCTCACTATAGCAAAACCGTTTGAGATGTTTAATATCAGTTCACAATTTAGCATCTTTAATGTATTATCATCATGTTGAAAAAGTTTGGTGTGAATAAAATAAACCACTTAGGAGGAGTAGCTAAAAACTCGGAGTCTGAAATATCCAAAAAATCCACATTCAAACCAAAATATCTGACTTCCTGTTGCTCGGAGCTAATGACTTTAAATTAGAAAGTTGTCCGGCTCAATGAGAACAATATACGTATTGAGTTTTGTAACTGTAGGTAAAACTAACCCCCCCACTTTTGTCAAAAGCATTTTGAAAGTGACACAATTCCTGCTGCCAGTTGGTGGCGCTATAACTTTGACTCACAATAGTTACATCCATCTTATCGGCCTCTTACCACGAAAATACTGCTGAAGTTTCATCAAGATCAGTTAATGTATGCAGAAGTTATAACACTTCGTGTTACTCTTTTCTCGCCATAAATTCGTGTCCTCGCCACGGCCAAACCGGTCGAGATATCAAAAATTCGTCGGCAATTTAGCATCCTCAATGTCTTGACTTCATGCACACCGAGTTTGGTGGCGATTGAATTAATTGCCTAGGAGGAGTATTTCAAATTCCACAGCAAGCGTTTTCCAAACAACCCATAATAGCTGACTTCCTGTTGGGCTGGCTTAAAACTTGACAGAGGGAAAGTTGTTCGGCCCGATGAGATCTATGTGTACTGAGTTTCATATTAATTCATGCAATCGTGTTTGATATATGGACCAAGTTTTCGGACCCCGTTCAAGGGGGCGCTGTTGAGCCCCCCTGCCACGCCCGGGTACCAGATTCAGCCCGGCCCTGATGGCCGCGGGTTCTGACCTGTGCGCAAAGTTTCAAGAGTTTTCGAGCATGTTAAGGGCCCCAAAAGTGTCCGAAAGTTTGACAGAAAAATAATAATAAAGAATCCTAAGGAAAACAATAGGGCCTTCGCCCTTTCAGGGCTTGGGCCCCTAATTACCTTGTAAATCTTTTGAACGAGTTGACACAACAACATACCAATTATGCATGTCATCTGGTCACTCCCACTGCTGATGCTTCCTGTAGGTCCAGGTTATAGAAGTCAGTGAACTTGCCTGGCAGTCAATCAGTTGAGTCAGTAGTCGGACTGGTAATGGGGGAATTACATTTTAACTTGTTTGTCTGTTGTCTTAAAGGGAGGCCTTCAGTAATGAGCGTCTGTCCTTCAGGCTTCTAGGATCTGAAGTCCAGGAGAAAATGCAGGTAGGTGCATTCTTGTATTGCTTTGTTGAGAAGCCTTTCATGACATATTGTGAAGGAACAAGCTGACAGGCCATTTGCATTACATTCTTGGTATACTTTGACTTACAAACACTCAAATGTAGATGTAAGAGAATTGGAGTAGATTCTAACAAAATTCATTCAGATTTTATCTTTTCTCATAACCAAACTAGACTAGAGTTGTATAGAGTTGAGTGCATTCCTTACATCTGTGAAACTGATATAATGAATTTGGGGAGGAAATGTTAATTGAGTAAGAACCAGAAAAAGTATGTGAACAGTATACTAGGACTTGCATTGAGTTCAAATGTGATGATGTAATGGTACAAATGTTCATTTGCATGTGTTATAAGAGGAAGAGGTAGATCGTTGATACGTGTCCCTGCCATGTTCCTGCCATCTCAAACAAGTGTAGGATATAGCATTTCATACATTTTATTTTAAATAAAAGTAATAATTCAAGTAATTAATGTTTCGATTTGTTTTATTTTTTGTGAGCAAAGAATTGACAAGGTAAGGTTATTTATATATATATATGAATACGATGATCAAATTGTACTTATTTGATCTGAGAAACCTATATACAGTTGCAAGAAAAAGTATGTGAACCCCTTGCAGAAAATGTAAATAATTTTAACAAAATAAGAGCGCATACAAAATGCATGTTTTTTATGTTGCAATTTATTTTAAATGACCCCGTTTAAAAGTTTATGTACCCTTTATTCTTACTGCTGTGTCTCATTACCTGGGTGATTTTTGTTTTGTGATGGTTCGTGAGTCCCTTGAAGAGAGGGCTACTGGAAGAAAGGGCTACTCTCTGAGAAAACAATGGGAATTGACATTTGAACTCTCTTGCTATATTACCATCCCCATTCGAGACACGATCACACTTGAGTTGATCACCTCCCAATTTACACATCATTCCCTTCACCCATCCCTACCTGAATAATCAAAAGTTTTTACTTTTTAATTCAGCTAAGATTCTCTCTTGAGTACTTACTAAAAATATATATATATTTTTTGCAAGGTGTACTGCATATGTATGTTTATGTTATCAAAGAATCCAGTTCTTCAGGTTTTGTAAAACGCTTCTGCAATTTACAAAATATTTTGTGTTGCATTGTTTTAGGTACACCAACCCATTCATTTATGAAATTGATCCAAAGAGACCACTTCAGGATGACAGACATTGATGACAAGCAGCAAATTTTAAAGATTCTTTCATGGAACGTAAACGGATTCAACCGCAAACGAAATGAGGTTCTTCATCATTTAAGTCTTCTAAAGGCTGATGTAGTCTTTCTCCAAGAAACTCATGTGGGTCCAGACAGAATCTACTCAACTGGGAGTATCAAAATTCAAGATTTAGAATGTGATTACAACATGGCGGCATTCACCGTATTTAAAGGAAGTTCCCGAGGGGTGGCCGTCCTGTTCAAAAAGAACCTTGGATGTGGTGGTTTCAATGTCAATGGCGACGGAAAGGGAAGATTCATAATTATCTCATGTCAAATTTGGGGGCATGATTTTGTATTCATCAATGTGTATAACTCAAATGATGAAAAAATTAGGTTTACTGAGTTCACACAAATTGCGACCCACATCCCATCGTCGGCGTACCTGGTGGTCGGTGGGGATTTCAACACAGTCATGGACGCCGAACTTGATAAAACATCAAATTTACGAAACCGAAGTCACCGAAAGTCTTTCGATGCTCTCCAAAAAATTTTGGAAACCTTAAGCTTAGTGGATGTCTGGCGGTGTCTTTACCCAGAGGTAAAAAGCTTTACGTATTTTGATGGGAAAGGTCAGTCAAGACTAGACTACTACTTTTTGCAAAGTCACAATTTATCAAGCGTAACTGCTTGTAACATTCACGAGAGGCCAATGTACTCGGATAAAGAAGAGTACATTTCTGATCACGCCCCATTGTCCATTCAAATTCAGACAAGTGGACCAAAATGGCAGTTTGATTCTTGTCTTCTTGAAGATAAAGCATGTATGGAACAACTCTCAAGCACAATAAAGAAAATTTCACAAATAAATACCAGAAAGAAAGAATACCTGTGGCCAGGAGTGAAGGTCAGGCTTATATGTGAGGCAATAGTTTTGCAAAGAAGCCTAAAACCACCAAGATGTTCAGATACGACTGAATTTCCTCGAGAGGTTGAACACATGGACCAAGGAGGTAGATATTTTCTCTCATTTTAAGATGTAAAATTAATTAATAATAGTTTTAACATAATTTCTTTTTTAGGGTGTCCAAGTTCAGAATCATCCACAGAGGTTCTTCAAACACCAAATACTTCATCCGAGAGTCTTCTGAACTTCTTGAATCATTTACACCAAACTGAGAGATTTGATGACGTAAAATCCATCCTGATCACCGTTCTAAACGAACCAGTTTCGAGAAAAGAGATTCTGGTTGCTATACTGTCCCTGCCTCAGTCTGAAAGTCTATCAGCAGATGGGCTTACAGTGCATTTCTATAAGCATTATGCTTGTAAAATTACTGACCTCTTACAAGCATTTTTCAATCAAATCTTCGACCTAAAGCCAATTAAACCTGCAGTTTTTGAATCGCTCAACTATGACGAATACGATCACACCTACAGCTATGATATTCACTATCACTGCAGTCCGATGAAAATAATTAATGTGGATTATAAAATTCTGGCTTTGATTCTGGCAGCGAGGTTGAATGGCGTTATTAAACACATTTTAAGTCCAGGTCAAAGCAAACACAGTTCTGTTCAACACTGCATCAGTGCTCAAATCCCAGTGCTAATTATTTCATTAAAACTAGATCCAGGTGCTCTGAAGTGGCCGTATCTGTTTAACAGCTTAAAGTCTGTGAATCTACCTGACAGATTTAGATCCGTGTTGGAGCTGTTGTTGATGACAGATCACAGATCACAAGGTCTGAGGGTGGGATGTCCTCTGACTCCTTTACTAGTAAGCATCTGCCTTCTTCCTCTGATCAACTCCATTAACTGTGAGAACAGGTTTTTGGGACCTAAAGTCCAAGGAGAAACCCTAAAGTCAGTCATTGACAAAGACACAGCTCTTGTGATTCTTCCTGATTCTAAAGAGGATTTGGATAGTTTTGAAAAGATGCTCAACGGTTTTATTGAGACGTCAGGCTTTGTCATAGATGAACAATACTCTGAGGTTTTCATAGCAGGTCCTTCGGGCCTCAGTTTAAGCAAAGACAAACTTAAGTTTTTTAAGAGTATGGATGATGATGATGCACAAGAGGAAATGGTTATTGAACCGTCATAAAAATGGTGTAAAAGGAGGTTCATAATGATTAAATACGGGTTATGCACAACAAACGTCCGTATTCTGTAAAACAGGTCGCGTCGCTTCAGATTTTTTGTATGTGCTTCGTTAAATATAGAGCTGTATTTTTTTATTTTTCTTCTTATGAACATTTTTATATTTAAATTGAATAAAACAGCAACAATAAAAATAGGCTTAACTATCTAGGTTAACTCATTACCTTCAAAAAGTTCATAGATTTTACCTCTAATACTGTTAACTCTTTCTCTGTGGAAGTAACGAGACCTGTGGCCAGTTGCATAAACTGCTTAGACTTAGTCTTAGTCTTAAAATCTAGTCATCTCATTTTTTTTCTTAAGTCCTAACTTTTTATAGTTACATAAAAAGGTAGATCATTCTAATTTGAATTGGGAGAGTGAGACCGAATTCACAGTATTCTGAAGTGTGCATATGATGAGCACTTTACTATCTCATGAGGCCACGGGAGAGGATTTATGAATGGCTGTGAAGCAATGCAACTGACGCTAGTAGGTCACATGATCATGACAATGTGGGAATGTAGTACATCCGGATTACATTCATACTATATAGAACACACTTTTCTAATGGTCATAAAGTAAGTTCTTATTCAAATTAAGTACCTACTCAAAGAGAATATGCGATTTTGGACGCAGCCTCTGCGCCGATGATTTCAAGTAGGCTTTTATACTCATTCAATCTATTTATCATGGCGGTGGACACTCACTTTACTCCCATTGGTTGGCAACCTATTGTGCAGAGCCATTGGCAATGTACCTCACAAAACTGATTTCGGACAGACTTCTAAGAAAGCATTACGGTTTAATGATTGTTGTGGCAAAAAATATTCATTAAACAATCATCACTGCGTAAGAGACATTTCGGAGTCAAATTGTCTTTTAAAAGTATTTATTCTTGCAAGAAGGCCCAGTTGCCACACAGAAGTCACCAGTACAGTCTGTGAAACAAGTGCGACGACGGGAGGGAGGGCAGAGCAGCCTTTATACTTTTTTTAAGGTCTTCTGCTTGCAGGCCCTTATCTAAACAAGGGAAGGTTTCTCTGCTAGTGATCTAATCCTGCTGAATTTATTCTTACAAACTCACAAGTTCTAAATTGGACGGCCTCTGACCCTAGGGGCCCCTGTTCAATCTGCCTCCTCCTGACGTCTCACCTGTTTCCCAGTGTTTAAAAACACACACACATTAGTCATATGTTGGCAGACCACACACAGTCCAGCAAAGAGTCATTTCAATGTCTTACTGAAAGTAAATGAAAATCAATACTGTAAATCAATGAAAATCAAAATTTTCCATTACATGATCTACAAAATGGAGAGAACTTTGGTGATAATATTTAATTACTACAGTACTAATTCCTCGCTATAAACAACATCATAAGTGGAAAACGTTGGTCAAAAACATACATTTTTAGCATAACTGCCAAAGAATGGAACGCACAGGATTGTGGGATATCAAAGGCAGAGATACATCTATGCTACCTTCAAAAATCGATCAGATTTTATTTAATATTTCAGATGCAGCCTCTGAGAGAGTTGCATCAACGGAAGTCCAAAATGCTTGATCGTCACATGATTCATGCCGACTTCAGACTTTGGCGGGCATTTCAAATTGTTAGAGACATATAAGTTTGATTTAAATGCATCGATTTACAATATTTATATAATATACCAACATGTATATGTAGTATGTTGTTACAGGAATGTTGTTTTAAAAAGAATCTAGGCCTGGTTTCACAGACAGGGTTTAGATTAAGCCAGGATTAGGCCTTAGTTCAATTAGGACATTTAAGTAGCTTTTATAAATGTGCCTTAGAAACATTATTGGTGTCCATCTTGAGACAAAACAATGGCAGTGACATATTTTAAGAGATATCAGTGCAAGTTGCTTTCAGTAAAAACACCTCAAACATGCATTTTAGTCTGGGACTAGGCTTAAGCCTTGTCTGTGAAACCGGGGGCTAATATGATAATATTTGAGGATTAGTATGGTCAACTAGCATTACCTGCCTTGTTAGGTGAATGTTACCTTGGTTAAAGACTGTTTCTGTTTTTTAAATTATTTTTAAAAATGTTTTTAAACTTGTTAGTCAAGAGAAATCACATCATGTTCATTGTGGTTTCACTATTCAAATGGTAACTGAGTGGCTAAATAATCTTAATGACTAATGTCATCTTTATGGCATTCAGATGAGAATGACAGGAGATTGTCAACTCACAGCACAATGCAGTAGTGCATCTTAAGTGTGTTGTCGTAGAAAATCCATGGCAAACAAGTTAAATGTAAAATTTAATTAAGTGGAATTAAATTAATATTTATGTTTGAAATTCACATGCACCCTTGATTTAAAATAAAACATGTTTATACACAATCATAACCTATATTTTTTGTATTTTGACTTTTGCTATATACATTTCTAATAAACTGAATAGCATGTCAAGCATTTTGTCTGTCCTTTCCTCCATGTTGTCCCAGCCAACATCACTGCTCCTCCACCTACTAGCACCCAGTTAACATCACTGCTCCTCCACCTACTAGCACCCAGTTAACATCACTGCTCCTCCACCCTATTTTTAGTTCACATACTGGTTAAACAGTGTCTAAGGCAGGGGTGTCAAACTCAGTTCCTGGAGGGCCACAGCCCTGCAGAGTTTAGCTTTAATTCTAATTAAACACACCTGATCAGCTAATCAAGTCTTTCAGGCTTATTTGAAAACTGCAGGTGAGTGTGTGTTGAAGAAGGGTTGGAACAAAACTCAGTAGGGCTGTGGCCCTCCAGGAATTGAGTTTGACACCTGTGGTCTAAGGTATTGGTGCTAGTCTAGAATAAATCAGTGTTGTATGAATGATAATAGAATTGATGTAATACACCTGCAAAAAGAGCCACTAAATGTAAATGAATACAACTGAATCAAGGCTGTTCTACGACAGTAGTTTGACAATCAAAGTAATTAACTCAGTCAAGCCCAGATTTTGGGATCGGTTCCTTGCTCTAATGAAAACTATTTGGCATTCTTTGTTCTTTATAAATATTTATATATACATGTATATATAATTTTTTATTAGTAGCCTATATACGTATACAAATGTAAGTATTTTAAAACTCTGCATTCATACATTACAAATGGATTTACTTCACTCGTTGTAGATAAAAAATACAAATTACAAATATTAATAAACAACCTAATTAAAAAGGTGTCAAGATGTCTTTATTTATTCATCAAATGTGTAAATTATAGCTGAAGACAACATTTACACCACACATTTAAAACAAGAAGTTTGTGCAAACATGTTGCTTGTTTGTTTTCCATTTAATAAATTCTATGTATTTTACATGCTATAAGAACATGCTAAAATGGAATTAAGAAGGTATATTGTAGTGCGTCGTATTAGACAAAGTCTCTCTAGATACACAAATAAAATGCTAAAATCATAGTCTTTCAGTTAAATAAAAATACAAAGAATTTAATCACATGTTAATCCTCAGGCAGGTGGTTTAATGTGATCCGAATTGCTGTAAATGTGAATATGTGTGGTGTTTCTCCCCTGCAGCCGGCAGAGGACAGCACTAGCACATCTCAGTCAATACATCTGTGCAAAACCGGCTGGACAACCTCTGGAAGTGCCACACCATTGGCTAATATGTGGAAGACAAACAGATGATGTACAAGTTCCTGGTCATATCCTGATCAGAATGATGTGGAAATTGGTTGGGTGTAGTTTGAATTTTAATGTGCAAGCTCATTACTGAGCGTCTAGAGAGCAAATGAGCTTAATGACAAAATTGTTTGATGTATAAAGCAGGAAATGTTTGTCCTTTGATTTATAACATGAAATGAAATATGTACTTTCATGTCTTTAATTTTTCATTCCAGTCCAACTCTTTATCTTTGTAAGAGTTGTTCAATTGGGATCAAAGTTCAAGCCCAGTCAACCTACTTGCATAATCAGTGATAATAAATATTTTAAACATGCAAAATCATAATGGCTGTTTCACAAATAAATATTTTAAAAGTTATCTGAACATTTAATTTGTTATTATATCCCAAAAATAAAGTAATTGGGTTTGTTATGAAGAGGAACAACACATCATAAATGAAAAAGGTTGTTAAGATTCCTAAAAGACAAAAAGTCCATTCTAGAACTAACATTCAAAGTCTTGAATAGTGTCCAACCATAGTGCTCTATATGAAAGCACCAGGATTTTGCCGGTGATCTTTCAGGTTCCTGTATCTA
Source organism: Squalius cephalus (assembly GCF_949319135.1). Lineage (NCBI taxonomy): Eukaryota > Metazoa > Chordata > Actinopteri > Cypriniformes > Leuciscidae > Squalius > Squalius cephalus. The sequence continues at coordinate 23,832,569 of NC_137132.1, read as the reverse complement.
TATGCTAGCCAGACGCCCAGAATCTGAAACCGTAAAGAAAATAACATAAACTTAACAAAAATAATGTATTCAATTTCTCAACCAGGCAAGCAACAAAATGTAAGCAGTTAATAGCTTCATTCCATATTTCCATGTTTCATCTTCCGTGTTTTCAGAACCAAAGGATGTCCAATGATTGCTCACCTCTGTAAAACTGAAGAACAGGCTGATTCCTCCAACAAAATGCAGAGCGTCGTCAGCATAGGCCTGGATTATACCTGAACACGGTGTACATGTTTGATCCTTGAAACAGGTCTGAAGTCACAGAGAACACAGAAATAAAGCATAAAATAATCTTTACAACTACAATAAAAACTGTATATTAGTTAAGCGCACATAAACATGATCTCATACTCAGGTGATCTTCACATCAGACTATATGTTCAAGCGGTTAAAGAGTCTGTCAGCTATCATTGTAGAAGTAAGTTTAATTTTGCTTAATTATGAGCTTACAACAAAAATGGCAGCTTTATAATACATTAACCTTACATCTTGACGTACAAAAATACAACAGCACTTAAAACTACATATTTACCAAAGCTTTCTGTATAAACCGCATGACTTCACATTCACAGACTATTTGTTCAAGAAGTTTCTAGAAGCATGATGTTTTTTTCCCCCACATTAAGTTCAACTCGAACTCGAAATGTATCAGAAGACACTTCATAATACATTAAGTCTTGGATAGAAAAGCAGAATAATTGTTCTTACAGCATCACATGATTCATTGTAGTTAACTTGAAGGAAGTCACAGCAATCCAATGATCTTTCCAAATCCTTCTGCATTGATTCCGACTTATTCCATCCTATCTCCAGGAGAAGGTCCTACAGGAGGACAAAAGGTTTATTTGAAACCAACTTTCTTGAGGAATGAGGAAACTGGTATCACCATGTCAAAGTATTAATGCAAACTATAATTACCTGCTGTTCTTTACTAATAGCTAAGCAGGCACATGATACTGAAAACTGCAAGACGAATACCAGAAAGAGAACAACCATGTACTAAAGAACAGTTAAGGTTGTTTCTCCATCATTTACGGCACATTTAAAAAGCTGTTGACTAAAAAGGAAATTATTACAAATGGGTAAGCCAGCAAAATTGGTAAATGTGAGTTTAGGGCCCAAAGTACAACACAAACTGGGAATGATGTGTTGAACAGAGGCAAACCTCATTTAGACACACACATGGGAGAATTATCTTGAATCAGTATATTATTGGAAGGATACAAAGAACAAGAGGACTTGATGATGCTTCACAGCCCCACACAATCCCACAATGGCCACGACGAAGAGAAAAAATCCAACTGCGATGACAGCAGCCATCACGCTGAAACTAGAAACTAGTCCAAACCATTTTCCCCATGCTGCAACACCGATCATTAGAAGACTGACCATCTGAAAACAGAAAACAAATCAGAAATTGCTTAGAAAAGTTAGTGCAACACCAAATCATGAATATCAGCATAAACATTAATTTTACAATTTACAGACACATTTAATGTACATGTATTATGTATGTACAATGTATCATAGCAAAGGATAAAAGGAATATTACCTATGCAAAACGGACTTTTAAATAAAGACAAAAGTTATTGTTAATATGAATAAGAAAGTCTTTTACGACTAACTACTGCTTGACTTACCACATAAATTAGGTTCAAGATACAAAGAGAAGTTTTTGAGCAAACAAAACCACCACAAGCCATGATGAAATAACTAGTGTACACCTGTCCCGCAAATGTGACTCTGCTCCTTGAGGCAAGATGACTGTAGCTTAGCTAGAGCTTGTTGTCCAGCATTTGCTCAGGTAGACACGCTTAACGCCATTGGTCCGTTCTTTATCTTTATGCAAATTAAGCAAAGTCCCACTTGCACTGTTAACCCAATGCGAAGCAATTATAAGTGTAAGTCCGACTCGTTTTAAAGTATAATCACACTGTTTAATATTAAGAGCCAGTTGTTCACTCGAGAACCGGTCGAACCGACTCAGTCCAAACAGTGAACGAATTGTTCGGTCCGATTCACCGCTAAAAGCATTTGCCTGGTGTTGTTGTGTCTAATACCTTTCTTTTATATTGTTAAATATACAATATTGTAGGCTTGCATTTTTCCATATGGTATTGTATTTTTATGTTGCTTATCTCATATGAACAATTCATCCTTTTCAATCACTTTAAAGGGTCACACAGGTGGTGGGATTTTTTTTTTTTTTTTATATATCTTCATTTAATATAATTGTAATGTATTGCACCCATAGTTCTAGTAAAATGAATATTTATGCGACACATTTACGCTAATATCGCTCTTATTTTGAAAAATAAATTATATCAATGTACAGAATTAAAGTTCTAGGATCGAAACACCATGGGGGGGGAGGTACACACATTGCTAAACATATACAAATGGCATTTTACTACTCCCATACCTAGTAAAATCACATAAATTTTGTACTCTAAAGCGTGTTTTACTACAATAAATATATATATTTAAACTATCCTAAAAACACACCGAAGACGACACTTATTACGCCCCCTGCTTATTTGTTGCAGTTGGTTCAGTCCGTTTGCAGACAGTAACCCATTAACCCGTCAGTGCCAGTCAGTCTCTCAGTCTGTGGATCAATCAGAGTAGTAGAACAAAGCTGTCATATCAGTCACAGTTAACTTACATATTGCTTATTAAGACCAAAAGCGTCACTTTGATTATAATAATGTCTGCACCAAAGAAAGGAGACCTGACCGACACAGAGAAAGAGCTTCTTCTGGTTATTGCTGCAGGTAATGATAGCATGACGCTAACAGGCTAACTGCAGATTAGCACAATTACCAGTTCGGAAAATTATAATATCGTTTACAAAACTCTGCAAGCAATGGATGCATACGGAATGCTTTCTCTCTGTGCTTATAAATTACTCTTTGATGTGTTACATTTTAAAAACTTGCATATGTATTCAGTTATACTGTATAGATTATAATATTTAAAGTACAGTTTACGACAAATACGTATCTGTACCAGTAAAATCACTTTTATTATTATTTTATTCTAAGTATTCATTATTATATCATTTAGACTTATGTTTTTCTCAATGGAAATATATCATGATCATTGAGCATTACATTTACAGTGTGGCTCTTATGTATAATTGTTGATGTATTAATAGTGATTTATGTATATAAATAATTCTCTAGGTCGGTCACTGTCTGATCACTGTGTTTGACCATTTGTAGGTAATGTGCAAGAAGCCTCCAGACTGCTTGGATCCAAAGATGTCAGGGTGAACTGTCTGGATGAGGTAAAGAAGTGTTGTTATACATTATAATAATTATAATAACATTTAAAACATTGTTTTATTCTCCTCTCTGTTAGTGGCAGTTATTTGCCAATACTTGAAACAGTACTTGTAAAGTGACTTTGATTTGGACATCTGTCGAAATCAGATGTTGCTGACACTTGTGGGCTTTCAAAGCAGCTGCCTGGAAATGGTTGTTTGGCCCTTCTTTTATTAGCCTATGTGTCCTTCTGTTGGAGCTGAAAACAAACAATCGAAAAAAAAAAATTATTATGAACCAATTACTTGTTGGATAGCGATTGCACTTACAGGTTATTGTTTTGAGTGCTTTTGGGAGTTATCAGGGTTTCTCTCTACACACCATAATCAAATATATGTGAACATGCTATATGCGGTTAATGCTGTTTCGATTGTGTGCATTTCTTCTTCAGTATGGCATGACCCCTCTCATGCACGCTGCATATAAGGGCAAGGCAGACATGTGCAAGCTTCTGCTACAGCACGGAGCTGACGTCAACTGCAACGAACATGAACACGGATACACCGCACTCATGTTTGCAGGACTCTCAGGTCTAAACACAATTACTAAATTCTTTTTGTGCTAGTATTGTCAATTTGACCATAAAGGTCCTGATATACGTCAAGCGAAATCGAAGTATGAGCTGGTGTGACGTAATTTTGAACAAAATCATGTCAAAACGAAGTTCGTTCGGAGTTCGTTATGGGAGTTTGAAACAGCTTGCAAAAGCGAACTTTCCAGAAAACTTCAAGTGGTGCTCACTCCAGAGTCAAAGTCCTCTCTGGACGTCTAATGGGGTAGAGGGGCTAACAATATGTTATACAATATATGGAGGGGCTAAATGTTCACTAACAATATATCGCTGCAAAGGTATTTCAAACTACTTTTTACCCCTAAACGAAGAACGAAAAAGAACTTCGCTGTGAGTATATCAGGGCCTTAATGTGTCCTGAAATATATTTTATGCCAGTAATACAGTATGACAATACAGTATGTCATATCCATTGTGTTGAACAGGAAAGACAGATATCACCTGGATGATGTTGGATGCTGGAGCCGAGACGGATGCAGTGAACTCAGTCGGCAGAACAGCAGCACAAATGGCTGCTTTTGTAGGTATGCCACAAAATTTGGCATTATGGGGAAAACAAGTCTCTCATGCTCAGCAAGGCTGCATTTATTTGATCAGAAATACAGAAATATTACAATTTAAAATAACTGTTTTCTATTTTAATTTATTTTAAAATGTAATTCCTGGCAAAAAGCTGTATTTTCAGCATCATTACTCCAGTCTTCAGTGTCACGTGATCCTTCAGAAATCACTCTAATATGATGATTTGCTGCTCAAGAAACACTTATTTCTATCAATGTTGAAATCATTTGTCTCCTTGTTGAAAAATAATATTCATTAAAAAATTCTTACTGGCCCCAAATGTTTGAATGGTATTTTTCCATATTCTGAGAGAGTGTTCTTTTTTGGTTTCCAAATGTGAAGATTAAATGAGATTACATCTTTTTCAGGGCAGCACGACTGTGTGACAGTTATCAATAACTTCTTCTCCCGTGCGAGGTTGGATTACTACACAAAACCACAGGGGCTGGAAAAGGAACCAAAACTCCCTTCTAAACTCGCTGGACCGCTACACAAAATTATCATGAGTACCAACCTCAACCCAGTGAAGGTAGTTTTTTTGTCTGATCCATATCCTTGTGACATATAGTTCTGCTGCGCCTCAGGCGACCCAAGTTTGAGTCTCAGCTTATGGGCCTTTCCCGGTCTTTTCCTCCCTCTCTCTCCTGTTGTTTTTTGTCTATCTCTGTACTGTCCTATCAAAATAAAGGGAGAAAAGCCCAGAAATCTAACTTGAAAAGCTAACATGCTGCAATATGGTCTTTTTCTAAACCTGACAATTATGATACTGATAAAAAGCAGTCTCATTTTTTAAAATGGTCAAACCAGTGACTATAGCCAAAACATAATTCATCCTGTTAAGACTATATGTTGTTGTGTTTTGTAATGCTGCAGATAGTGATGGTGGTGAAAGAAAACCCTCTGTTGATGGATGTGGAAGCACTTGAGAAGTGTCGCAAGGTCAGTTGCATGTTAATGCATTATGCTCAGAGCTGAGATTCATTACAATAAACTTGATTGAACTGAAACCTGACCCAACTTCAGCACCATCTTAATAGCTTTTCACACCGCGCTTAACCCCGGGTTATCATCGTTCTTCTAAACCCAAAGTGAACCCAGAGTAAAGGAACGTTTCACACTTGTAATTTAGAAGCAGGGTATCACTGCTTTCCCCCCTGTGTTATGAAACCCTGTTCTGGAGCAGGGTTAGTGCCACTTTTGCAGTGTCAAACGTGTGCAGCATGAAATGAATGCGTGCCTCATGTTCTTTGGACAGTCACGGAAACACTGCGTGTCGTGTTATAAACAGTCGTTTTAACTTTTGAGGGGGAAATGGCGGAAAATATATTGCTTAATTTTTACCTTAATAGTCTGAAAAGAAAAAAACTCTACTGTCGACAATGTTTAATATGATTACGCGCAATGCTAGAGCAGGTCGTGTGCTGCTTTCATCCAATCAATGACACTGACACAGCAAATATGCAAATAAGAACGTTAACCCAGGGTTTAGGAATGTACAGTGTGAAACGTCAGTGTAATACCCAGGATTAATTGTTAACAACGGGTAAAGGATTCTGTTAAACCCGGGGTTTTAATTGACCCAGGGTTAACTATTTCAAGTGTGTAAAGTCCTCTTGTGTCTTCCAGGTTCTGGAGCTGATCTGTGAGAAGTGCATCAAACAGCAGGATATGAATGAAGTGTTGGCCATGAAGATGCACTACCTCAGCTGTGTGCTGCAGAAATGTGGCTCTTTCCTGAAAGATCGCCAGGACAAGCTTGATGGCCTCATCAAGAGGTAGAATATTAGATATACATCACTGTTCAAAGGTTTCTGTAATGTAAGTAAGAAATTATTACTTTTAGTCAACAAGAATGCATTAAATTAAATGTGACAGTAAAATTATTTCAAATGTTCTTTTAAAATTTCTGTGACACTGAAAAATAAAAAAAATTTAACACCCACAAACTTAAAGGCCCTCTTTTGATCTGTAAAGTAACTCCGATATCTCTTCTCAGTCTTGTGAAAGGGCGAGACAGTGACGGCTTCCCGGTATTCCAGGAGAAGTTCCTCCGGGAGTGCATTAGGAAATTTCCATACTGTGATGCCACATTACTGCAGCAGCTGGTCCGGAGTATCGCTCCAGTGGAAATTGTGAGTAACAGTGACCTCTATTTGCTCATGTCTAAGATAATGGGATTGAAATAAAATGATGGAAACGTAGCTTCAGCTAGAAAGACTGAACCATATTCCACGTATGGAAGCCTCACCAGTCCTTTTCCGACAGGGAAGTGACCCCACCGCTCTGTCAGTGCTCACCCAGGCCATCACGGGGCAGGTGGGCTTCATGGACGCGGACTTCTGCACATCCTGTGGTGAGAAAGGGGCAGAGAAAAGATGCTCCATCTGCAAAATGGTAAATATCAGGTTTATTCAACCAAATTATTTTGGTTTCCTGAGGTGCTTACTTAAATCTGTGAATATGTTCAGGTGATCTACTGTGGCCAGGCCTGTCAGAAGCTGCACTGGTTCAGCCATAAGAAGGTCTGTAAGATGTTACAGGAGCAGAGAGAGAAACATGAAGCTGATTCAGCATCACGACTACAGAAACAGGCCAAAGGTATCCAAATCAAATTTGTATTGCTTTACTGTGACACTTATGCAAGTACAATGGTATTATGTTTTTTGGGAGTCGTACCATGGTAATACCATATTCTTTAGGCATGCACCTATAATTTCCTGCTCTGCCATTATTTAGCAAGAAGAAATTATATTTCGAACAAGTTGTGAGCTTGCGGGCTGAATTTCATGTAATGAGATAAAGACATATGAGTCATTCTTTTTAGTAATCAAGCTGTAAGGTTTTGATTCACTATAAAGAACCAAATCATAAGAGTCATTCGTTTCAGGAATCAAGCTACACTTTTAACACTCTAAGCCATGGTTTTGATTCACTAAAATAACTAAATCATAAGAGTCATTAGTTTCAAGAATCTAGCTACACTGTTCATGCTGTGAGGTTTTGGTTCACTAAAAAGAATCTAATTAAAAGAGTTATTTGTTTCGGAAAGCAAGCTACACTGTATGTTTTTGATTCATTTTGCTTTGTCCGAAATCGCCCCCTATACCCTTAAACAGGACATTATTTGAGGGGACAGTCATTTGTAGTGGTGTCAGAATCCATAGTGGATGTTATCGAGTGAACTCATTTAATCCCACAATGCACCACAATAACGAGTGCACAATCGATATACACTCAGCTGCTAGAGAATGGCCATAACGCACTGGCAGAGTTGCACGCTGAATGAATTCCCGCGTCTGACCAGAAGATGGCGCCCACAACTAAAGCAATTATGATCCATCCATCCATTTTCCAAACAGCCACAGCTTAATATCATGCATGTATAAATTCCTCTTTAATTGATAATTAAATTGTTTAATTAAGGTTTGTACATAGTTTCCATGACAGAGTTTTTACATTTTCACTATTATAAACCATATCAGATCAAACAGCGCTAACGTGGAAACCAGGAGAAACATAGTGCCATGAACGAACAAGTTATAGAAGGCTTTCCAGTTTCTTTTTTGTTGTTGAAAGAATATTGAGATAATCTCGCTTAGAGTGATGTGAAGTCATCTGTGTGAATCAAGCTCGTTTCTTTTCTCACGCATAGCTGAGGATGATCAGGCATTGGAGGAGACGACCGGCACTTTGAAGGAGCTCTCCATCAGTCAGAGTGAGACCAACAGCTCTTCAGATAACCAAACCGAGGACATTAACTCTGAGACAGTCTCTGTTACTGCAGACTGAATCACAACGACTCTCCGTTTCAACCCAGCAACCATCATTATCATCAGTGAAGACCCATCTAAGACAGAAGAGAGCACGTCCGCAACATCAGCCAGAGGTTTCTTCATGGTTCTTGTAGAGGATGCTCTTCTGAAGCACATCATGTAGGGCAAAAACCACCAAAAGCTTTGCCACACAAATGCACAGGATGAAAGGTCTACTAGTGATTTTTTTTTTTTTTTTTTTTTTTAAATAGTCTTTTTACATTTATGTTGGAAAAATATATGTATTTATGTATGTGAAAATCATGCGTGTGTAATTTAGGATTTGCTTTAGGAAAGATTGTAATATATTGTTGCCTATGCCTTAAATTTCTTAGTCTGTTGTTATGGAAAAGGATAAAATTTAAATGGAGAAGTTATTTTTGGAGACATCTGATATTGAAATACCATGTTTCACAAAGCAAATAAATCTATTTTCCATCTTTAAGGGATAAACTATTAGCTCACATGTTTTCTGATGAACATATGTCAAATATCAGATGTCACCTACTACATCTGTTTAAGAAACATAACTTAAACGCGCACATTAGTCTTGACAATGTTTATTGAGATTGAAATGACACTGTAAGAGCTGTTTTTCATTGATTTAAAACACTTGGGCTTGTCAAATGTTTTATCATGCGAACAAGAGTGGCGGCAGGGGTCTGGAGATCATCTAAGTTTGACAGTATGCTCGAGTCATAGATGTTTCCGCTGAGACGTGTTTGTACCGGTTCATAATGGAGAGCTGCATGATGGACTTGGCCACTGAGGGATTTTCTAGACCAGAACGGCTGCTAAAGAAAACATATAAAGTCAACTCCTGTGATACATTTGCTGTAGTTGAAAACATTAAAAATATGAAATACTCCATCACTGCAACACTAACGCTGTACACCTCTTCCTTGAGCCGTGCTGACCTGCAACTAAAACAAACAATCTTAAAATACTAGAAGAAATTGTCAGAAATTTTTCAGCAATGAAAAAAAAACTCATCTTGTCTTAACCAGTGTCCAAATGCATAATGGTGTAATTTGCTTAAAACAGCCATCCATCCATTTTACATCATTTTCAGATATGTTTTGGTGATGTTATAATTTTCGAAGTTTATGTTTATGGATGCCAACCTTTTCAATCTAAAAACTGCACAGATGGCAAATGACGTATCGGCGTATTTCAGGATCTTGTGAGAAGGGGTTCAGATATAAAGCCGAAACATTAACAAAAGATGCATTATTGTCTGAAATGACACTTAATACAAAGACTGCAAAGAATCTTCCATCTTCGGCTGATTTGTGTTTGGTTGCCATGAAAATAAGGCTTCCAAAAGTGGGGTTTTACAATGATGCCAAGAAACATTTGGGGTTTGGCAAAGAAGCTTTCATAAAAGAACCATGGTTTTAATAATAGTAATAATTTAATAATAATTAACATTTTAATAATCAAAAATATATATATATATTTTCCTCTATAGAACAATTTGTGCAGAAACTTCATGGATGATGCCAATAAAGAACCGTTATTTTCAAGAGTCTATGAATGGGATAAGAACTGATCTCAGAGCAGTGTTTACATGTTTAAAACCTTGATTAGCTGTTACTTTAACCTTTAAATATCAAGCAATGTTTATACTGTAGTCTTTATAAGGAAATACGATGGTAGATGCACTTAAGAGAGAGATGGTGGTCTCAGGTTCTCACAGAGAGTGTGGAGGTCCTGCATGTTCTTCAGCTCCGTCACAGTCTCCTCTAGACACTTCACACGCAGACAGGCCAGGTGTCTCAGTGGTGCCTATGAGTGCATGTGTGTGTGTGCATGGCAGACAGGAACAAGGGGAGTTACAATAACACATGCAAACTTACATCTCTGACCTGAAATGGAGAGAATGTTATTGTTTTGCAGGTAAAGTTCTGTCAAACTGCAGTTAGCTCTTTGGATCTGACCCCTTGCTCTTGAACATATTTGAAAGCTTTAAAAAGTAGGCCTAATCACACCAAAGAGTCAGGCAATCTAACCTTGTTATTGTTGAGCTTCACACATCTCAGCATGGGGAAACTTGATTAACCAGGAACGTAACTCAACCCTCTTATAGTGCATGGGAAATGAACGAGAAACATGAAAAGGGAAATATAATATGCATAAAATAACAATTATAAAATGTAAACATGTTCGATGTTTTTCTGTCTACATCTCATGCTATTTATAGGCTATTTGATAGGTGGGTCAAATCGGTGTCACGCTTAATCCAACGCATGATCTTGATTTTCCTGTGATTTTCACAGAAATCAATTGATGACCAATCACAGCTCAGCAATTCTGAGCGCGCACGCGCACCCCTGACAGCACAGGAAACGCGCACGCTGACAGCGTCATGGGAACTTTAAAGCACAATTTAGCTGTCTAGGGTGACATTTTCTAACCTTTGGTTGCTTTTCTTGTCTTTGCTTGTCCATGAGGTGGCAGGCCTTTCCTTTAAAATGTTGTTAAGCCTCCACCACGTGAGGCACAAGTTTATGGCAGGTCTATTATGTCTATGGTTTTCATTACTTCCTTTGGTATGTTATAGGCTATTAGAATAATAGGTTATGCAAATTCAGGTAGAGGCATGTCTTTTCTTAACTCTTAATTATTTAATTAGACGGCCAAAAAGTGGAGATCATTTAATTTTTTTTATTATTATAAAATAGATATATCTATCTATCGTTATTTTATTAAAGACCAGTGATCATCATACTATAGTTTTAAATGTTTATCATGAAATAAGTAGAAGGCATTTCCTGACAATTTTAAATAAATCAATTAAATAATAAAAATGAAAACTAAAACCAGATTAACCATTTCATTATAGAGAACTGTAAAAAATAATACTTTTTTTTACAGTGACTAATGCATCATCCCTGTCAAATTGAAAAATAAAATGTATTTGGTGATTGGACATTTCATTTTCACCACTATCTCGAGGCAAGACTGCCAATATTACAATGAAAAGGCAAACGTGCAAGAAACAGCAGTTTTTACAAATATTTGTATTAATGCTCACGCAATAATAGTGACACAATTCAAATTAAAATGTAACGTTTCATTTTATTTTCTATTTTATTTCACAGTTTTCATTTTCAAAGTCAACCTGTATGCAAAATATATATGTTAATGAGTGGCTTTCCATAGAAATAGTGTCTACCTAACAGTAAAGTTCGCATTAGCCTTCAGCAGTATTCAATAAGTAATCAATCAGTCAAACAATTAATCAGTCAGTCAATATCGTCTTTGCCACAGGGAAAGTCGTTTTCACCTCATTTTCAATAAACAGATCGAATCAACTTGCCAAACAGATTATTGTTGATTAATTGCTGTTTAAATGAGGAAATAGTGTTTTCTCAGTCACTTTTCCTAGGCTAATTTCACAGTGTGGGCAGATTGCTTGCAACACTCTTTAAAAAAATCATGCACAGAGTTTGCTTACATAAAGTGTTGAGTGTTTAACAGCACAAACATCTCTAAGTGAATTAGGGGCTCTCGGGGAGTCCAGTAACCATTCATTTGACTCCAGATGTTGGAGCACCTCACAGGGTCGAGCGTTTGACTGGGTGTGGTTTAGAGGAGAGACGCTTGTTTTATCATTCCGCTCACCTGAGCCTTTGCCAAATCTGGAGGCGGGAGCGTGTATATATAGCCTACACTGACTGTATATATAACCCAAGACATGATAGTGAGTGAGAATCACTCAGATTCCAGGAGCATCTCTCCACTGGCTGAGGGTTATTTCACATCACCATGTATATAAACGCACCCGAATCGTGCAATTTCATGTTTTTATTTTGCTTCTTCATAAGGAGTGGTCTGACTTTGAAGAATGATGCTACGGAGATTTTCTACTCTCATGTGGTCAGTCCCGTTGAGGATACTCAGAGCAACGCGTCTCTGAATCGCGCGCGCACCGGTGGAAGAGGCTTCACAGCGCACGAGAGAGGTGAGCGCACGCGCCTCGCTACACATCACACTTGGTTTTATTAGTGGTTATTCATTTAATCGCAGCCTTTCTTTTTAAGAAATGGCGTCTAAAGAGATTGTTCTGATGTTCCATTCAGAATTAACTTTTTAGCCTATAATAAACCAGTTTTAGTGACATTTCTCTATGGAAAGTGACAATTATGGTTGATTTAAAGAAATGCCTTTTGAATCTTCATTTGGTAGCAGCAATAGTTACACTGAAAGAAATTGTAACCTAAAAACATGTCATTTTTATTCAAAACAAAATTATTATTTTACATCATCAATCTAATATCCTACATTAATTACTATTTTTTATGGGTTAAATTAGGTAGAAATAGCTCTTCAAGATATACATTTCAGGTTACTATTGAAATATTGTCCCATTATGAATTAAAGTCAGCTAAACTCAATTTAAATGAATTTTAAATAAATGTTTCAAACCTAAAAAAATGGCTAGGCTACACAAATATTTAGGCTAATATATATCCAATGTTTTGCACATAGACTGATTTACTTTTACATTACTTTGTCTTTGATCATGTGAACTAAATATTCTTATATTTATTTGCTCATGCATATAGTCCTAAAAAAATAGAAAGTAAACAGACTTCTGCTGAAGTTTATGACTGACAGTACATTTTTGTGTAGACTATACCTTGCCCATCTTCCACCGTTGTCGCCCAGGAAAAAAAGTTATTTTAGTTAACGCATACTGACCCAGTGGGGCATGTTGTCACACAATATAGGGTAATTGTCACAGTGAAACCCACCATTAAACAGCCTATTACAGACAACATAAACAGTAACGCTATCTATTAATTATATACAATCAATAGTTTCTCTACATTTTAAGGGGGAAAGCTATCCATGCCTTTTAGGGTTATATATGGATTATTACATAGTCTCTTGGCTCACAACCACACCGGGCAGCAGAGATACAACAATGTGTGCTGAGCGAATCCTGTCAGAGTGGAAGAGTGGAGGTGCAGCTCATATTTTCAGTTAGTCTCCAGGGGGACCCCTGTTTATTTTGAATGACCGTAACTTGAAGTGGGTAGGATGAAAATGTCCCTCCGATCCCCATTCATCACGTCCTGTCACAGAGAGAGAGAGAGAGAGGGGGGGGGGGGGGGGGGGGGTTACATTGTAACTGTGGTGTGTTGCTGCTGTGTGAATGGATTCTGGCTTGGGTTACACTGACAAGAGGCACTGCTCTGAGGCAGAACAATGCTGACAGTATAGCCAGCAGCACCGGCGAAATCTGACAATAAGAGGCTCAGGGTCGTCATTCATCTGTACATTAAGCCATTTCCGCTCAGTTCAGAAATGGGTTGAAATAAAGCAAACAAAGCATATCATCCACACAACTGTTGTTTATGTCTGCTCACAAACCATGAAGGAACACTTTAGAACAACACCAATCCTACATCCTGAAGTCTTTCTTCATTGATCTTTAAAGATTTAGAGAGTATCTTTAATCAAAATAACTTCCCCTGCCTATTGCAATGACATGTCTTCTTTTCTCGGATGACGTGTTTAATGGCGCGAGGGTGGGACAACCTGTCACTCACATAAGATCGACCAATAGCAAACCACAACCATCCAATCAGTTCCCTGTGGACAAAATGAAGACCCGCCCTACATTTTTTCTTGTTTGAGAAGCTGTTTCACTTGGATATGTCACAATAGGGAAGAAAAGACTTGCGTTTCATGCCGACTTTATGTTCTTTTTTCACTTTGTGTTACAGAACGAGTCCCAGTCGGCTGCAGAGAGCTGCGATCCACCAAGTACATCTCAGACGGCCAGTGCACCAGCATTAACCCTGTTAAAGAACTGGTGTGCACGGGACAGTGTCTTCCTGCTCAGATGCTGCCCAACTGGATCGGTGGATACAATAGGAAGTTCTGGAACCGCCGAAACAGTCAGGACTGGCGCTGCGTGAACGACAAGACCCGGACCCAACGGATTCAGCTGCAGTGCCAGGATGGCAGCAGCAGGACCTACAAGATCACAGTGGTGACCTCCTGCAAATGCAAAAGATACACACGGCAGCACAACGAATCGGGAGTCAAGTCTGAGGGATACGCTCATACCCAGTTAAAAAAGCAAAAAAAAAAGGGGGGCACTGGGACGGAAAGCTAAACGAGTCTCTGCTCAGACTGAGCTACTCGATTTTCCCATTTAAATGAACTCAGTATGAACGAGAGAGCTTGTGACGTCAGCTCACAAGAGCACTGAACTTTCTTCGTGCTGCCTTTGTGAGCAAGTGCAGGGCTCTGAGTTCACTGTGAAACTGCAGTCTTTGGAAGCAGGAGAAAAAAAAGACTAAATCTCATCACCAACTTAATCACAATCAACATGCAGCCCATGTGACCCTGTGTCGAAAGATATAGACAATGACAAATGCATATTGCATTACAAAAATTAGAAACATGCCTGTGATTCTAATAGTTTTTGTCATCACTGATTGACATGTGTGGTAATCACTTGCTGTAGTATATACTTTAAGGCCTGGTTTCACAGACAGGGTTTAGATTAAGCCAGGATTAGGCTTTAGTTCAATTAGGACATTATAAATGTGCCTTAGAAAAAAAACATTACTGGTGTGCATATTGAGACAAAACAATGGCACCGGCATATTATAAGATATGTCAGTGCAAGTTGCTTTTAGTTCAAACAGTTCAAACATGCATTTTAGTCTGGGACTGGATTTAAGCCTTGTCTGTGAAACCGGGGGTATGTCTTTGTGTTCAGCAACAAGAAGAGCAATTCTCAAACTCGAGAAATGCATAGCTACATGTAAATTAAATGTCTGTACATATACATATGCATTTGTTTGTGTAATTAATTGTTTTGCAGGACCTTTTTGTGTTAGAAAAATACAATATTGTGACGTACAGTATAAGCTGATGTAATATATTTTGCCTCGACTTTGAAACATTTTTAGTTTGTGCAAGCATTATTCAGACAAGATATTGCACTAGTGACAATGCTCATATTGGCTATTATGGTGTAAAAGCATTAAATTGAAAACATCTGAAAATGTCTCAGTATAATAATTTTGATCTCTGGATGAGGTGACACATTATCAACTTCTATTATGCCTATTAACTGAACTATAATAGTCCATTAATTCAATACATGTTTGAATGAATGGACCGATGTACCACTAACATGCTTACTGAGGAAACTGAGGAACAGGTGACAAAATCCATTCTAAAAATATTGAAAATGATAAATAATAGTAATTAAGAATAATATTTCATGTGCCTCTTTCATGTGCAAATAAAGACAAGGCAGGGTGAACAGACAAGATTTAACAATTTACATAATCACTAGCTGCCAATCATTAGCAGCCAATCATCAGACTCTATGACAACTTTCAATTAACTTTCAAAACAAGTTAGTAGGCCTATCTATTTTTTTGTTATGAGTGAATTATTAACTCATTTTAGTTAATAGTATTTTGTTACTAGTTATTATTTTTAGTTTAGTTCTTTTTCAATAGTGACCAGAGTAGGCTATAAATTCATTACGTACTACCAGTGTTGAGGGTAACGCATTACAAGTAGCCTAACTTGAGTTACGTAATCAGATTACTTTTTAAAGTAACGAGTAAAGTAACATATTACTTTTAAATTTACAACAAAATATCTGACTTACTTTTTCTAATAAGTAACACAAGTTACTTTGTTTTACCATTTATTGACCTTCCCATATATTGACATTTGCATTTCCTTCAGCCAGAGTCTTTTTCATTTCACATTTAGTGTGAAAGGGCCTTTACATTTGCCAAAAATATAACTTTTTAAAATTAAAATACTAAACAAGCAAGCCCAGCCCAGGTGAGAAAAAGTAACGCAAAAATAACGCAACGAAGTAGGCTACTTTCCATAAAAGTAACTAAGTAACGTAATTAGTTGTACATTGTAATGCACTACTTAAAAAAAAACTTCCCCCAACACTGCTTACTACTATTTATTATTTATTTATCTGTAAGTAACTATTCAAATTTAGTTTTCCAAGTATTAATCGAATAGATACTAGTAAAAAAAATATATATATTAGTAACACGTTATTAAGTGTTTTAATGTGAACTATAGCCTATAGTCATTCTGACAAGTCATAACATAAAATAGCCTAAAAAGTGACAAAAGGAATGTTATTGTCAATTAAAAATGTTTGACCACTTGTGCATATGTATTTTGATTCGGAATATGATTTTAACAAAGATCGAATGATGCTACAATGATATCAGTTCACAGCAGTCTCATGATGAGTGGATGAAAGGCTCAGTCTGATGTTGAGGACCCGCGGGAAAGCGGCAACGTTACTGCCGCGAAACACAGCTCAAACCCCGCTAACCACCCGCCCATAGAATGCGGAAAACCGGTTAACAGGTTATTTCCATGAATACGGTTGCTGCAAGTGAGGAACTTATTAAAACCCTGGAGAAATGCAGCAAGAGCGCTATTCTTCCTCCGACAGGCCTCTGGATCCCCGCTGTATGCTCACACGTGACGCCGAGGGGAGCGAGGACCGGCTCGGCCGTGCGGCGGTGGATTTCCCGGTAGCTGTAGTTCTGCCCGCCGGAGGCTCCGGAGAGAGGATGGGACTGCCCACACCGAAACAATTCTGCACCATTCTTAACAGACCTCTGATAAGCTACACGATTCAAGCCTTTGAGAGGTGAGACTGGACATTCCGTGTCCGTGAGCACACGAAACTGATTTTATTAACTTAAATACTTGACATCTTGTTTGTATTCAGCAGTTGAAAACAGCATAACAATAAATCATTATGCCTGTCACAATTACGTCCATTAGTTTGACAATAGGACTTTTTTTCCTCCCAAGTAAACAGGCAGCAGTCCAAGGACACCTAACGTTAACTTTACTGCATGTAGATCGTGGCCAGAACAGCCTTTTCAATCCTTATTAAGAACATCTGCAGATGCTGCAGAACTTGGGAAAGGCTAAAAGCACTTGACATTGACTTGGCATATTTAATAAATTGCACTGTGTTGTAAAAGTTAGCTGTGAGTTTCATATTTAAAAAGCTGTCACTTCAATTTTCAAGGACAAAAGCAACAACTTAGAGCTGCTGTAATTCATTTTTTTAGGGGGAATATTACATTTAAACGTCCAGACTATATGACAGATATCACCTTAAAAAGCAGCTTAAGATATTAAATTACAGTTGTCTCTGTCCCGTTTTTCCATACCCTATAGTATGCAAAAAAACAGCACGGCAAAAGATTAGCATGTTAGAATGTAGTACTCATAAAAAAATACTAAAATAACACTGCTTACTGCAGCATAACATACAATTTGTTCCCTGTCTTACTCCATTGTCACAGCGATTATGTTGTTTTGTCTTTTTTAAAAACTAGACAAATTAAACCTGTTCTATCTGTATTTTCTTAACAGATTATCATGGATTGGAAATGTTGTCGTTGTGGTTGCTAAGGAGAATCATGACTTAATGCTGAATATTGTCCAGAAATTTAATCACACAAAGGTAAAAGTAGTCCATGGGGGAACCACCAGACACAGGTCTATCTTCAACGGACTCCAGGCCTTCAGTAACACTACTGACTCATTGACCCCTAAACCAAAAGTGGTCATCATCCATGATGCCGTACGTCCCTTTGTGGAAGAAGATCTTCTGCTGAAAATCACCCTAGCAGCTAAAGAGCAAGGGGTTTGTTCTCTCTTCTTTATCCATATTGTGTTACAAAACAGGGCATTTTTATTTTTTTAACATGATGAACAGTGTGGTTGGAGCTTTTTTAAAATATATATTATCAATGCTTTCCAATCTAGTTTAGTAGTTTTGCATTAACAGTGGTTTGAAAACAAAAAAAATAAAAGATGTTAATTTTTTGCCCAAAATATAACTACGCTATAAACAACCCCAACATGAAGTAAATTATACAAAAGTTAATTCACTCCCTGAAATGTTTGCGGTTATGAATGTCTTCACTATCTGAACACTCCCCTCATAATCTGCTGTACCACGGTCCAAATGCCTGTCAAATTTATGGACTGAGTGAAAGTCAGTTCACCTTAAGCTGTTGAAGGAGAATTCCTGATGCAGGCTTCAGAGATACATGTGTCTGACTGAGAAGCTGTTATATAATAAATATGAAAAACCTCCTTATGTCACAGAAAAAGAATCCCCTACCTACAGAATATTCCACCCTTCCAAGGTAAACATATTAAAACTGGGAACAGAATAACTCGACAGAAGACGGAAATTCTGCTTCCTTTGTGGTTTGACTGCATTGCATAAAGCCCAATGAAATTTATTTTTTTTCATAAATTTTTTTTTGCACTCAGATTTTATGGTTAAATTAAATATTAGTAATCAAAAAGCATGTATAATTGATTGAATCAATGAAATGTATACAATTTAATAATTAATTAATTCGGTTTTTTTGGGGTGTTAATTTAAGTTTAACAAAATAATACGTTTTTTTTTCATCATAAATTGTGGCAAGCAAATGGAGGCATAAAACATTACCAATTTATTCAATCTTTTTTAATGTAATCAAATTAACATTAAACAATTCCTTTTATTTCCTGTTAAAATGTAAACAAATAAGAAAAATAGTTTGATTATTCCTTTAAGTTTTAATCATTTTATTATTATTATCATTATTAATATATTACTATTCTTTTCAATAGAAATATATTTTTGTCACAATTTCTTCAAATCAAAAGTTGTGAAGATTTTTGAGTTTATGTGTACAATGTATGATGTGATGTGTTAAGTAGCTTTTATAAACGTGTCTTAGAAAGAATCATTGCTGGTGTGTATCTTGAGACAAAACAATGGCAGTGACATATTTTAAGATATGTCAGTGCAAGTTGCTTTCAGTTAAAACAGTTCAAACATGCATTTTAGTCTGGGACTAGGCTTAGCCCTGTCTGTGAAACCAGGGAATTGTGATTTTATTAAGTGTACAGCCCTAGAAAAATTGCCAAATTCTGTGACGTGTTCGGCATTGCGGAAATCAATAATATTTCACAATACTACCCCTATACGATAAATATGTAAAAACTCCAAAAAGAGAATCTCTTTTAATATCTATAACTCTTTAGATATGCGACAGAACATGAATCCCCTACCTACAGAATATTCCGTCCCTCCAAGGTAAACGCATTGAAATCTGTATCAGGAACAGAATAATTCAGCAGAAGACGAGAAATCCTGCTTCATTTGTGGTTTGACTGCATTGCGGGCTGTTCCAATGTCCATAAATCACTAAGATAAACATATTGTTGACACCTCTCAGCACTACTCCTTACAGCATGAAACCGGATAAGATGTTTTAGCAATGTTTTTGCTGGCTTTGATACGTGAGGTTCAGGATTTCTGTGATTTTTCTTTTAAATCTCCCCTCCAAGGCTATGACTAGGGCTGAAAAGCAAAACCCAGATGTTTATGAAACGCTCATAAGAATACGAGAAGGATAGTGATTCATTGCCTGACCCAAATGCACCATTGTTTAGTAACCAATAAACAGATTTTCACAAGGCATGTTTTTAATTGTCCTATTGTCCACCTTTCTTGTTGTTTTCAGGCCTCGGGCACGATACGTCCTCTGGTGTCCACGGTCATTGCAACAACGTCTGAAGGCTACCTGGACCACTCGCTGGAAAGAGCCAAGTACCGAGCCAGTGAAATGCCTCAAGGATTTCTTTACGACATTATTTTCCAGGCCTACCAGCGGGTATGAGCAACCCAGACACATTTATTGTTTAGCATAAACCTTATTTTCAATGTGCAAAGTACTTTAAGGTTGACCGTCCTCTGATAATACAAACCTCGGACACCTTGACATCCCCACAGGGACTTTTATTGTAATATTGGGCATCTCAGTATTTTTATATATTTATTCTTTTTTATGTATGCATTGCTGTTTTTCGAACCCAATTTTCTATGAGACTCTTCAATCTTAATATTTGTTTTTAACATACATTTTTATAAAATAGATATTTTATAATATCAAATATTTATATAAATAATTATATAATTTATTTTAGCTTTATCTTCCGCTTTTTGAATATCAATATGATATTCTTCCAACTTAATATTTGTTTATATATATATATATATATATATATATCTTTTTTTAATTTTTTTTTTTATAAATATTTTATAATATAAATATGAATATTGATATAAATAACTATTTTATATATTTTTTAATTTTTTATTTATATTAGATTTATGGACTGCTCATAAAGCTCAATTTTTTTTATTTTTTTTGTTAATATATTTGTGAATACTTTTTTATTAAATAAATATTTTATAATATACATATGAAAAGTTCAGATGCAAAATTCTCTAAGTGCCATCTGAAATTTTTTTCTAGAATGATCATTTTTATCAAGCTTGTGTAAAGTTCAATAATTTCACTTAAATGGCAATGCAAATTACCTATTAATTGTCATTTAAGTGAAATTACTGAACTTAAATATACAAGCTTGATAAAAACGATAATTCTAGAAGAAAATTTCCGATGGCACTTAGAGGCTTTTGCATCTGAACTCTACATATATAAATCATTATAGTTTATTATATAATAATATTATAATATATATTATATTTATGTACTGCTCATTGAGTTTTGATCACAATAATCTTTGTGACCTTTTTTAATGTAGTATCCAGTGCGTTTGGCGCTTACTACAACAGTTACCTCACGGTGACAAAGAAACTCTCAGTGGTGAAATCTTGGAGCAATACGCCGCTTTTGTTCATTGTACCTGAGATTTGCATAAATCCACAGTACCTTCTGCTCTAAGGCACATTGACTTGAGTATTATTATTATTCCCATGATAGTGTGTTGTGTCAGAAGAATAAATCATAATGGTTTATTCTGGCCAAGGTTACATAGCTGACTGCAAAATTACAGTATCTCATCTCAAGATCAACTCAAACAATGCTTTAACAGAAATGTTGACTGAAGTTTCTCATGGAGGTGGAGTGTATTTTACCTTGTTTATTGCTGTAGGATTTTGTAATCTTTGGATTCGATTAAGCCTTTGGTAATTTTCAAACTTTCGATAACAGTAACAGATAGAAATGTTAAAAAGAAGCATTGAGATTTATAGAGGACCTGAGAGGACCATTTTTTGGGTGTCGAATTTTTTTGCTCCTGGAAAACTTTGATTTCACAGTCCTGTTGTTTTTGGCTGTGATATCGAACATTAGCGTGAGTTTTCTGTGTCAAGTCGCAGCTGTCCGTCCTCAATTAATTCTAAATAAAGATAAAACCATGACATAGAGAAATACAGCGGATGAGGCAATCTGAAGAATGGGTAATATCAAGCCCGCTTGGGTGTTACCTGATACCTCGGCTCTTCTGGGGCTTTTCTTCTCCAACCCCAACAGTGAAGGGTCTGCGAAGATTTATACGCTTCTCCTTGCTTTTTGAACCCACTTTTCTATGAGACTCTGCCACCACGTGACATAAGACAGTCCATACTTCTTTTTTAATGTAGTATTCAGCGCGTTTGACGCTTTTTACAATGGAGGTTATTTCAGGTGGGTGTTTTGAGTGAGGGCTTTTGGATGTAGCCAACGGCCATGTGTCAAAACCCTCTCTCTGGTAGCCTCAAAATGACTGATGCCATTTCAGCATGCCATCCCATTGAGTCTCAGAGAGCTTGAGCTTCACAAAAGAAGAGACATCCAACCCCGTGAGGGTCTGGCTGTGTGTTGATGAAAAGGGGGGAAAAAATGCCAAAGGTTAAATGATTGCAGGACTTACTCCTTTAATTTGCCTTGAAATCACAGAGCCCTGTAAGCGAAGCTCTCCCCTCCACCCAGGATGAAATATTGCTGTAGATATTGCCCCCCTGACGTCTCGGGTGGCATGATTTAGGTTGTGTAATCTAACCGCTGTCTTAGAGCGATTCGCTTCAAGGACTCTATTCAGCTTTTTCAACGTGTTACTGTTCCAGAATCATGGACATTTTTATTAATATAGAAATTTCACGTGCCTTCATGCATTTCTGTAAGAGACAGTCTTTCCTGAAAAGTTAATTCCTACACACGTGTTTGACTGAAGGTTTGTATTCTTCTGATTTACGTCATCAGTAACTTCACACGGCAAAAAATGCTTTTCTTTCCCAGTATTTCTCTTGTTTTCCAGTTCAAATATCTAAACATTCTTAAATCAAGATACAAATACTTGAGAAGCAAGTATTCTTGTTTTCTGAAAAACATATCAAAAATAAATGAATTTCCATTAAATTAAGTTAATTTTTCTTACCACATTGGCAGAAATGTTTTTCTTTTTTAAGCTTAAAGTCACAAAATATTAATAAAATTATAGATTTTTGTTGTTAAAACAAGACTTCTAATTTTGCTTCTCAAGTAAATTTATGTTGATTTAAGAATTTTTTTTATTTGTAGTGGAAAACAAGACAAAAATCTTTTTATTTTATTATTTTAATTTGTTTAATTTTATTTCAAGAAAACTTATTGACCCAATCAAATCAGGTTTTATTATTATTTTATTATTTTTTATTTTATTTAAAGAAAATTATTGACCTTGCACCGCTTTTTTGTAACAAAATATTTAGTTAAATGCTGCTGTTTGTCAAGTAAATATATCTTGATTTAAAAATGTTTAGATATTTGTACTGGAAAACGAGACAAAAATACTCAGGAAGAACATAATTTTTGTTGCAGTGCACCTTTGTTTTATTTTATTTTATTTTATTTTATTTCAAGAATAATCATTTACCTTGCATTGCTTTTTTTCTTTAGCAAAATATTTAGTTAAATGCTGCTGTTTGTCAATGTTTTCATCAAGCTTATCAAGTAAATGCAACTTGATTTAAGAATGTTTAGATATTTGTACTGGAAAACAAGGCAAACATACTGAGGAAGATAATAATTTTTTGCTATGCAGCATTTATCAAACTGAAGGGCTTCTTGTTTCATTTTGTCCTGATTGCTTCTTTGCAGTGCAGTGAGTTTGACTTTGAGTTTGGCACGGAGTGCCTACATTTGGCCCTGCAGTACTGCAGCACGAATGCAAAACTCATAGAGGGACCACCGACTCTGTGGAAAGTAAGGCACAAAAAAATATGACGTTTTCGCTGTCATGCATATAGAATTTATGCCATAAATAGTGGGTCCAAAAGTCTGAGACAGCATTGACATTTTTTTCGGTTTTTATTTTTTCCCCATTTAAACCTGTAAAAAAGGTCAGATTCTGCAATTTATAGTTTCAAAAATTCATTTATATTTTTTGTTTCTACTTGTTGTACTGATAGTCCACTGTAATTAAACAGTTTGTGTTCAGTCAGCAAAATGAAAAGTGGAATCATAATCATAGTGTTCTCAGACTTTTTTGACCTCACTGTATACATACTGGAACAAACCGTAAATCATTCCTAACAATGTGTACGACCACAACTAATATTCAGTCATATTTGGCACATTTCTACCAAGCACAAGCAGTTATTTCTGCCCAGTCCGTTAATGTGATGTTTTATAACACTTGTTTCTCTTTTGTAGGTAACATACAAGCGAGATCTAGCAGCTGCGGAGGCTATTATTAAAGGTATTGTATTTAAGTTGTGCAATAAAGAAAACAATATTTCACAGGCCACTGATTTTAGTCATTGCTGGGAATACAATAATGCCATTCAGTGTTGTTATTGCAGAGTTGATCTTGTTTGATTATACATTTGAACTGGGCAAGTCAGAATAGGTTGTTTTCCACAGTTAGAGACATCATTGGGCAAAAACAAACTGTTAGTAAATTGTATGTAAATATACAAAAAGAGACTGTGAACCACAGAAGCAAACCGCCATTTCAAGATGTCTACATGTCGTCTTTTTATATACAAATAATCTTTTTAAGAGGAATTACAAAAGTGACCTATTATGACCTGTAAGATATGAGTTGACCAAGCAGGGGGCCAGTTCTCTGGTTTGGACAGAAATCAAAGCAGTGGACAAAACTTTCTATTTTGCCATTAAATACAGTATGTGGTGGTTTAATTGTATTGGTGGTTCAAACGTTTCCATGCACTCAGGTAATAAGATTATGACCCGTCTATTCAATCAGTGCATTAAGCTGGTGTTGGCTTGTAACCCATTTCCATAATGTCAACCTAAGTGGAATAAAACAACAAATTGCCTTCAAATGTTTTAAACTTGGCTGAGTATTGGGCCACTTAGCCCCTTCTGATGTCTGTCTTTACAATAAAGTATCCCTTTGGCTGTATTTAAAGTTTCCTTTTGCCTAGTCCACTATATCCCTGTTTTTACCTTTGGAGAAACGTCGGGAAAAAGCCATTTATCCTTGAGTTTGAATGCCAGGATTGTTACTAAGACCTCTGATTAACTTCGATAGCTTTCAGTATGATAGAAGCTTATGTATTTGAGTCCTGTGCGCTTGAGCTATTACATTAAATAAATCCTGTTACTTAAGGAATTTACTCAGAAGAAAGAACACACAGCATTGTGACCCAGTCAAATTTGTTTTTGTTTTATTATTTTATTATTTTATTTCAAGAAAATTATTGAACCAATCAAATGAGTCCAGTGCTTTTACACAGTTTTGTATCAAATTATTGAAATGTTTCTGTTTGTCACTATGTTTTAATCCAGTTATATTTAATTATGATTTTTTTTTCTAGTTTTGTTATTTGTCTGTGGTTGAAATTTGTTCAAGTTTAATGCGGTTGCCTAGAACCTCATTGTTTTTGTTCCAGATAAGTACTACTTATATTGTAAAAGTAAACTATATTATTTTATAGTCGTATTTAAGATATTTAAAGGTCCCATTGCATGAAAATTTCACTTTATGACCTTAATATTAGTTCCCCTAGCCTGCCTATGGTCCCCCAGTGGCTAGACGTTTTGATGGGTGTAAACCAAGCCCTGGGTATTTTTGAGAAAATGAAAGCTCAGACGGGCGAATCTAGAAATCTTCCCCCTATGTCGTCATAAGGGGAAAGATTACCTCCCCTTTCTCTTCTTTGCCCACAAAAAGAATTTGGCCCGCCCATGAGAAAATGAGCTGCGCGAGCGCGATATTGGTTTTTCCTCGAAAGACATCATGGCTTGTAAACGAGCGAAGCATGGCAGTTGCTCAGTGTTTGGATGTACAAATGAACACAAAAGTATTTTTTTAGTTCCTTCATCCGAGCCTCTGAAGAACCAGTGGGTTATGTGAATTTCTGACGTGTAATTGTTCAAGTTCAGACAGATAATCTTTCTCTCAAAGTCGTTCAATACTGTTTATGCATCAGTAAATCAAGCCAGTGACTAAACGATCAACTTCACGTCGTTTCTCTTAGTAGGATGAAAATAATCTTACTTAAACTGTGATTAATACAGAAAACGATCAAAGAACAATCCCTTTCCAATCGCCCAAGCTGTCAATCACACAGCGCGAGTTTGTCTGGACACTTGCCAAAACTCGTTATGAAATCAATGACGCTGTTACACTGCACAACGAAGCTCTTACTGTACTTACCTCATGTTTGCATTGGTGAAATCATTAGTGAGAGTGCAGAAACTGCGTTGCAATGATAAGATCTTCATTCACGCGATCAACAGGCTGTCATCTGCTCAATGCTCATGACTGCAACCTTTTATGTGATGGGAATAGATCTAAATACTTAAAAAGCTTCTCACGATTGGTTAATCCCGATAGCTGTAATGGTAAAAGCGTATAATAGCTGTAATAGTAAAAGTTTTCGAGAGAGTTCCACATGTAATGCTAAATATTTCATATGCAAGCATGTCAGCCAATCACAGCAGTGGGCGTTTACACTGAAGTCTCTCAGCAGACACGTCCCTTCAAACAGAGCGTTCAAATCAGAGGCTAAAATCAGGCTAGGAAATATGCCTTTTATTTCTAAATATAACAACTTTTGATCTAAAAAAACATACTAACATTATAAGGGCACCCCAGGAAACATTCTAAAATAATAAAATAATCCATGCAATGGGACCTTTAAGATAAGACCCCTGTAGACCCATGTAAACCCTCTCTTTAGGGTTTGACTCATGCTGACCTCCTAAATAGCATCAATACTTTGAGCTTGTAGTTGAGCTGACCAACACTCTCACCCCCGGTTTCACAGAAAAAGCTTAATCTAGT
This sequence comes from Squalius cephalus, assembly GCF_949319135.1. Taxonomy (NCBI): domain Eukaryota; kingdom Metazoa; phylum Chordata; class Actinopteri; order Cypriniformes; family Leuciscidae; genus Squalius; species Squalius cephalus. The sequence goes on along the minus strand of NC_137132.1, from coordinate 23,806,119 downwards.
CCCAGACTAAAATGCATGTTTGAGCTGTTTTAACTGAAAGCAACTTGCACTGATACATCTTAAAATATGTCACTGCCATTGTTTTGACGCCAGTAATGTTTTTTTCTATGGCACATTTATAAAAGCTACTTAAATGTCCTAATTGACCTAAGGTCCAATCCTGGCTTAGATGAAACCCTGTGAAGCTTCAGAGTAGCATTTCCAACAACACTGGGTTACAAACAAGGCTAACTTAGAGTGACTAAGATTAAATCAAATATACTCAGTTTGGCAATGCTCTTGTACTTTATCTGTTTAGTCTTGAAACCTTCTTTTTATTTTCCCTTCAGAGACTCTTTCGATGTCAGCGTGTATCATCGCAGGATCTGAAGCAGAAGCCGTCGAGTTGGCCAAAACGCTTCAGAAAAATCTGAACATGGTATGTTGAAGATGACATCCCTCTTCTTACGGTTTAGTTAATATTTGCTTTAGAATGAATTGAGTATTAAGATGTTTAAATATATCTATCTCCATCCCGACTCCTTTTACCCCAATTTCCTACCCCCCGCTCCCCCCAGAACCAAGCATGAGGAGTCACAGATGGCTTGAGCAATAATCGAGCCGTACCGTTAGATGTAATTGCTGAAATGGATAAGGTGTCTTGTACAAGTGTGACCACCTTCCCACTTATTCCACTTTGATTTTTGGAGCCGGTCCAGCTTGAGACATGTCTTCGCATTGTAGCTCTCGCGGTAGGAGATCCATCTTCCAGTGCACTGACAAAAAGGAAATATGATGTGTTTCATTCGGGCTCCATGCAATGGAAGACCATCCTCCTTTGTAGCCATTCCAAGTTCTTCATCAAGCACATGTCCTCCTCTTGATAATGTTGCGAACATGAGAGCACCCAGCGTCCTGTACAGCTGATTGGTTCCAGACGTTGCCGCTCCCCCAGGTGCCGGCCGGGGTCAGTTCTCCCGAGCTGTTCCTACGGCTCGAGGGAGATGAAAGAAAAGCAGGAGATTTGAATTTGTCCCAGTGCCATTTGGTAAATATAATCCCCATTACAGTGTCTCCATTACAGTGATGTGGAACTCGAGTTGAGCCCATTCCAGGCATATGCAGGTGGTACGATTGGCCCTGGCTACGTGTTTTGGTTATAAAGGACAACAGAGAGTGATAAGATGATCCTTTTAGCGAGATGTAATAATTACACCCGTGTATGCTGCAGATAAGAACTGGAACGGGTTGCCGTCTACTTTCATCAAAGGCTCATGTTCACTAGGGGCGAACTCTTTATGCTTGGAAATGGAGGATTAAAGTCTGAATCCGTGCGCCATAAGGTGCAGATCGCGAACGTGACGTTTCGTATGTGACTGAGAGTGATATTCACATTCCTGAGCTGTGGTAATTCAAGATAACTTAGAGCTGAGAGCATGCAGGTAGTGTATATATCATCTTAAGCCACATAAGTAAATCTCACACGCAAATTTCCACTTTAAATCCATCGGAGACTATAAAATTCCATTGACTACATGTAATCCTGGCATTTCAGTGATACTGCATAACTCTTGGCTGTAATGTATTCCTACGTCAACTCCGGATTAAAGCACAACATGAGCTGACATGATTCCCAACACGTAACTGCGGTTAAAATTGAACTCCTTGCCTGGTAAAAACACATTTCTCTTTTTGAATAGTTCACAAATCCCTAAGAATGATCAGAAATGTCAATTGATTGTCAATGCGTGGAAATGAAAGCATTACCAGAATTTTTGAATTGCTTGTTGAAACTGATTTTTTTGATTTTGGTCATTATGAAGCGCTTATTCTTGGTCTGCCACCATTCAAATAGCCTGTGAACACCATTCGTGTGGGCTCAACAGCCCAACCTGGTTCAGATGTCGAAATGATCTCGTAAATCCACAGCTCGGAGCGAACTGGTTTTCGTCTAAAGCCGCGGTTGGTTATCTTTCAAGAGCGAATAAGTCCCTGCATGTGTTTCCAATTCATATTCCATTTCATATTTCCAATTTTCTCTTCAAGGTCGAGTCCGTGCCAAACACTTCTGTTTATTTCTGTTTATTTCATCTCTGTACAAGATATTCAACAAGGCCAGGGACAGGATATGATTTGATATGAGGACTATGATATGATTTCATATGTAGAGCATCTGTGGTTGTGTTGCTTTTTACGAAAAGGGATGATACATTAGATATTAATAAATATTTTTTTTTTCTCTGTCTGCCCTGATTGTGATATTGCTTGTTTTATTGAATTTTCTCTTTTTCACAGATTGAGACAGATGTCATATCATGTGCAAAGGAGAGTAACACGGAGTACCTGTCTAAAACCCAAAACTTCATTTACATATCTGTACGTCAACGGTAGACACATGCACAAGTAATTTCACATAAATCAAAATTGAATTTCTTATTGCATGTAACTGGTCTTATTGTGAATGATTCATCTGTTAATATTATAAAAAATGGTTTGTCTTAAAATCTTGATATCAAAATATAATAACTTGATCTCCCTATAAAACAACTTTCCTTTTTTGCTGACATTACTTAGTAAGTCTAGGCTATTGGATAGTGTTGACTAAAAGCCAAATAGCATTTTTGCAAACATGAATTTAGTCTGGATTAACTCTGGTATGTACAGTAAACTACCCTTCAAAAGTTTGAGCTCAGTATGATTTTTTTATGTTTTTGAAAGAAGTCTCTTATGCTCACCAAGGCTGCATTTATTTGATTAAACATACAGAAAAAAAAAATATTTTTTACAATTTAACTGTTTTCTGTATTTTTCAAATGTAATTTATTCCTGTGATGCAAAGTTGAATTTTTAGCATTTTTTCTCCAGTCTTCAGTGTCACATGATCCTTCAGAAATCATTTTAAGTTGCTGCTCAAAAAACATTTATTATTATTATTAATGATGAAAACAGTTGTGCTGCTTAATATTTTTGATTATTTTATAAATACAAAGTTTTAAAAAACAGCCTTCATTTGAACTAGAAATCTTTTCTTACATTATAAATGTCTTTACTGTCATTTTTTGATCCATTTAATGTGTCCTTTCTGAATAAAAATATGAATTTCTTTTTAAAAAAAAATCTGACCCCAATCTTTTGAACAGTAATGTATGTATTATTATGATTCCGTCAATTCCTGATGGATACATTATATTTCTTGTTTAATTATATATAAATAAATAAATAAAATGGAATTGAAATGTTTGGTGTATAACGTAAACCATTTCTAATCAAAACTCATAAGAGCTTCTGTTTAATTTGAGTAAGTCTATTATACATGTTCACAGTAGTATTTAAAGACATAATTTAGCCCCCTTAATTTTAGTTTGGTGTGACTAACATGATTTGTCTTTTTTTTTTTTGTAGATGAGTGGATCAAACTTCTCAGGGGTCTTAGAAATGGTGAAACGTTTTGAGGACCTTGGCCACGCTCGTTTATACCCAGTAGTTATTGTTTGGGTAAGTTTCCATACACCCCCATCTAAACAGCCAAGGGGCCAAGCTCTCTTTGTGTTGGGTTAAAAAAAATTTTTTTTATGTGTTCCTCTGTTATTTTAACCGTAAGTTAAGGTATTTGTGCGTGATTAGACCAAAACATGATCTTGTCCAGAATCAGATCAAATGCTTTAGGGCAAATTACTTTTAAAAAGTAAAATCAACAAGAGCATCTGATTTTTTTCTTTTCTTCTGAAGCACATTTGTTTGATGGCAGTGTTGAGAGTTGGAAAAACCCTTGATGTTTTGGTTCCTGGTTCTTATCCAGCATTTGTACCTCAAAACATCACTCTCACCCTGATTAATTTCTTAAATGTATTTCGAAAACACAGAATCTCTGCTCCTGCAGTTCTGACGTCTGAATCCAGGGATCCACACACCACTGTGGGAATCCATATGTGCTTCCTTTACCATTCCCTATGAAGCCCTGTTAGATAACCTCTACTCTCCATCATTATGTTTTCACTTGTTGTTAGTGTTTCACAGATGCTTTGCTCTTATCACCACCACAGATGTGATGATATGATAACACATGTGGCTGTGAGAGCGTGTGATTGTGAGTAAAATCTCAAGCCTTGCTTCAAGATTTTTTTATAAAGAGCTGTTCAGAGGTTTGCTTGACTCTCTTTACGTTTACATTACATTTGTATCCGCTTAACATGCTATTACATTTCCTGTTTGGCTGTCACAGTTACTTTTTTGTGCTTTTGGAGTTTCATAATAGAGTAAACAGCATTTCCCCCATTTCTACAGGCTATGACCTCTGTTAGAAATATGTTTTTCTTTAAGCAATTTGCAAAATGAGCACAGTCTGTTTTATTTGGTGCGTATACATACAAGCCACATCTTCCTGAAATGGTGATGTAAGCGAACGGAAAAATAAACTGCATTAATTTAACGGATCGGTGAATGCTGGGTCAGTTGCAATGGAAACTTTTCGCTCAGAGCTGGTTCTCACTGTTTCGCATGGGAGCCTAACCTGTCTAAATACACAGAGAACTCGTGAGGTTTTTTTTTAAAGAGTACTATGGGGTACTTTTAAAATGATTGTGCCACATATATCATAAGTGTTTTTTAAGAATAGGGAATATTTTATTCAGATAAGTGGCGGGTTAGTATGGGATGATCAATTTCTATATGGATCGTTGTCACTCACTATAGTCAGTAAAGAACGTTTTTTTTTTTATATTTCTTAATGCCTATAGATCACAGATTCCCAAACGTTTTTGTCAGCCAAACTCCTTTGACCTAAAATATTTACTTGAAATATTTTAAGTTAATGTTTCAATAATTTAACAGCACATTCTGTGTTCACATTTCTCTGATTTATTTAATGTTTACATGACATGCAGGTAAACATATGAAATATTTAGTCTTTTTAATAAATGTTTTATTTTATTTATTATTTTTTATTTATTCAGTTTTAGATTTTAAGTTAATATTGATGCCAGTTAATAGTTACATGACATGTAGGTAAACATAAACATTTTCATCTGTTTTAGTAAATGTTTTATTTTTTAAACTATTTATGTAATTTTAGTTTTAAGTTAGTATTTCAATAACTTAACACATTCTTATGTTCACATTTCTTTGATGCCAGATAATGGTTACATGGCATGCAGGTAAACATATATAAAAATGCATATTTGTACATGCAAAATATGCATTTACATGCATTTTTATATATGTTTACCTGCATATATATATATATTATACACTCACCTAAAGGATTATTAGGAACACCTGTTTAATTTCTCATTAATGCAATTATCTAATCAACCAATCACATGGCAGTTGCTTCAATGCATTTAGAGGTGTGGTCCTGGTCAAGACAATCTCCTGAACTCCAAACTGAATGTCAGAATGGGAAAGAAAGGTGATTTAAGCAATTTTGAGCGTGGCATGGTTGTTGGTGCCAGACGGGCCGGTCTGAGTATTTCACAATCTGCTCAGTTACTGGGATTTTCACGCATAACCATTTCTAGGGTTTACAAAGAATGGTGTGAAAAGGGAAAAACATCCAGTATGCGGCAGTCCTGTGGGCGAAAATGCCTTGTTGATGCTAGAGGTCAGAGGAGAATGGGCCGACTGATTCAAGCTGATAGAAGAGCAACTTTGACTGAAATAACCACTCGTTACAACCGAGGTATGCAGCAAAGCATTTGTGAAGCCACAACACGCACAACCTTGAGGCGGATGGGCTACAACAGCAGAAGACCCCACCGGGTACCACTCATCTCCACTACAAATAGGAAAAAGAGGCTACAATTTGCACGAGCTCACCAAAATTGGACAGTTGAAGACTGGAAAAATGTTGCCTGGTCTGATGAGTCTCGATTTCTGTTGAGACATTCAGATGGTAGAGTCAGAGTTTGGCGTAAACAGAATGAGAACATGGATCCATCATGCCTTGTTACCACTGTGCAGGCTGGTGGTGGTGGTGTAATGATGTGGGGGATGTTTTCTTGGCACACTTTAGGCCCCTTAGTGCCAATTGGGCATCGTTTAAATGCCACGGCCTACCTGAGCATTGTTTCTGACCATGTCCATCCCTTTATGACCACCATGTACCCATCCTCTGATGGCTACTTCCAGCAGGATAATGCACCATGTCACAAAGCTCGAATCATTTCAAATTGGTTTCCTTCATAGGTGCCCTCGAGTAACTTTTTTCCACGGTGCCTGACTGAAAAATATTTCGGTGCGTGAGCACAAATTCGTCCGCTAACACTGCTGCCTGAGATAATGTTGCCACTTTTTGTTCATTTAAGTAAAGAACCATCCTCTCTGGTAAACACTGTTTAAAATCTTCAAGTAACACCAGCTCTCTAAGTGATGTAAAATCCTCCACTTTGCTAGAAGCACACCATCTATCAAAAAGAATTCCTTTGTCTCGGGCGAATTCAGCATATGTTTGACTGGCGTTCTTCTTACGAGCACGAAATTGCTGCCTATAGGCCTCTGGAACTAACTCATAAGCCCTAAGTATGGTTAGCTTGACCACATCGTACTTAAGACTATCTTCTAATGACAGGGTTGAATAAACCTCTAAAGCTTTCCCAGCCAATTTGCATTGCAACAGTAATGACCATACCTCTTTCGGCCAAACCAAAGAAGTCGCAATCTTTTCGAAGGCGTTAAAATAGCTATCCACTTCCGATTCACGAAAATTTGGCACCAAAGCAATGTGCTTGCCCACATCAAAAGTGGCTGAACTCAAATTGGCTGAATTGTCACTTACCGATGAGGAGTTCCGCTGGACCGAGGCCATCGCTGCAGCCTTCGCCGCCTCGATGTCCAACTGTCGAAGCTTAATCTCCTTATCAGCTTCAATTTCGAGCTTGCGCACCTGTAGACTCAGATCTAGGTCTGCCTGGCGATTTTGTGCTCTCTCTTGAGCTTCCATCTGGAGCCGTGCAATCCGCACTCTAATCTGTGCCTCCCCTGTCGACCTGGGAGTGCCTGGTGAAAAAGGTTCAAAAGGTGGAAGAGTTGTCCCAACATTAGCCTCCGCCTTGGCTGCGACTAACTCACCTTCACCTTTACTCAATTTCCCAGCATCCTGCTCCTCGCCGGCATGATCTGTTCTTCGGTCTACCTCAGGCAAACTTAAAACTCCAAAATTGATTAAGCAATCAATTAATTCAGCTTTAATTTTCTTTTTCAAAAATTGTTGGAATCGCAATTTGGAAGTGGTCAGCTATTATTAACAATTCATCTTTCCTGCATTTATCAATCACCTCTAATGAGGGATTATCCACAAAGCTCTGCAAGTTAAACGCCATCAAACCTCATCACGATGTGCCACCAGACTAAATTTGCTCTACCTAATACACTTCCACCTGTAGCCAATTAACACATCTCACTCCTCAAAAGAGAAAAACAATCAATTTTTTAGGACGAGCCCCCAATTATGTTACGTTCACATAATGTATTTGGCATCTAGAGGTTATGAAACGTAACAGACAAAATAAAAATAGAGAAAGTTGTTTAAAGTAATATTCTTGCACTCTATTGAGGAGATATAATGTGATAAATTAAGAAACAGGCAGAGACCAAACTGTATTTGTACTTGCTTTTAGTAAGTAATATAAATTTGATATAACAAAACACCCAATAATACAAACAGTGAATCAAATATACGTCCAAACAATATATTTACAAATTATATACAACATAAACTATAAATGATTACAAAGCGAGGGACAAGAGCGGTGCTAAAGAAAAGAAATAAATAAAACAAAACAAGTTAACTAAACCCCAGAACAAACACTAAACACAAGTAAAGAAAGCAAAGAAAAAAATCTTCAGCGTAAAACGCCACTAAATACCCTACCTAATAAACAGAAATACATAAGTTGGCACCCACTCATAAACTAGTGTGTTAAATAGTTTTTACTCTGCGTGTTGTAAAATGTATATCACGTGATGTACTAACCTGGTCCCATCGCTATGCAACGATGAAAGACTTAACAAGCTCAGAGAAAATCAAGAGTCGGATCACAGCATAAACGCAGTAAAACAGCGTTACGAAGAGCTCAGAGTAAACTTTAACACACCAAAACTAAACAATAACAAGCAAGAAACAAATGACCACAAGAGAGCAAAACAAAGGAGAGACGAAGAAGCCGCTCTCCCGCACTGGCATCATTTCCGGATCTTTATACGCACACCCCAGTCTCTGATTGGTTCTCGGGCTGTCAGGTGAACTCAATGAGTGACAGGAACATCCTCCAATCACTGGTCCTGTGAGAAAGAATAGCGGAAAGAGAGAGAGAGAAAAAACAAAACAACCCTCCCAAACCACACAGGACGTAACAATGACAATGAGTTCACTGTAGTAAAATGGCCCCCACAGTCACCAGATCTCAACCCAATAGAGCATCTTTGGGATGTGGTGGAACGGGAGCTTCGTGCCCTGGATGTGCATCCCACAAATCTCCATCAACTGCAAGATGCTATCCTATCAATATGGGCCAACATTTCTAAAGAATGCTTTCAGCACCTTGTTGAATCAATGCCACGTAGAATTAAGGCAGTTCTGAAGGCGAAAGGGGGTCAAACACAGTATTAGTATGGTGTTCCTAATAATCCTTTAGGTGAGTGTGTGTATATATATATTTATTTATTTACTATTATTTATTTATTTATTTTAGATTTTAGGAATCTTAGATTTTAGATTTAATTTGACATTTGTTATACCTTTCATCAACTCATGAACCCCCTGCCGTTCACTCACAAAAACCCCCTGTTTGCGAAACCCTGCTATAAATGAATGGATATGTTTTTTCTTCTTTTTGTTGACAGGTACAGCTGAACATGACAAAGCAGTCCGTCGATAGCCAAAAGACAGATGAGTTAACAGCCTTCATGGGTCTGGCCTCTGAAGTCATACAGGGAAATGTTCTGCTCTATGGAATTGAGATCAATCACTCCAAGGTAATTTTCTTGATGAGATATCATTATATCTGTTAAAGATATAGTTCACCCAAAATGTGAAATTATTGCTCTGTTTACAAGCTTTATCTGAGCCTGATCTGGCATGAATAAAAGGTCTTCGAGCATCCAAGAGGAACCTTGTTTCAATGCTTGGTCAGGAGGTCCTACTGAGAATAATAAAAAATCATCACAATGTATTAGTCATTGTGGGTCCGGAGAAAGAATCTTACACAGATGTGTCTTACTAGACTCTTTGTAGTGTCAGCACAACTCTGTGTCATGAAGATCGATGTGTGAATTTGCCCCATCTGTCTGTGGCCCCCATTAAAAACGCTCAGACAGCAGAGGGAGTGGCTGTAATGTGTGTTCGTCATGATAAAATGCTTATTTTTGTGAGATAGTGGAAGTGCAGATAAAGACCAAGCATAAATCACGCTCATAGGCCCCGTAATAATGAGGATAATTCCTCCCAGATGCGCTTATTCATGCTTCACAAAATAGCTGCCAAGACTCGCTTTGTGAGTTCTGACCCGTCCAACTACCTTCATACATGACATAAGGTTTTTTCAATTAGAGGTCGTTCCTCTTAATTCTGTATTTTATCCGGATCGTTTTTGAGATGCAGTGCATGTCGGTGAAACCGTCAGACGTTTTCTGCTGCTAGTCACGCCTGAGGGTTTTTGGATGAGCCAATGGTTAAGTATATAGACTTTCCATTGCCTAATACTACACTGAATTTATTCCACTGGCATCAGTCACACAGTCAAAATCAAGTTTTGATGATCACCGTTGGGAAACTTTAAAAGGGTTGTATCACAAGCAATTACATTTTTCTTGATCTTTTAAGATTACATAGATTGATGCTTTTATGAAAACATACTGTAAATACTGATTTATGCATAAACTGGTCATAAATCTTATCTGAACTTTAACTAAGGCACAACAATAGACAAATGCAGTCTGCTTAAAACATGTTTTTTAAATATGCTACAATCAGAACTGTTGCTCGTTTCACATATAAAGTTGTGTTTCTTAAAGGCACGGTAAGAAATAATGGACAGGTCTGTTTTTATAAAAAATGTTAAGGGTTGAAGAATGTCTGTTATGGTGAGCAGCAGTAGATAATCAAGGAGAGTCGTGTGACAATCAAACTAACTTTTAATGACTACCAGAAACAATAAAGCACTACAGGCTTAAACATAAACGCTGCGTCCGAAAGCTTAGGCAGCTGACTCTTTCCCTCGCTGCCTTATCAGGATGAGTTTACAGGCAGCGTTTGGCAAATATTTAATTACTTCAATAGTAATTTCTAGGTAGAAATGACATTAGAAGTGGAAAACGTTGGTCAGAAACACACATTTACACACAAACTGACCACCTTTCAGGTGCCATCTTTATTTTTAGCTCAACTTGTGTGATATCGAAGGCAGAGTAAAGGATACCGATGAAGGGATCTGAGTCAGGAGACAGGAAGCAAAGCTAACTTTGGATTCGGACGTGGCTTGATGCCTTTCTACCTTGGAATGCATCCTCAGAAGGCAGCATTTTTCAGCTTTCGGATGCAGCCAATTTTAACACTAGACAAGGAACTAAGGAAAACTCAGGACTTAAAGGCACATGGCACAATATGTAATTTTCGCCCCGCTAGAGGCTGCTTATTCAAAACAAATGCATAGCTTGATAACACCATGAATGAGCGTTGAATCATGGGAGTTGTTGTTGTTTTCACCTGGTAAAAACATGTTACTTGCGGTAAATCAAGAAAATGAGATTCAAACAATAAGACTAATCATATTAAGCTATATAACAATGATTAGTTTTCTGTTAAAAAATGTATCCTAACAGTTGCTCGCCTGTCTAATAAAGCACATATTATATATTAAAGAGTCTTTGGTGTTTCCATGGTTTCTATGAAAGTAAAACTGGAAATCAAGGGTAATGCGGATATGATTATTGACAGGCGACGAAATATACTGACGGTCTGTGTCCTGATTAAAAAAGTTGATTTCTCTGGATTTAAACATTGTTGGAAACGTTTGGGAATAATGTAAGAACACAAGTCAACAAAATATATAACATTGTTCTGGTGGTTTTTGGATATTTGAATCTAAATATCTTACATATTATGCCTTTAAATACATAATGGAAGTTAGTTAACGCAACAGGGAACAGGTGTGGAACTTAATTAACGTCTGTAGAAACTAACGATGACTGGGAACAGGAATAAAGGAACAAAACCATACTAAAACAATTAAACTAACATACTTCTGTCAGGACTGGTTTTGGCTCACATTATAGAATAAATAAATGTATAAAATGACCCCTCTTAAAATAGCTAATATAAATGGGTTTCAGTGTCAGAATTACCTGATGATAGCCCCTTTCACATAGCAATCCCGGTAAATTACCGTAAAATAGCCAGAACGACTTTACCGGTAAAAGGAAAAGCAAGGAAAATCGCTTTAGTTTAGGCTTTTAGCCACTCCAATTTGAAGACATTTGTAAACAGTGCTGAGTAAACGCGTCATCTGCGTCACAATTTTATGAATGGCCCAGAGCCGTTGCTCTTTCATGGCTTCTGATTGGCCGAAATCACTTCTTACGTTAGCGCGTTCTGACCTACAGTAGTACGTGCAAAATACCAGTAATCTTCATTCGTCATGAAATCAGCCATACTGGTAATGTTACACATTCACTTACTGGTAAATTGCCAGAACCAATTTACCGTTATATTTGAAAAGGTCCTGTTCACACATGATCTGTTACCGGTAATTTACCAGTAAAGACTGTATGTGTGAAAGGGGCTGATGACTGTATTATTTCTAGAAGTAAAAATGAATGCATTTAGAACATGATGTATAAAAAATGTACTTGTATGCTTGTTGTTTCTTTTGTCTGCATTAAAGAAGATCTTTGTTAAGGGTAGTTTAAGATGACATTTGGGGGAGTTTGTCGCTGTAGTCTTTCAGGATTGTTTGATTGGAATCTTTGGGTTTGTTTTTCCATGCCAGATGTTTGTGCATGTGGAGCACTTATTTGGTGAATTTATTGTTTTGAGAACATTGGCATTTGATAAGGATCAGTAAACATCTTCTCATAAATACACATTCAGTCTTCATTAAAAACATTTAGTCTTTTTTTCCTTTTCTTTCTCAACATGCCTTAGTTGTGTCCAGTTTGGTCAGTGATAGATTACTTTTAGGACAGGATTTGATTTCAGTCTTTCGACACTTTTCTGTGAAGCTAAGACAGAAACCTCCATGAAATGGACCTCCAAGTTGCTTAACTATTTCACGCTACTCACCCTCCACATAGACAACGGAGAGATGTTTGCGTGATTCATTGTGTGTAAACAATGACAGGCCTCATTAAACAAATAATTTCTTTCAGTCTTTCCACAGTATGTTTGTAATATGAAAAGTTTTCTACATTAATTCCAGGCTGAGGGAAGTGTGACGCTAGCAGCCACACAGCAGCTTTGTGAGAGAGGAGTTAGATAGATAGATAGATAGATAGATAGATAGATAGATAGATAGATAGATAGATAGATAGATAGATAGATCATTCTCATATGCTGATTTGATGCAAAAGAAACATTTCATTTAAGTATCAATGTTGAAAACAGTTGTACTGCTTAGTATTTTTGTGAAAACCCTGATACATTTTTTCCAGCATACTTTGATAAATAGCAAGTTCAAAAGAACAGTATTTATTTGAAATAAAATCTTTTGTAACATTATGAATGTCTTTATCAACTGAATGCATCATTGCTGAATATAATTTTTCGTTCTTTCAAAAAACAAACTGACCAGATAGATGTATAGATAGTCTTTATTACAATTCTTTAACATGTGCCTTAGTGTCAGTAAGGTGATCTGACGGTGTGATAAAGGTCATTTCTAGCCCTATCAGTGCCTGGCCAATGAGTGACAGGAAGTGTCACAGGATCTGCTTCACACACGGGGCCTTGTGGCCTGTCATGCGCTGAAAAGGCTTGTCACAATGATATATGGCTGCTCTAATCCCTCCTGTGAGAGCCCAGCAGTTTACCCACCCCTCACTTCCTTCTCCTCAAAGCATCCAGCTGAGGATTCTAAACCTGAGAGGAGATTAGCTGCTCCTTAGAAAAGAGAAAGAAAGAGACTCTCTCACCTGCCCATATCCACCCGTTTTTGAAACTGGATGCCTGGTTTAGCCGAATTTGGACCATCTTGAGTTTTACAATATAGTCTTACGGGTAATGGCACCTTTTAGATGCTGTTTTTAGCTCAATCGCCAAATAATCTGTCAAATTTTCTGAAGATTAATGATGTTTTGGGTATGTGCAGGTTTCTATAGGAGTCAATACACTATTATGATGAATGCAGGACCACAAAAAGGTATCAGATCCTTTAATCGCTCTAAAATGATGTCAGGGTGCAGTATACCTCAATGTCTCGTTTTATACTCGTCTGCCTTTGACAGCGTAAATGTATTTGGCCATACCCTTCGCTTAGTGTCGGATTTACGTTCCAGGAGTCATTTCTCATTCTCAAAATATTCCCCTTCTCTCCATGTCTAATTGTTTTTATGTTTTCCTCATCATTATGGCTGGCACAAATGCACTGCGGGAGGAAAAGTAAAAAAAAGTCTGTTTTTTTTTCTAGTCTGGGCTTGAAAGATCCCTGCTGACAACTCCAAGCCAGCGCACTTCTCCTTTGATATTGTACCGCAGTGTTAAACTAAATGATCTGTACCGTGGCAGCGTGCATTGGGTATTCTTGATACTTAGCACTAATGCACCAAAATTTCTTGGTCAACCCCCCCCAAAAAAACAAAAACAAAATGCAGAAAATCAGCCTTTTTTGCTTACAATAACTACAGTGTCGGTCCTTTTAATGTTATCAAAATGTTTCAATTATATTATAAATTATTACACTAGCATCCTTCAATTGGTGCAACCAAACAACCCCCCCCCCCCCCCCCAAGTTTCTGCAATCGGGGAAGCAACTGTGGCTCTTTTTTTGGATAAGTTGTGCCTCAGAGCGTACAGACAAAATGCAATAAACACTGTCATGTTATCTTGATGACGGTGGATGCCTGGTGTTTGGGAACGCAATCGTGTGTGGCAGTTCTGGGAGGTAATTATACCCAAACAGTTTGATGACAGGCTTTGGCTCAGGCATTTCAGAATGACCAAAACAGCATTTGAGATGCTGTGCAATGAAATTAGTCAACTAGTTAGTCCAGTTATACAATCACATCCTCTCTTGAGGCAAAGTCATGTGAGTTTGTTGTTGCGCATTGAGGGATTTATTCAGTGAATATGTTTCCATCATAGTTTATGAGCATGTCTTCTTATTGGATAAAATCAATTGAGCGCGTTTCCATCCAGCATTTTTAATGCAATATCCCAAAATGTGTATAAAAATGGAAACATAGCTAGGATTGATCAATGTGAGATTGGCTTTAAACAATCTCAATTTCACACAGATATCTTACATTTTTCACACATATTGTTGTGATGTGCAGAAAACAGAGCACAGTGGCACAACAATAACAGATTTTTGGATAACACAAGCACAACTGCACCCATAATGTTGTGGTTTCCCGTTCATACATTTCTGACCTAGTTTCTCTTTTGGATGATTTTTGTATATTTTTAGAAGTTTACTGTGACCAAATTTTCTGTGCATCATTATATAATTCCTTAAGTGCTCCAGATGCATGCTGGCATGTGTGATGATCGTACACTGTTACCCACTGAATGGGTTTATTTAGTGTTGATTTGGCAGATTACATGAGCCACTGATACCTTCTGCCCCGCTCAAGATCAAGCATACGCATGCAAACTCTCATAGTGAGACAACATTCCAACCAAAAACGTTCACAAACAAATTAGATCAGAAATTAGAGGCTGATGCTCATACCAGGGGCGGACCAAATGGGTTTGTAAACATTCAATCAGTAAAAGGCCATGGTGGCGTGTTCTCCCCCATGCAGCCTGTCCACGGAAGAACACTTGTTTTAGATTTGAGGCGACCACCCACTGTCTGGTATTGAATGTCCACTGCGCAGTAATCTTGTTTTGAGCTTGGAGTTTTTCAGGATTTAGCATGAGCTTTGCTGGGTTGAGTCGTTTGAAGTGGTTCACCTCTGACTTGAATCTTTGTAAAAGTCCTGGTTCTTTTCTTGGTGGTAAGTCAGGTCGGGCCGTAGATGAACACTAACTTTTGAACAAGCTATATGCACTGGAAACCTTTAACCACACCTTGTATATTAAATATACAGAGTCCAGAAGTTTTAGACCAGATTTAAAGTCTAATTTAAACCTGGAATTCAAATCATACCAGATAACTTGTGGAGTTTGTATGAACGGATGTCATTAAAGCAAAACCCAATGTTTCTATTCCATGTGTCACTCAAAAAAAAAAAAATAATACTGCCCATATGCTAATAAAAAAATAACACACGTTGTGCTCGTTTCCCAGCATGGATCACTCCTAAATGGCCAGATAATGTATTTCAGACAAGGGATTTCATGGGGGTATTATCTGGCCATTTAGGAGTAATCCATGTTGGGAAAAAGGCAAAGCATGTTATTTTTTTGTCAGTATATGGGCAGAGGGGTATTTATGTTTTATCTGTATAAACAGTCCAGGACACCTCCATTGCATGGTGGGTTGTTTTCCTCTATGCAATTTCTCCAATTTCGCAGTCTCACACTTTCACCTTTGCTCATCCTGACGACTGTTTAGTCTATGTTAATTATTGTTTGGACAGCTCGGTAACAAATGCCAACAGTCTTTTGTTTGAGGGAGAGGTGAAATATTTACGTGAAAAGGCTTGTTCCTAATGCATCAACACGAGGTGCGGGCACTTGGCGATGGGTGAGCGTAGAGAAGGAAAATAAGGATGTAAATCTGAAATGCAGTTTTGTCGCTGAAGGAAATAACATACATGACCCAGGCTGATCTCTTGCTAGACCTTTCTGTGCATGTCACAAGTCTAATGAGGGGAACTCAAGAGGTTTTGTTGTTAACAACGGATGTTTGGTTTCTGCATGTGGGCCTTGGAATATCATGACATTTCACCATTTTCAACAGATCTGTCAGTGTAGGAAAGCATTGTGGTCTATCATTGTTTAGGAACATATCTGTCGCCAGGTCAAGTACAAACACAGAAATCACTCCCTCTGACTTGTTGAAATAGAGCAGTATTCACAGGTATGGAAACAAAAGCTTCCTGTATTCTCTTCGCCCCGTTCCTGTGAATGTGGTAGGTTACGCCCGAGGCTCTTGTACAAAAAAAAAAAAAAAAGGGAAGAGAGAGATTCAGAAACACAGTTCACTGAGGAAAACCTGTTCAAGACACGAGAAACTATAGATGCCATTCTCCTTGTAACCGCACGACGGAAACCTTCATTATTACTTTGATTTTCTTTCAGTGTACCATGACTTGTTTATCTGAGCAGTTCCTGAATCAATATTGGGTAATGCAGTGCTTCAGTTTAAGAGAAAAGATAATGATGCTCAGATCCTTTTCATACGAGGTGAGACTGAATGAGAATGATGGGGTCGTGTTGAGGACGCATTTTGACGGCACAATCCCACAAATCTGTCCTTTTTAAAAGCATTTGTGCTGGTGGTACAGTTTGAAAAATCAGTGGGGCGAATCATCTGTCTTAAACTGGTAATGGAAGAGATTAACAACTGTCAAGTGTTCCTAAAACTATAAGCTAATGTACGATTTCAATCAAAACCATCTGGCCTTTCATTATTAAACTGACATTTCCTGCACATTACGTTAATTATATAGTTAGTCAATCGCTGGCTTTCTTCTGATGATGTTAATGGCACTTTCCAACATGGACTGAGCGTTAGGCACCTCTTTTCACTGACCGTTTTTGAAGAGTACCTGGCTTTGCTTTGTGCCTTGTTCATGGAAAGTACTAGAATTTAAGATGTGTTATGCCACTTTTTCTGCTCTAGAATAATCTAATTGATCCATTTATTGATTCATACATTAGCATCGTTGCTGCTGCTGTCCTGTCCAAAAACCGGCTTATCCAGTTCAATTAAAACCTCACAGAGTCCCTCTTAACCTGCGGTTATTCGCTAAGCTGGGCTACTATTAAAAATGTCCCTTTGGATACAGTTACAATTGAGGAAGGTGAACCTCAGAGTTCAGCTCCATATCACATCTCTGAAGTTGACAGTAACTTGGGTTCGATGTCTCCGTCAAGCTCTTTGCCTCTGGCTACTATCTATGATTGGCAGTCCGGAGGGACATTCAGGAACTGGTGCTATTATAATTTCTCAAAAGGAATGTACGGTCAGAGTAAGAAACGTAATACCATGTTTTCAGAGGGACTCAGAGTCTGCATGGGTTCTTGTGGCAGAATAAGACTTTTCCTTTAAGATGCATTTTAATGTGTAGTGTTTGATTTGCACCCCCAATCAGCGTTTAGTCAAAACCTTTCACTTTCTGCCACCCCCTTGTGGTGGACTCGCACATTAACATGATTTTCTTCATTTCAAAAAGCAATTTACTGCCTGAAAATGTTCTTGAAATTCACTTTGGCTAAAAGTGTCGCTAGTAAAACTCTAGCACTTGTCGTATTGATCTGGCTTCAGCACTGTGATTAAGTATTCTTTCCAGTTCAGCTGGCATTAAAGGGTTTTGAAACCTTCACGAAGGTCATTATAGAGCGGCGCTGGCAGGTCTGTAGTGGAATAAGACTCACTTGCTGCCTGGAAAGAAAAAGACTGAAGGGTGCAAATTGTCATTGTTAAATTCCTAATTGCTGAGGTCCCGTCTTCAAAGGCCCGTCTGTGTGAGGCGGGCCATTACGTGCTGCTGTCTGAATCTGCTGAATTTTCAAGGACAGTTAGTCAACCACTCATTGTGTGGTCCGCTGCTGTATAAGCTGTCATCTTAGTACTTTACGAGTCACTTTTCTTTTGAATTGAGAAAAAAAAAGTGTAAGAAATTTGGTTTTGTATATTTTTAGTAATGTGTAATAGACATTGGCACTGTTTTTAAAAGCATTGTTCTTTTATATAGGCATTTTCCATGTAATATAGAGCAAATGATTTCACAAACATCACAAGGTGTCTTAAAGGACATCCAAAAGCCCCAGTCAAGTACCTCTCTCTCGAGGGAACCCTAGGCCAAGAAGAGAAAATGTCATTAGTTCTGCCAATTTCAGGTTAAAATGAGTTTGAATGGCCTTTTTACATCATTGGAAGTTTTCCACTAATGGGACCATCATTAGAGGCAACGAATGAAAGAAAAGAAGAGGGACTTTACAATGGAAAGAAAGCGACCACATGTCTGGTTGTCCATGATTCTGATTTGATCTGTCTGTTCAAAGATTTTCTTCTTTTCTATTAAGTTACCGTTGTAGGATTTCAACCATTGGGCCTTTTTTCCTCCATTGTTGTTTTTGTACTTTTCTTCTTTCTTAAGGAACAGAGCTTTCTTGGACGTTGTTCTAATTGTTTTATTGTATTCATTTTCACCCTGCTGCATGCATCAGTATTACGATTACAAGAGATATTAGGAGATTAGTCCATTTTATACGATACAGTTTCTTTTTTTTTGTCTTTTAAAAGAGCTTTGATCTGTTGGCTTGGGGAGAAAGTATCTTTTTTTTTGCTGTAGTGCACAGTTTGAAGTGCAGTAAACAGCATCTAGAACTCATCAACTTCCTTCAAGAGAGGTGAATTGGGCTGGCCTGTACAGGGGCCCCTGTAAATGTTTTATCCATCCCATAAAAGCCTGGAAAAAGATACTGGAACTCTTGGAAAATCCCTACAGGCACAAAAGACGAGACTTCAAGAAATTAAAATTCCAAGTGTCGAATTTCCTGTTCCATGTGTACTTTTAAGTGTTGGCCATGACACAGGGACAGAATAGAGCTCATTAGTAAGCCTTCTGCTGTCAGGGATGGAAAAGTGATGTAATATTCTGACAAATTATAGCGATTAAACATCAGTAACCTTCAGTTTTCTTCAGATTTAAGTGAATTATAATAAATAAATAAAAAATGTATTGGCCAACCAGCTTCCTAGGACTAGGATAGGTAATCAGCAAAAGAAAAAATAAGCACATACATGGCAGATACACACATTTTAAAGCATATTTTCAACCATTGTGCCTTTGAATCAGTCACTTAACTCAAGATCCCTACACTATTTCAAATTCACCCACAATTTTTATTCTTTTTGATGGATTTCTATTATTTTTATGGACCACGCTTCAGAGTAGGATAAATGTTCAATTAGTGTGTTGACTCAAACACAACAGTATTATCATCTTATTTTCCCCCGCATATGTCACTCTGATTTTTCAATATGTCGTGGCGGCTCGAATACAACCTAGCCAAGAAATAAGTTGTTGATCCGCTGCTTTCTTATTACATGCGAGTCATATTTTGCTACTCATTGGAAACATGAGACTTACGCAGGCTTAAACCTTTGATCCTCGTTGGTGATCTTCTTTTGAGAAAAGAAAAATGCACATTTATTATTTTCCCAGTAGGACTGTCGTGTCACACCAAAAACAAAACACATGAGTAATGTTGTCATTAGCTGTGGACAAGTAGGCGAGCTTTTCTTTCTGCGTTTGTAAATATTCCACAGACATTGCGCTATTTTCCGTGAACCCGAGTTTTACATGTGGGTGGCAATCAGGTTGAGGCCATTTGTTCTTCATTTCCTGCCTAAACAAATACACTGAGGTCATTCTTCATTGGTTTAGACCTTATTACAGCGTGTTATCTGATGATACACTGATATAGGAATTTGTGGCATAATCTTTCTTGCTATATTTGAATTGTGTGTGAAATCTGTATGTGAAGTGGCTGCCATTAGTTGAAGGGTTGCAGGATTTCAGTTGACCGCTTGCAGATGTTTTGGCTCCTTACTCAGAGTTTTGTACCCATAATTAAGTAAGGGAACAGTGACTATTACACAAGGAAAAACAGGGAGCCTCCTCTTAATTTCAGTCCTTTTTTTTTTGTTCTTTTTTTCCCCCAAATTGACTCCAAATGAAGATTAAAAAGCATTGCACATTGTAGAGCTGCTGAAATTCAGGAGCTGCTGCTGTATTGCCATTAATCATTTTATTTATATTAATCATTTTTCCATAAATTGATTATTTTTTAATCACTAGATTTCAGTTTATTTGATTCCTCTGCTTACAAATTGGAATCCTATGGAGTTAACTGTGGAAAATGTGTGTCATGAGTTTAAGAACTTCTTATCCCTGGATTTGAAAACTTGGAAGTGAGAGTGGTAGAAAACAGCTCCTGTGGAAAGGAAGAAAAAGAGTGACACATTAAAAAAATTGAAAAATGTTTTTTCCTAATCAGCCATTAAAGTGTTATTTTCTGTCCACGTTACGCTAGCAGAGGAGAAAGTATAAAAACAAAGATAGCCCTTCCCATTTATTAAAATATTTAATGAAATAATAATTTGTAATTTGTAATAATTAAATAAAAATTAAATAATTTGTTGAAAAATCCCAAATTAAGACATTTAAAACAATTAATTTTAGCAGATGAGAGAATAATTGAATAGACAAGTCCATATATATATATATATATATATATATAAACAAATAAACAAACAAATATATATATATATATATATATATATATATATATATATATATATATATATATATATATATATATATATATATAAAATATTAACTTATTTACTTTATAATTAATATGTTCTAAATTAATATAATATATCAATTAATCTGCAATACTTGAACAGAAGTTGTTAAAGAAAAGCAAGATTTTGGTTCAACCTCAGCTGATTTTCTTTGTCTAATGCAACAATGTAGATCTGAACACAGTTCAGAGAGATGAGAAGACCAGGAGAGATGTGCAGCAATTAATCACTGATGCAAAAGCATAAAAAGATGCAGTGGCATAAGGACATTAAGAGAAGAGACCCCAAAATCTTCAACAAAAGACATGAAAACAAAACCTGAAACCCTGTGAGCACAATAGGAGGCCTGACATTTTTTTTCTTCTTAGGCTGCCAAATATCACGGCCGGAAAGTCGACAAGAATGTTTTGAGCACATCTGCTTGTGTATTCAAGTGTGTTTAAATATGTGTGTGTGTTGTTCAGATAAAACCTACGTTATGGGGACAAAATATCCCCGCAAAGATGGCAATATCGGAAATCCTTCTCCTTGTGGGGACATTTTTGGTCCCCATGAGAAAAACAGGTTATAAATCATACTAATAAGTGATGTATTTTGAAAATGTAAAAATGTTTTGTGTGATGGGTAGGTTTAGTGGTAGAGTTAGTGTAAGGGGATATAATATACAGTTTGTACAGTATAAAACAACATTGTCTATGGAAAGTCCCCATAAAACACGAAAACCCAACGTGTGTGTGTGTGTGTGTGTGTTTCTTCAGGTGCCAGAGCAGTGGGAGAGATCAGTGGAGAGACTCACTCAAATGACTGTCGCCCTCATCAGAGAGCGCAATGCTGCTCTCACTGGACAACTGCTTCATGCCTGAAACTGAGGCAGGAGAAGATGCATTACAGCAGACAACCACGACTCACAAAGACAGCAGCACGCAATCTCAAACGTCAAAGAACATTTGCAAATGAAGGCATTTCAATTTAAAATAAATTATAGATAGCGAGTGAGTGACGGCGTGGTCAGACAGTCAATGTTTGGATCAGTTGATTCATTTGTTTCAAGGTAGATTTGCAAAATTGGCCTGGTTTGCCTAGGCTGATGTACATCAACACACAAGAACAATTAAAAGAACCTCTAAATACTTACATATTTTTGTATGTAAAAAATAATAATAAAAAAACTTTTTGTTGTTGTTGATGACAGTTCACTGTTCTTTTTTTAAACTCGTAAACTCCTTTCTATAATTATTTAATTTTATATATATACCGTTTAAACAATAAGATATTGCTATTATCAAACTGTTTATTCATAATAAATTAATATATCGTAAATTTAGAGGTACAAAATCTTATGCCTTAATCTCATAACTAAAAGCATGTTCTGACATTGAGGCCATCTCTATATTTAATCAAATGCTGCCATCTTGTGGAGGGGAATGAAAATCATCACAGTTGGTAACTATTGAATTTGACATCATAAAATTTCCTGATAATTTACGTCATCCAAGATATTCATGTCTTTGTTTCTTCATTCAAAAAGAAATTAAGTTTTTTGAGGAAAACATTGCAGGATTTTTCTCCATATAGTGGACATCAACGGTTATCAACGGTTTGAAGGTCCAAATTGCAGTTTCAATGCAGCTTTAAAGGGCTCGACATGATCCCAGCCGAGGAATAAGGGTCTTATCTAGCCAAACCATCGGTCATTTTCTAAATATATATATATACTTTTTAATCACAAATGCTCGTCTTGCACGTCCACGACTTCACGCATGATGTAATGACTAACCTGACGTAGGCAGAGATATATATATATATATATATATACAACTCCAAATCAGAAAAAGTTGGGACACTGTACAAATTGTGAATAAAAACAGAATGCAATGATGTGGAAGTTTCAAATTTCATATTTTATTCAAAATACAACATAGATGACATATCAAATGTTTAAACTGAGAAAATGTATCATTTTAAGGGAAAAATAAGTTGATTTTAAATTTCATGGCATCAACACATCTTAAAAAAGTTGGGACAAGTTTTGTTTACCACTGTGTGGCATCCCCTCTTCTTTTATAACAGTCTGCAAACGTCTGGGGACTGAGGAGACAGGTTGCTCAAGTTTAGGAATAGGAATGTTGTCCCCTTCTTGTCTAATACAGGCTTCTAGTTGCTCAACTGTCTTAGGTCTTCTTTGTTGCATCTTCTTCTTTATGATGCACCAAATGTTTCTATGGGTGAAAGATCTGGACTGCAGGCTGGCCATTTCAGTACCCGGATCCTTCTTCTACGCAGCCATGATATTGTAATTGATGCAGTATATGGTCTGGCATTGTCATGAAAGAGATGACGTCTGGATGGGAGCATATGTTGTTCTAGAACTTGGATATACCTTTCAGCATTGATGGTGCCTTTCCAGATGTGTAAGCTGCCCATGCCACACGCACTCATGCAACCCCATACCATCAGAGATGCAGGCTTCTGAACTGAGCGCTGATAACAACTTGGGTTGTCCTTGTCCTCTTTAGTCTGGATGACATGGCGTCCCAGTTTTCCAAAAAGAACTTCAAATTTTGATTCGTCTGACCACAGAACAGTTTTCCACTTTGCCACAGTCCATTTTTAATGAGCCTTGGCCCAGAGAAAACGCCTGTGCTTCTAGATCCTGTTTAGATATGGCTTCTTTTTTGACCTATAGAGTTTTAGCTGGCAACGGTGAATGGCACGGTGGATTGTGTTCACCGACAATGTTTTCTGAAAGTATTCCTGAGCCCATGTTGTGATTTCCATTACAGTAGCATTCCTGTATGTGATGCAGTGCCGTCTAAGGGCCTGAAGATCACGGGCATCCAGTATGGTTTTCCGGCCTTGACCCTTACGCACAGAGATTGTTCCAGATTCTCTGAATCTTTGGATGATATTATGCACTGTAGATGATGATAACTTCAAACTCTTTGTAATTTTTCTCTGAGAAACTCCTTTCTGATATTGCTCCAGTATTTTTCGCCGCAGCATTGGGGGAATTGGTGATCCTCTGCCCATCTTGACTTCTGAGAGACACTGCCACTCTGAGAGGCTCTTTTTATACCCAATCATGTTGCCAATTGGTCCTCCAAATTTGTCCTCCAGCTCTTCCTTATATGTACATTTACCTTTTCCGGCCTCTTATTGCTACCTGTCCCAACTTTTTTGGAATGTGTAGCTCTCATGAAATCCAAAATGAGCCAATATTTGGCATGACATTTCAAAATGTCTCACTTTCAACATTTGATATGTTATCTATATTCTATTGTGAATAAAATATAAGTTTATGAGATTTGTAAATTATTCCAATCCTTTTTTACTCACAATTTGTACAGTGTCCCAACTTTTTCTGATTTGGGGTTGTATATATATATATATATATATATATATATATATATATATATATATTATTATCATTTTTCAGAAAATGACCGATCGTTTGGCTAGATACCACCCTTATTTCTCAGCTGGGATCGTGTAAAACTCTACATAGCCTTGATGACGTGTGATGTAGGCTAGGTGCATGGATGTATGGAAATACATGTTGAATGCAATACAACTGAATGTAATGATTGGATGAACATCATTGGTCCTAAGACTTCCACAGATGTCCATGTTTTAACATTTATGACCACTTCTATTATTGATTGCTATCAGGATGTGAAGAGAGTTTCAACCAGTATAAAAAATACTGTATAGTAATAACCATAGTGTTTATGAAATTGCCTACCCTACCTTTACTCAGTACAACTGTTTTCAACATTGATCATAATAATAAATGAGTCCTGAGCACAGAATCAGCATATTAAAAAGATTTCTGAAGGATCATGTGACACTGAAGAATGAAGTTTTTCAGTATCTTTTACTTTTGATGAGTGAGTAAAAGAGTAAAACATTACTGAAAAATGATACTGACCCCAAACTTTTGAATGGTAGTGTAGATTTTTTTTCGAAATAATTGACACCTATTTCTATATATTTATCTCTTCCTACAAATACTAAACACACTGTTATCATAAACGCATCTTAAACTGATGTTAAACTTGTGTTTTCTCTATTTACCTGACCCTCATCAGATCATCAGCTCACCAATTGGTTCTGTTGGCCGTCTTTACACCCGCTCGACTGGAAAAGCCCTGGTGACCACATTTCATAAATTTAGCTGTTTTTATAGCTTAACCCCTGTCTGACAAAAACAGGATGCCGGACTATCCCCCAAATTTGCGTGTACATGTGCTGACCTCGCCAGACTCGTTCTCCTGTGCTCACCGCAGATTGATAATTGATTATGGCCTTGTGCTTCCAGTCCAATGAGCATGCGATAATTGCGGCGGGTTGTTAAAGTCACTTCCTGCGTCGTTTCTGTCTGAGTGTTGGCTCAAAGCGAAGGCCTGCTACAGGCAAACCAATCAGGAGCTGGTTCTTGGCATGGCAAGTTTTTTTTTTAACTTGACGCTGTTTACTCGATCTTAGGGTGTCTTGATTTTTCTACAATTTTACTTCTTGCGAAAATATACAACAGCTTTAAGTGCTTCATTCTTTCAAACAAACAAAGTTTCTGTCACCTTCTCTTGCATAACTTTTCTCTCTTATCCAAACTCTCGATTTTTTTTAGCTGTTTAATTTGTTCCACATTTGCGTTGGGGCATGTACACGTCTGAAGGTGAGTGCGTTGGTTTTCGGCTGTCAGCGGGACACTGAGAGCATATCTCTGTGTGAAGTCTGAGCTTTTGACTGAGATGGATTAACCTTTCAGATGTTCGGTAACATGTCATGGACATTTCTGGAAAGACTTAGAGTATTGTAAACCTGATCCTCTCACTCTTGCTCCATTGATTATGACTGTGATCATACTATACGACTATGATGGACCATATCAATATTTTTGAATGATTTTGAAACGCACATAAACTACCATTCAAAATTTGGGGAACAGGATTGTTTGCTTTTGAAAGAAGTCTTTAATGTTCACCAAAGCTGCATTTATTTAATCAAAAATACAGTAAAAACAGTAATATTCTAAGATATTATTACAATTTAAAATAGCTGTTTTCTATTTGTGTATATTTTAAAATGTAATTTATTCCTGTGATGGTGAATCTGTATTTTCAGCATCATTACTCTAGTCTTCAGTGTCACATGATCCTACATAAATCATTCAAATATGATTTGATGCTCAAGAAACATTTACTATTATTAGGCTACTATTAAGTGATCCCACTAACGTGCACATTTAATCATTTATCAAATGCCTTTGAGTAATCTTAAGTACAGAAGCAATCAAAAGTGAAACCTATACCCTGTCTAGTTTAGTTATCTCATGCTTACAGTGTAGACAGGGCATTATTGAAGCCAATATGATAAAGCCTGTAACTACTGTGGAAGTCTATGAGGGAGGGATGTGTCATAGAAATCACTGCCAAATATAATATTGATTGATTTTATCCCCCTGAGTTTTTCTGTGTTTAATTTATGTAGTTTACCCGCACTACACACTAGCATCCTCTGAGGCTGGAGTACAATGGCACGTCTGGATTAGTTTTAGACAATATGATTCATGTTCATTTGCTTGTACGGCTCTGAGAGTTCGTGTGAAACGTTCTGAGAAAACCGCTAACCAGGAACAGCTGTGAAACGGTCAAGTAAGCACTCGCCATATTTATGTATGAGAGAGGTTTCACTCATTTTCCTCTGGCACAGCGGCACAAAATGCATGTGGTGCTGGTGGAGATGAAACTTACGACTGGGTTTTGCTCCGTTCTTGACTCTGTTTCATCAGCTTCTTCTGGTTTGCTTGCAGCTTTTCTGGTGCATTTTTCTGGCTTGTCTCATACAGCTGGACATTGAGGACTGTCAGACCAAGAAGACAAATTCTTCCCTTGTGTTTTGAGGAACTGTTTACTGTAGCATCTATCTATCTATCTATCTATCTATCTATCTATCTATCTATCTATCTATCTATCTATCTATCTATCTTTATTTATTTTAATTAATAACTAATAATTTTTTACACCAATTTTTTATTGCAAATCATATTATTTAACTGAATTTAAATAGAAAAAATATGTTATTACTATTTTATGTATTATTAGTTTTATTATTTAGTGTGTCCCCATTTGGGTTAATAACAGCATGCATTTAGAGCATTTACGGGGTCCAGATGGATGATTGGACATTATTTTTAATTTTTTTAATTTTTTTATTTATGCCTTTGGGTAAATACACACACTAATGTTCAGGTTTTGGGGGAATAAAAAAAAAAAAAAAAAAACAACGAAGATGAGGAAATGTATACTTTTATTCAGCAAGGATTCATTGAACTGATCAAAAGTGACAGTAAAGACATTTATAATATTTCTATTTCAAATAAATGCTGTTCTTTTGAACTTTATATTCATCAAAGAATCCATATTCAACATTGATAATAACAAGAAATGTTTCTTATTAAGCTCCAGATCATCATATTAGAATGATTTCTGAAGAATCATGTGACACTGAAGACTGGAGTAATGATGCTCAAAATGCAGCTTAGCAATCACAGGAATAAATATTAAAATAGATTTCAAAATATTACTGATTTACTGTACATTGTATAATTAAATGCATCCTTGGTGAGCTAAGAGACTTGTTTTTAAAACATTAAAAACTCAGACATGAAGCAGGCCAGACTTGAACCTGCCCAATTCAACGGTTTATTGTTTTATATTTTACCCGATAAAAACATAATGATGACAAGTTTTGATACACAAGCGTAAATTACCTTCTTTTGCTTGATGTATCTGAAAGAAGCATCAAAGTGAGATGAAGGAGAGGTGAACCTTCCTCTCAAACATGCGTATAGTCCGTTGCATTGCCTCCTACTGTTCTGCAAAGATGATTAATGACTGAACTTGAGTGATGATTAATGACTGAACATCACTCAAATTCAGCACTTCTACGCTGTGAAATCGGAGAGTCCCGCGCTCAGTCCTCTTGAGAACCATCTTGCATGCCCAACACATGTAAATTTGTGATTTTGTGAAGCCACAAGCTTTGGTGTGTTTGTTTTGGCCATGTATGATATTTCACTCTGATTTGTTGTTTCTCAGGCCAAGTTTAAATCTAGATGATGAAGGTATTTACATTAATAGTTGTATTTCCTCAAATTTTCTTCAAAGTTATACACCATGCAACTTTTTCTGTCCAAAATAATAATTAAACAATGAGTAAATGCATCATCAATACTTAATCCAAAACATGTTTCTGTTTTACTCTGAATGAATTTGCAGTAACATCTTCAGCTAGTCAGCTTGACATCCTTTGGTTATATCTCTAATGAGGAGTATAACCATATTTCATCACAAAGCAAAGCACAACCAAAACAATGTTCATCTGCAAAATGCATGCTTTTTTTTTTATAACAAAGTTTACCTTTAAATAAACTTTAAAACTGTATTAGTTTACCTGAAATGAAAATTCTGTCATAATTTACTCATCCTTATGTCGTTCTAAATTCATACAATGAAAGTCAATGGGGTCCAAAATGACTTTTTTTTTCATTCTTTGTTTTCAAAAACCTGCCAATGGTCTCTCTCCATACCGTTTAGTCACAGCGTGGCATGAAGCGTCATTTCAGCAAACGTTTTTTTCGCTGGGTTGTAAATCCTGACAAGGGCCTGCGACTTCACAGATGTGATTTTGTCAGCACACGATCGGGTGTAACAAAATCCTGTCTGACAGCCATTTAGGTCATTTCCTCTCTTTAAGACCCCGTATTACAGCTCTCTAAAGGTAAGGACTGCCCAGAGTACAGTCCGACGAAATTGGGAATGTTGGGTAATCTAATTAGAGGGCAGGACGGGGGCCCATGGGGCCACAGACTGTGGTGAAGCAGGGAAACACTCGCCCTAAAACTGCACACCGCAGGCTCGCTGTGGTAATGTCTGAGAGGTTAATTCTTCCTCATGAGGAAAAACAGGACCTTTCCTGGACGGGACAGCCACATCCCTGCTCCGATGACACAGAAGCAGAACGAACCTTTGCGGAGTGAGTCAGTGTATTCTAGATAAGGGATTTCTAGATTTTAACGGAAAAAAAAATATAAAAAATGTGCACTAAATAACTTTTAATGGGTTAACTCTAACTTACCATTCAGTAAATGGGGTGGGATGATGCATGTTATTTTATTGTAAAATACTACAATAATTATGGTTAGGGAAGTATAAAGAATGAATTATAATTAATGGTTAAACTGTATTAATTGAAATGATATTCACGAAACTGAGTACAATTTTGTTAAAATATTTTTTTGTAACTAAAAACACAACTTAGCATACAATTTACAATGAAAAGACAGTAAAACATTTTTTTTTTCAAATATGTTTCTTTTATGCATAAATTGTTGTCTTTGTAATTGTGTGGTTGATTTTTATTGCATTTTGTTTATTTTGTTCATAGAAAGCCAGTTATGATGACTTTAAATCATTAAAATGGTTGTTTTATTTCATCACCTATGTTATGGCTGTTACATAAATACATTTAATATACAAAGCAGAATTAATTTATTCATTAATTAATTGAAAAATGTATTTCTGTTTGAAAATAATGTTTTTTTGTCACCAGATTTTTTTATGTCATTTTAACAGGATTTAGTTTTGTAGTGGACATAAGCCTATACTGATAAAAAAAATTATTATAAATAAATAAATAAAAATCAATTCAACGAGACAGTAAATGTAAATATAATAAACTGTTGAAAATGTAAGCGAACAATACAGGTTAGGTTAGCATATAATTTAACCCTTTTTTATTCAATTCTTATTTTGATATATATTATGGTATTTTAAGACATTATTAGTTTATTATTATGGTTCCATATAAAGCCATGATGATTTATGTGTCCTTTTATTTGACCACGTATATTATGGCAGTTATACAAGTCAATTTTAATGTACAAAACAGATTTAAGTAGATACATTAATTCATGCTTAAAATGTCTACTGTAATTTTAACAGGATTTTATTTATTTTTTTACAGTGGACATGTACTGGGACAAAAAGAGGATAGGATAGTATAAAAGAAAAGAAAGAGAGCGAGAAGCGGAGCACAAATACAGCGAGAGAGGGTAAGACAGGAGTGATTTATGTCCTGCTATTGAGAAACTAAAATAAATCCAAACTCTGTGAGAGAAACATACAGTACGGCCTGTAAAACACAAGACATGCTCGGCCGCTTTCCCTGCCTCAACCTCAGAAGCTTACGCTCCCTCTCCGCAATGTCAAAACCAATCATTTAGGTTTTTGTCCTTAAGGATATTATCTGAGTTGGAAAAGACCTTGTTTTCTTCAGCCCAAGTTTGTTGAAGAGGGAATTGTGTGTTTGATTTTTGGAGGTCTGTTTTAAATGATCCGATCAGTAGTCATTATTGTCAGTTTTGTGAGTCTCTTTTCAATGCACACTCTTCAGCCCATGCACTGTAAAAGTAAAAGTTGCTGCTTTAAATTTGAAGTACAATCAACTTGGATGTTTAAGTCATTTCAACTTAAATTACATTAAACCGACTTAAAATATTAGTTGCAATTGAAATTGCTTAACTTATTTTGATGAGTTAAAGCAACGTAAAAACGCATGTTGTCATAACTTATCATCATTTGGGAGATACAGGTTTGCATCTGGTCGGGTGTTCGTCTGCGATGATAAATGCTAAACTTTCGCTCGATCTGTGATAAGCACATTTTATTTTGACTAATCAAAGGGCTTGATAAATGCGATACACTTCATTTAGAGAGAAAAATAGCACAGTGTGGGGCGTTTGATCAACATTATTTACACAATACGCCACAACCGTGGCAAGAGTTTGTGTCTTGGCGGACTTCGATACGCGCACACACTCGGAGACGCATTCATTATCTGCTTCCGCCCGTCTTTTTAAACTGTTTATTTATGAAGGTGGAAGGATAATGATGTCTTGATTACACAGCAACAGGATTTGCCTTTGTGCGCTCTGTGACTGATGTGAAAGCGTGAGAGTGCTGTAAATAATTCATCCGCTTGATTTGTGACACTGTCAGCACAGTTTGTTGCTCTCTCCGGAACAGAACTCCAGATTTGAGATGGGAGAATCCACCAAATTCAAGGCTGGCATTCTGTGAGAAAGAAAAGGAATCCTTTTTTCCTGTAATGATCAGTTGTCACTCATTTTTTGACTTTTTATATCCAAAATACAATAAATTTGATCAGAATAGAGTAAAAACAGTAATACTGTGAAATATTATTACAATTTAAAAGAACTGTTTTCTATTAGAATATATTTTGATTCTACAGTGTCCTTCAGAAATCATTCTAATATGCTGATTTGGAGCTCAAGTAACATTTTTATTATCATCAATTAATAAGTTGACAACTTTTTTAAAGTTATACAAGATTTATTCAGTTTAATGCAATTTAAGTTGAAATGACTTAAACATCCAAGTTGACTGTACTTAAAAATTTAAGGCAGCAACTTTTTTTACACTAGAAAACTGTTTTGCTGCTTAATATTTCTTTATTTTATTTTCAGGATTCTTTGATGAATAGAAAGTTCAAAAGAACAGCATTTATACGAAACTGAAATCCTTTTTTAACGTTCTTCACTGTCACTTTTGATCAATTTAATGCATCTTTGCTGAATAGAAGTATTCATTTCTTTCCCCCAAAAAAGGTCGTTTTAGATGTTATCATGGCTGTGTCTCAACAAATTACGCCGACCTGTCCTTGAGGGCTCAAATTTAACACCCCATGCTTGCCAGGCGTCTCTTTATAGCTTCTTCTCGCTTTTGGGTGAGCGTTTTTACACACGCTTTGTGATCCCTAGCATTTCCGCTACATCCACGTGCGGTTGACTTTATTTCCTGTGAAAATGACTCGGAATCTGGAGTTTGGATTTTTCTTGCTTTGTTCTGCTGTGGAAAGTGGACTAACACATGCTTGGCAAATGTCTGCTCGAATTTCCAAATTCCACAGCAAGTGGAGAATCTTGTTTCATTGTTTCATAATGCAATTCTAATGAAGCGCACTCACATCCCTTCGAGATCGTCCTACGCTTCGCTTTCCGGTGAGAAGTTATTCTACGCCCCCGTCCGTCTGACAAAACTCCCTATTGTTCCTTAAATCATGAATTGTGTTCAAACTCGGCCAGACAGCCTGACAATGAGCGATGTCTCCGTGAAGTGAAGTTCCACTGAATTCTCTGTATGCATCTGCGATATGCAGGGAAATTACCTATAAAAAGACAGTTTCATAAAGACTTTCTCTTTGTCCCCTTAAATATCCCCCGTCCAGCCAGGCAGATGTTGGGTCAGACAGGAAGTTTCTTCCCCTTGGTCTCTGTCCTTAATGAATCTCTGGAGAGGGTCTGGATAGGGGCTGGACCTGGATCTGTCTCTTCCGTTTAAACCTTACGCTCCATTCTCCCGCCCAGCTTATGTAACCCTCATACGCTCAGTAAAACTCGCCTGAGATTCATCAACTCAGGGCCAGACCAAGCGATGATGTGATCATACTGATACTAATATGAAGCAATGGGTGCTGAAACCACTGAATTTTTAGAGGTCGTGACTGTTTGCACATACAAATCCTCGATGTCATGTTTTTTTTCTTAAAGCTACTTGTAATTGGCATTTTGAACACATTGAGATTCATCTGTATGATTCTGAATATTATTATGGTGTGCTTAATCTGAATGATAACTCAATGAGATTTACTGATATTTCTCATGGTACCTCACAGAGATCATGGACGAACACATCTTATGCTGATCTATGCTAATCTATTTCAAAATGGGGTTCAGGCAAAATATTTGAATAAAAAAAAAGTATATATATATATATACATACATTATAGATAAAAAATTTGAGGTAAATTGAGGTAAATAAATATAGAGTAAAACAGTAATATTGTGAAATATTATTACAATTTAAAATAACCTTTTTCTGTTTGAATATATTTTAAAATGTCATTTATTCCTGTGATTAAATCTGTATTTTCAGCATTATTACTCCAGTCTTCAGTGTCACATGATCATTCAAAAATCACTCTAATATGATGATTTGATAACCAAGAAACAATTATTATATCAATATTGTCAACACTTATTTGAAATGTCTTTAATGTCACGTTTGATCAATTCAATGCATCCTCGCTGAATCAAAGTATTACAAAACGTTTAATTTATTTAGCCTTCTAATTTTTTTTCTTGCTTTGAAATATGTTTTGTGAGAAATGCTACAGTATTATTCCAATTCAGTTGAAAATGTGTCTTTCCATGTTAAAACATTTAACATTATTTATTAATATTTCTCACACTGTATAAATGGGCCTTTATTCTGTATACGAAAATATGAAGCAGGCTTTATGGGGAAAATAATATAATCATATTTAAGGATCTTTGACATCGAAAGGTTTGAAAACCCCTGTATTAGAAGAATCCATGCAATGCCTGTCAAGTGAATTAATATTTATGGTCATTTTTAATTTTTATAGTTACATTTTAGTTTTTCTTTTTGTAGCTTTAAATGTTTGTAAGTTAAACATTTTTTAATTTGTGTTCCAGAAAACATAACAGCATACAGATTTGGAGTAAAAGTTACAGTATTTTCATTTTTCCTTTAATGTTAAGCAAGCACACATATGCCGACACACTTTTACATTTCTTTGCAGAGCGCAGTCTGAGGCGACACAAGCCCAGCACTGAGTGATCTGGCAGGAGCGATCGGGACTTTCAAGTGGATGCCGAAGTGTTTTAATATCCTTCTATTGTCCCGAGCCTGCGTCACGACCCTTGCGCAAGGATGGAGATGGAGCTGGCTATTAAACCACAGGCTTGATTAGAGGATGATGGGATTGTCCTGCAGTAAAATGGGGAAATGCTCAAGAGCTCGTGCACTTCCCACTCTTAGGCAAGAACAGCCAAAGTAACAGAGTAATGCCTCCCTTGAGATCTCCTGTGTGTGTGTGTGTGTGTGTGTGTGTGTGACCCCAGTGAGGACAAACTATTCAGGGGTCAGAGAGTTCTGCTGTGCTGGATCACAATCTGACTGACAGCGTAGAGCGGTAAACTTGCTATTTTAGCTTGGCTCTCTCCTGACGGGTGATGCACGTCTGTTTAATGGAAATTATGTTTGCCATACCAAAGAGACGTTTAGTGGTACCATATCCGCCTCTGTGGACAAACATAATTATGTTGTCAATATATATCATAGTATTTTATTTTTTTGATATTTTGCTTATTTTATGGTGCTTAAAAATAAAACAGTTGCTAACAACAGAAGAAATTTTTCAAAACAGTTCTAGTACACAAACGTTCATAATTTATTGTGTTGATAAATCATAAAAGAAACATCAAATTATTCAACAGAGATGAGATTATTTGGGCTACTGACAATTTATTTGTATAAATATTTAAATGTAATGTTTATTACACTTCATATACCCACATTTATTTATTTATTTTTTTACTTTTTTAATATATAATTTAACTATAAACAAGAAAATATATAAATCTTGCACACTACTCAAACTGGATTGAAGGGGGGGGGGGGGGGGGGAGAGAGAGATGAGTACTTTTTGAGAAATATATATATATGTATGAAGAGTTCAGATGCAAAAGCCTCTAAGTGCCATCTGAAATTTTACCTATTAATTGTCATTTAAGTGAAATTACTGAACTTAAATATACAAGCTTTATAAAAATTATTATTCTAGTGAAAAATTATCATATATATATATATATATATATATATTAGGGCTGTCAAAAGATTAATCGCGATTAATCGCATCCAAAATAAAAGTTTGTGTTTACATAATATATGTGTGTGTATTGTGTATAATTATTTTGTATATATAAATACACACACATGCATGTATATATTTAAGAAATATTTGCATACATATACTGTATATATATTTATAAAGTTTATATTATATATAAATATAATTTTTTTTATATATAAATAACACATTTTTCTTAAATATATACATGCATGTGTGTGTATTTATATATACAAATTTAATTATACACAGTACACACACATATATTATTAAAAACAAACTTTTATTTTGGATGCGATTAATCGCATTAATCTTTTGACAGCCCTAATATATATATATAACACGTCTAAATTGTAATTTTATCCTATGCACCTGCAAATAATTTGGGTGTGAAGCACTATGGTTTTTATTAATTTAATCATAATCAAATATAAATTATTATATATTAAATATAAATATCAAATATAAATTATTTAATATTATATTAAATTAAATTATACTTTATAAAATAATTTAAATGTGGGTTTATGATTGTTATGCCTTAATTATAAATGTGGCTTTATGATATAATTATGTCGAGTTATTTCTTAATATAATCTACATTGGGGTCTAAAGTCTGAAGCCACTAGTAAAAGTAATTTTGCATCATTTTAAAAATGTACTTTTTTATTAACAGTTGAATATAGTTTGAATAAAGTAGCAGTTTGAATAAAGCATAACAGTTTGAATAAAGAATTACATCAAATTAACTAATTATTTAGTTTGCCACTTTATCGACAGCAGCATATTTGCTTCGTGACCTAGAAATAGTGTCGAATTTGAAATATTTCATTTTATGTCATATTTTTTCTTCATTTTAAATGTCTCAGAATCTCGAAACGTTGTTATTTCCAGGTTAAAATAAAATCATTTTTGGACCCTTCTGTATTCCGTGTAACCTGGTAGTTCACACCTCTAACACACACACCAGTAGAGGTCAGCAAGTCCATTTACACATTAAACACAGTCTCCATCACTCCTGACTAATTAATACTGGTTGATGAGGAACTAAGGGACAAAAGCTACTGATCAATGCCATCACACTTCAACCTTGGAACAGCATATAAAGAGAGAGAGCCCAGCAACACGTGGGTTTTTCCTGATGAAGTTCTACCTCACATTGAGAATCCATTAGTCTGCTATAGGAAGAAATCTCCCAAGCCCACTATTAAGGACAGGGAGTCTCCAGCACTCTGGGATTTGGCCTTCGTCACAGGCACCGACAGCGAGAAGGAAGCCATTAAATCATAAAATGTTGACTTCACTTTTTGAAATGAAAGGATTTATTAAAACAGTATGCTGGACTGGGGGGTACAAAAGACTTTTAGTGATGCATTTGGCTTTTACGGTATTTGAAAGCGTTTGTGGCTGGAGAAGCCGGTGGGCGAGACTAAACTAATTGGACCATGTGACAAACAGCAGAAAGAGTCAGGTCTTTACAGTCAAATACTTTTATGATTTATTAGACACGAATTGTACCACCAACACAAAGAATAGCCTGGAGTGTTTTTTACTGCAGTCAGCGGAGTGAATCAGGACAGAGGTGTGTAAGCACACGTCCCAGATCATCTCTGAGGACACATTCATAACAGTGCTGAATCTGTGTAAACCACGTCAGTGTGCATCTGAATAATGCATCAATGGATCTATCAGACACACTTCTGCTGCTATTTATTAAGCTCATATGAAATATTTTTTTGTGTGTTAAATTTATATAAAATAAACATTATAAATAAGTAAAATGGACAATTTATTTGTGGAATATTACAGTATTTATTCATGTGCCCTGATAATCTTTAATTAAAATAACTTCTGCAATGACATCTCTTATTTTCTCTGATGATGCGTTTACAGGCGTGAGGGCGGGACAACCTGTCACTCACATGAGATCGACCAATAGCAAACCACAACCATCCAATCAATTCCCTATGGACAAAATCAAGTCCCGCCCTACATTTTTTCTTGTTTGCGAAGTCGTTTCACTCGGATATACATCACAATAGGGAAGAAAAGAGTATCGCAACTTAATTTTCAAGCTGACTTTAAATTCAAAAAATATTTGTGTGATTTTCAAAAAAGCTAGAGGAACAAATGTGCCATATTATTTTCCCTTCTGAGCTTTTGATGAACTCTAGGACATTTTGAAGAGGCCCGGAAAATAACTGCATTTATAAATATATGTATGTATTAATTTAATTTATACCATGGTCTGGGTGAATACTCGATTCTGATTGGCTGCAGGGTGTCCGTTAAAAAGTGATAATGGACACCTAGGAAAGGCGTCCCGTCAATTTGCCTGATGACAGTTCTAAACGATTGCGCTGGCTCAAACTCACTGATCAACTGCTGCGGTCGGGTCGCTGTGGCCACGTTGCTTGGCAACGCCTGTATACGGGAGATATTAAATAGTGCGCTCGACTTAATAGGGAATGTGAAGGTGACGTCACGCCGTGTTGCATTATGGGTCCGCCGCCATATCGAGAGGATCGCGCCCTATTCCGCTGTATGTGAATTCATGTGTTGGAGGCTGTGTTTAGATTTTCTGTTGAGATTTTTAGTAACGTCGATATGGTTGGTCAGTACTGCTAGATCAAGAACTGCCATAGCAGGTCACACGATCGTTCAGGGAGGAAAATGAACAACAGAATACGTTTTTTCCACTTTCCTTCCTTGAAAAAACAAGACTGACGAGAAGGCGCCGGATCGCGTGGGTTGCCGCAATAATGAGAATTTTTTTTAATTTTAATAAACAAATACAAAATAGTCTTCTAAAATTAACATATATGGTTCTGCCATGTGAGGGTGAGACTGTGGTTCTTGGACAAAGTTGTCATAGTCTGCTGTGCTCTTACAAACATGTGTCCAAGTGTTGTGCAGTGATTGCTAAATCAACTGGTTTGTAAAAACGTTTGTTAAAAGTTGTACAAAGCTAGAGGTTTTGTATTGTATATTCCTTGATGACTTGTAGGATAGTTGATGAATTATGTTGATTTTGTGGTTCATGTTAGCAGACGATAAAGACACATTGCATGAATCAAATAAATTATATTTAATTTGCAATTTTAACAATTTGCTTTGATATTCTGTACATCTTTTTACATGCCCTTTTAAAATGTTAGTGAATCAAGGTTTTGTATAACTGCTTAATAAATACATTAAGTGACTTATCTGTTTGTGTACTGATTGCATCCACAAAGACTCTTTTAAATAACGTTACACATAAACTGGGATGGGCAAAGATACATCAATCTATTT
This sequence comes from Squalius cephalus, assembly GCF_949319135.1. Taxonomy (NCBI): domain Eukaryota; kingdom Metazoa; phylum Chordata; class Actinopteri; order Cypriniformes; family Leuciscidae; genus Squalius; species Squalius cephalus. Next base: position 23,768,413 of record NC_137132.1, on the reverse strand, counting down.
TGAAGGGATGTATAGCTCTTAAACTCCTGCAAAGTGTACGCACTCAATTCAAAAACAAGGTTAACGATGTCCAGATTTGTGAGCGGAGGTAACGTTAACGTTAGTGCGTCTGGATCTGTAATCCAGTCTTGGGCTGCTAAATCATATGGATCAACGTTGTTAATCGCGGACAGTTTGTCCAAATAACGTTTTTGGCAGTGGCATTTAGTTTCTCCCGATAGGGTCCCTTCTCTTTTTCTTTCAATTTCTTCCGTTTTTCTTCAATTTTTCCTCGTTTTAGCCAAACACACCCAACTATTACATGTCATAGCAACGGGCGGCGAAAAGGTAAACAGAGATCGTGCCTCCTAAGATGGCGCCCACGTCCCATAATGCAACACTGCGTGACGTACCTTCACATTCCCTATAAATAAAAACCCTCACGATTTTTACTCTAAAACACATTAAAGTATTATTAATTGATTAAATATTTCTTTCTTTCGTAAGTAACCATGGTATAAGCGGGTTAATGCCCTTCAAGGTGTCCATTATCAGGTTTTAATGGACTCCGCTGCGCGTCGGACGGTTCACGCCTCGCCGTCGTCCATTAAAACCTGATAATGGACACCTCGTCGGGCATTAACCCTTACTTATTTAAAAGGAGTTTTAAGTTGAATTTTATAAACCAAGAGAGAAAAAATGACCTAACTTCACTTCACAAATCACTTTGTGATATTTTGAGACGGAATGATTCTTAATGTATTATATGAAAATCGTGTCAGTTCACAGACCTGCAGTTTGGCAAAACTGTCCAACAGATGCTTTTATGTTGTTGAGATTTTTACATCGCATCAAATATTTCAGAGCTCTGTGTATCCACATAATCAATCCCGCTGGGACAATCTAAGATATTTGCTTTGTACTGTTATTGAGTTTATTTAGTGGAATTTACAATTGACAAATGTTTGTTAAATTTAAATGTTATTATGCTGTTGTTTGTACTGTAGCTTAAGACATGAATCAGTAGTTTAACATTTTATATTAACAGCATTTAAAGTAACACTCTTACAGGAACCAGCTTTTTTTAAACCATTATTTTCAGATTGCACATAAAAGCAGAAACAGAGTAAGTTTGAAGCATGCAACAGTTCAAGGATTTTGTTAAGAGTTCTAGATTTATTTCAAAGTATGACAATTTAATGTGTGTGTGTGTGTGTCTGTGTATATACAATATATTTATATATATGCAGTATACATATATACATACATATATATATATATATATATATATATATATATATATTATACACACACACACAAAGTCACTTATCAGATGTTTTTTGCAAGTACTTAAAAAACAAAATTATGTACAGAAGTCATGGGTGCAAAAGGAGATATCTGTGTACATGAGAGGTTTCTGTAGTCTGTAAAGTCCATAGTTCAAGCAGACCCGGACTTTGACACATCAGAAATGTAGTGCATAGCACAGTGCAATCACACCCATATTTATCCCATAATATTTCTCATATTTGATGTTAACACATTTTACAACAGAAATAACTTGCGTGCAATAATAAATAATAATCCTTATGAAAAGCCATGGAGTTTAAAACCTAAGAAAAATATATACGGATTCTACAGTGCAGGGTAAAAATACTGAAAAATATCTGCATGGAACAGACTACATAAAATGTATTCAGATAGATATGCTCCGTAATGTTGCGGTGGATCTTTTCGTTGAAAGGGCAAACTTGTGTATTTCAGGGCTGAAATCTATTTCATGTCATTCACGCTTACAAACTGAAGGACTGTTTTTCATTTAATATGTATATATAGGGCCATTTAGTGTCACATGAACAAGTGAAGGCAAAAACTTGATTAAATAGGTGAAGAAGATACACTTTCATTCATTTGTTTAAATTTAAACCTATTGAAGATATTAAAATCATGCAGGTCAATTAAATTATTTATTTATTGCAAATTTAGTTTAAGTTTGGTATTTTCCATGCACTTTGATACAGGAATATTGAATCTGCGTTTAACTTGATATTGCCTTCTGGGATTTGAACTATTGAGCATTGCATTTGTAGTTATACAATATAATAATAATATACAATTTATTTATTGAAATTCTAATTTAGGTCAAAAGTTTTGAGTTGAATTGAAGCTGAATTTTACAAACCAAGAATTTTAAAAGTTTGTTTTAAATTAACATTTTTAAATAATAATTATTTATTTGAATCTATTGTCAGCTCTAATACTTGTAATTTCTGTTATAGGTTTAACAAAGCAAAATCTCTCGTCTAGATCCTGGTGAAGAACTGTATTTTCTCTCAACGTCTGAGCAGCGTGTCTCTAGATTTAACATGTTGCACTGTTGGTAATGTATCGTGCTCGTGCTCCCTCTATTCTTGTAGTCACCTGATAAGTGAAACCCTCACATATCACTGCTTTTCTAGATCTGATCAGGCCACGGGCAAGAGTGCATGACAGATATCCAAAGAGAGAAACCACATATGAAAACAAACTCTGTGTAAACAGCATCCACACGTCTCAAAACCTCTCCTGATAATTGGACTAATAAGCAGGATAAACAGAGAATTTGCAGTACTCACCCGAGACTGTGTGACATGGTGCTTTGAGAGATGAGAATGACCGTCTCTCGTCTTCTCCGCGCTCTCTAAATAAGGCCCTGACTCCACACTCTTTTCCCCATCTGCTAAAGCTATTTCCCCCAAAAGGCATCTGATTTCCTCTCCGTCTTTTACCCATGAGCAGAGAAAGGCCCTGCTCTGTGAGCCGTTACACCGCATCGGTCTGTATGGGTGAAACCTTTGGGACGTCTTGAATGGCGATGCTGTTAGTTCTGCTCGAGTAGTGTGTGCCGCGATGAGCACTGTTACTCTGATTAAAACAGTGATACACTACCATGACTGTAAATTACAACTAATGTATATTCCATGAAGAATCTTTTATTCATTTTAGTGGGCTGGGAAGTTGTCGAAATTATATGGGATATATTGTCGGATATATGCATATGTATGTGTGTGTGTACTTTCGTAGACAGTTTATTGTTTATACTGTACAACAAAACATTCTTAGTTTTAACCGCATTCCCCTAAACTAATCAGAAAGAAAATACACTAACCTAACTGCCAAACCAAAAAGCAATATATTTACAAAACCTATTTACAAAGCCAAGTGAACAAATTGAGAGGGCCGAAATCAGTGTCAGAAAACAGGCAAAATGTAAAATACAACAAACACAGACAATCACAAATACACAACATTTCCAACTCAAACAGTCAGTACTCACAGTCTCTAATACACTTTTAACACATACAAACTCTCTTATTACACACTATAAACATATATACGAATACACTAATACAAACTCTCTTAAAACTCTGCACTATACCTATACAATCCCACTCGTTCTGCTCAGGACACAAAGATGTTGTGATGATGACATGCCTTTTAAAGTACTGTGCACCAATCAGGACATAGAATCAATCAGCCTGCAGGAACCAATCAGGCGCACACATACTCCCAAAACAAGGAGGTACAACAAAACACATAAACAAACCATAGGGTCCTAACTATTTATATATATCACCTTAATATTTAGTTGAAATATTTTTTCAGGATTCATTGATGATAAAAAGTTAAAAAGAACAGCATTTATTTCAAAATATAAATGTTTTCTAACAATATAAATCTTTACTATCACTTTTTATCAATTTATCACATCCTTGTTGAATAAAAGTATTAATTTCTTTCAAAAAAAGAAACAAAATTGTAGTGTATATTGTTACAAAGATGTGTATATATATATATATATATATATATATATATATATATATATATATATATACACACATACACACTACATTTAAAAAATATATTAATACTTTTTTTCTAACTTCAAAGTGTGCATTTAACTGATAATAAGACATTTATAAATTAAATGTATCATGGTTTCCACAAATATATGAAGCAGCACAACTGTTTTCAACATTGATAATATTTTTTCTTAAGTATCAAATCATCATATTAGAATGATTTCTGAAGGATCATGTGACACTGAAGACTGGAGTAATGATGCTGAAAATACAGCTTTGACATCACAGTAATAAATTACATTTTAAAAGATTTTAAAAATGGAAATTTTCAATTGTAATAATATTTCACACTATTATTGTTACTATATTTTTGATCAAACGTTATTTATGTTGTAAGTGGTTTGTCGTTCGACTACTCCGAAAGAAAAGACTCAATAGTTTGCGCAGTCATACCATCAATAGAAGAAGATCTACAGCTTAGGGACTTCTAGCACTGAGCCCCTGTCCTCTAAATCATCCTCACAACAAAGGAGAACGTGCAGAAGATCAACAACCCATTAACACTTTTAACCTCTCTCAGCTGCTCCGACCTTCTCAACAAACTCTCAAGCCTTTTGGGACCAAAGAAAAAGTAACAATTAAAAACAGCAAATCATGAAAAAGATTTAAAAGGGCAGAAATGAAAATCTATTTCTGACATGTTTTAGATGTATCGAGCTGTAAGGCTTGGACTGGCTCGATTCAGTGGACAGTTGTGGCGGGGTTCTGTGACCCAGCCTCCCTCTCATGTTACATGTCCCTATTTATAACATCTCCCACCCCTCCTTCAGTCCCAGCCCATTGCCCAAAATCCCGGCCACTGTTAGGAAGCACCTTTCCCTCTCAGCTGGGCCGCAGTCTGCGCTAGACTGTCAACTGAGATTCATCTCTCATCATCATCATCGTCAGCTGCTGCTGCCTGGCAACTCTCGCTCGCGACGTGCATGGGATTATCACACACACACACACACTCATGTGTACTGACGCACTTTTTTCCTTTTCCACTTTTTTTTCCAAGGAGAGATTGCTTAAAGTGAGAAGCAAAGGAGCGTTTTGTGTTTCTGCTGCTTTTAATTAATCTTTTCATCTCTGGGAAGTTTCGCTGTTGTGGCTTCTGTTTTCGTGAGCGACCGCTTTGGTGCATGCGATGGATCACACGCTGTTCGGCTGTTTGCGCAGCCCTCACGCACCTCCACAGGCCCTGCACCCCGCCTTCGCCCTTCACGGGCGCTCCGAGCACCTCTCCACGTACCCTGACCTCTCCACCTCCTCTCCTTCTACCTGCATCGTGAGCGGTTACCCAGGTGAGGACGGGGGGCTGTTTGGGGGGCACGGGCACCAGCGAGGGCCACCCATGTCCCAGCAGCAGCATCATCATCATCATCATCATCATCATCTACCCCAACCGCAGCAGACCGGATGGCACATCCCGCAGACGGCCAGCGCCTCGCCAGCCAGCGCCCGTCTAGGACTGGGCATCTCGGCCCCTGATTCAGGCTCTTCAGACATGGGTCCCGGGGGCCCCAGCCTCTGCGCAAGCACCCCGAGCCTCGGCGGAGGGGTGCCCTCAGGGGCCTCTTGTGTTCCCGGAGGGGATTTCGGACGTCATACGATGTCGCCGGCCGAGGCAGAGAAAAGGAATAGCAAACGAAGAAGTGACAGCTCTGGTAAGAGAAAAGGCTCATTTTTATTTTAAACCCATCTATATTTAAAAAGCTAAAAGGACCGATCTGATCAAGTCATTTTTTTTGTCGTAATGTGAAACATTATTAATAATGGTTTTCTATTTTAATATACTTTAAAATATCATTTATTTCTGCGATGCAAAGCTGAATAATCATCAGCCATTACTCCAGTGTTCAGTGTCACATGATTCTGCAGAAATCATATATATAACAAATGTATATATATATATATATATATATATATACAGTATAATTATTTATTTAATATCAGTAATACATATTATTATTTTAATATTATTAATCTAATTTTATAAATCGTATATATAAATAATATATCAATACATATTTAGCATGTATTATTTATTTGCTATTTGTAAATAATATTAATATTTGTTAAATACAAAATTATATATATTTCTTATTTTACAAATATTATATATAAATAGACTTAAATATTTTTTCATATATTATTTATATTTATATATAATATTTAAGAATTATTATTTAAATATATATATATATATATATATATATATGATTGAAAAACTGTAATTTTCTCCTATGCATACTACAAGAGCATATTACATTGTGTAAATAAATTCTTTGTAATATTTTTCAGAATAACATTTCTCTTATCAATTATTCTTTCATTATTTTAGTCCCCATTAAACACTGTTAAAACATCTAAGTTTGTTTTATTGTAACTATTCACAATCAGACTGAGTGCAGTGCTAGTAGTGTTTTTGGAAACGTGGGGAAACGTGGATCTGTGTTTTTGCCTGTGAGAGTTTTGTACTGTAGGTGTTGGCTTACACGCACAGAAGCAATTATTTTGGCTAGCAGAGGGTAGATTGTAACTCATGTGTGGGCATTTAACTGCACGCATGATTCACTTTTAGTCTCATCTGTTTCATCTCCTCACTTTTTTGGCAAGCACAAATAAGGCATGTGGTAAAGTAACTAATGCCATGGTCTGAGAAGGAGAACAGGGACGCCTGTGTTGGCATTTCACACGAAAAGCCAAACGTTAGATGACAGGAGTGTTTTAAGCAGCTTTCTCTTTGAAGATAATTTGTTTGTACATTGGAATCAGAACGGGAATATACTGTTACTTTATTTTTGGTTTTGCTGATGGGTAAAACGAGCAGGGAGATATGAAGTAAACTGAAAGGTTTTCGGTTCACTGCAAAAGCTGTTGTTTAATCTGATGGGCATCTCCAGTTTGTTTTGTCGGGAATAGTTGCCACTAGTGTTAAAAAAATCAATTTAACACTGCATAAAATGGATCATAAAATGTACTTTTACGATCTTGTTACTTCAAAGGGAATTTTAACTACTTTCTGCCCTTTAAAACAAAGTTCAGGTCCACACAAGAGGTACTGCCCTGCAGATGTGGATTTATTCTCATTTGTGCCAACCCGAAATTAACATAACATTATAAATACACTTCCACTGCTGAAAAGGTCTTGACAGAATTGGAGGACTCTGCACTAGGTTCATACATTTTAAACTTTATTTACAGTGTTCTTGTTGCATATGTTGCATGTACATTTTGCATAATTACATGCAACTAACCCTGACCAAACCCTAAACCTAACCCTATAGTAAGTACATGCAGTTAATTATTATTACTCATTACTTAAATGTATAATTACACTCTAACAAGGAAACCTTAAATATATATATATAATACAGACAGATTACAAATCTTTGTCGCAATTCTTGAATATAAAATATTTTTAAAAACAGGCAGACGGGATTGGAAGTTATTTGCACTACTAAATATAATCATTATGAATTTACTATACATTTACTATTATATTATTATTTGTATTAATATGAATTAATTTTGAATATTATTTGAATAATTTTGGATACTATTCTACTCCCGTAGCAAAATTTATTCTCAATTTTCTGCCTGCAAGTGGGATTTACAATAAACAAAGTAGATTTCTTGAATTATAGAAAATGTAATTCTCACGGATGTGTTTGGGGCATTTGAACAGTGTTGATCTATTTTAAGCATTATAGAGGTATTTCAATTATTAAAATGTTTTAATATACTACTTTCTATTCATTTTCAGAGCAACTGTGGCATAACAAAATATTCAATGGGCTTTTATAATGAGCACCAATCAATGCAACAAGGGCGGATTTAACTGTCAAAATGTCAACATATTTATATTTAAGATATATTGTTTGATTTATTCAAAGCATGTGTGGATGTTCTAATAAAACAGCACATGTCTGGTTTGGATAGGAGACAGCAGCCTAGCGTGTATTTTGTCATGTGGGTTTTCATGATATTCATTTTGGTTTCTTGTTTTTATCACCAATAAAGCTCAGTATGTAAGTAGAATATTAAAGTAGATGTCTAAATTTTCATTGTAGCTGTATTTTTTAAATCATCTTTGAAAGCTTAGGCTGTTCTGCTTTTTCCCCCCAGTACTTTTCTTTTTTTTAAAGAAGAGATAAAAGTTAAAGCGCAGGCCTAATTGCTGTGGTGTAACCGCCGTGTCGCGAAGCCGGGAAAAGTTTCCTTAACTTAGACCAGCTCTGTTCTCAAAACGATGCTCGTGTTGCTTTTTCTCACTCCACAATGGCTGCTTTTGGCCCGCAATAAATGTGCCTTTTTGCTCTTGTTTTAATCAGACCCACATTCAGCCGACTCTTTAAAATACATCTGGTGAAATTTTAGCTAAAACGGGGTGTAAAAAAGTCTTTAGAAATCACCTGATGATTATTTGTTCAAAGTCTCTTCATTAGCATGAGTCACCATAGACTGCAACTTCTATGCTAAACTACAATATCATCATTACACGAACAATCCTGAGTCTCTGTCCTTTTCAGCTTCTGCAAATCTCAACCTGCAAATGATACTGTTAAATAACACGTTTGGCATGTGTTTATAGCCATCATGATGTAGCTGACCAGCGGCGATTTCACACTTCATCTGAACATCCACCTACAGTGAGACCTTCAAGGCAAACTAAAATAATACTTTGCCATATATCTCAGTGTATCTAAGATACGCTTGAAGTGTTTTAAAAACATTGTTTGTTTGAGAATCCGACCAGCCTGACACAGCAACAGTGGCTCGACCAATAGCATGAGTTTGGGGGCGGGGATAATCTGACTAATGGCAGTTGAGGGAAAATATGTTTGAAAACAGTTAAAAATGACAAATCTGATCATTTACCTTCTTCTGTGTAACACTGAAGAGCACAAGCATTTAAAGTGACAGACCAGCACACACTGAGGGTGCTTTCACACTGGCAGTTTAGTTCGGAACGGGGCACGGTTCGCATGAAAAATCGCTTATGTGAACGCTGTCATGCGGACCCGGGTTCACACTGGGGTACCGAACCCGAGACTACCTGGAGGAGGTGGTCTGAGTTCGGTTGCACTCGAACCGTGCCGCAGTTTGTGTGAATGTGAAAGCAACACGGACTCGGGTGCGCACTTGAACAGGAAGTAAAGTAACCTGCGCATGCGTTTTAGCTGATGATGTATTTAATTAAATACAAACACATGTAAGGGATGATAGTGTTGATGATTTACCTTGGATACGAGCGAGAGTGAGCCTGCAGTGTATTCGTGCATATCGCGTGGAATCAGGGCAACAAATTAATGGAAATCCACTGTCTCCTCAAAAGAGTCCGTTTGCAAGCAGCAGAAAGCCACCTTATGCGACACACACACACATTAAACCCATGTTGTTCACTGCGCATAATAGCACAAAATTAATAAAAAACACAATATATTTACCCGCGTTTTGTTTTCTATCATGCCCCGTGCACGTTTGCGATGACGTAGGATGCATGCAAACGCACCAGGGTTCGATAGAATCAAGTTGAGTGTGAAACCTGACCAACGCTTCGGGGGGCGCCGGGAACAATCGTGCTCGGGCTCGGACCGCAGCAAAGGAGCCCAGTGTGAAAGCACCCTAATAAACAGAATGATATCGTCTGCTGGTGTGGACGCTAATATAGTTATCTTTATAGTTATTGTTCTGGGTGTGAACGGACCTTAAATTTTGAAACAGTATGAGAGTGAGTAAAATTTAATTTATGGGTGAACCTTCCCTTTAAGATGGGATAGTACACAGTATTTTATCATTGAAAAAACATGAACAATTATGGATTTGAATTATCATGCTGACTTGTGCTGAAATGGCAGAGCAGGTCTCGCCACTTGCGGATGGGGTCTCATTAAATTACTCTATTTACAGCTGGGTTTGGAATGCTAGTTGGATTAGCGCTCACTCCACACCCATAGATAAATGAACCAAAAGGCTTTTCAAGTGAGTCACAGCAACATGAAGTCATGATAAAGGCGCACGTCTTGTGAAAAAAGAAGCATAAAATTTCCTTCCTCATGTGTCAAAACAACAGAAGCGCATGTGTCTCCGGTAGGATGGATAGCTAGGCTAATCTGACATTTCCTCAATGGCCTTTTGCATTTCCCATTCAAGAATAGACTAGACGTAATTGAGCTCTGGCAATAACCAGATGTAATTGTATATATGAGCTTTTATGCGTTCATGTTCTGTCACTCCAAAAAACATCTGAAACTAGGGAAAGCAATTCGCCGTAATTGACAGCGCAAGAGCGAGGGAGGGAATAAGAAACACTCCACTGAAAATTGTTGTGAGCTGGCAGCTCTTGAGCCATGACTGGAAGACGCTCGTAAAATTTTGAGGTAAATAAACTAAGGAAATATATTTTTACACGTCCTCCAGTACTGTTTTGTTCCATATTAAAACTACAAGGATAGCAGATTCCATTAACACTAAGTCAAATGAAGTCTTTGGAAAGTGTTCTGGTGAGCGCCAACTCATTGTGAGAATCTATATAGCGGTTTGCGAAAACTCACGGCTGGAGCTGACTTTTACAAACAGCTGGCATGCACAATTGCAGCATCGTAAAATATGACTGGCAGTATTCCTTATTCTCCTCTGCTTTTCTTTATGACATTTCTGGGATTTCAACCCTGCAGTGATTGTATTTAATTGGAGCGATTGCATTGAAATGAACTGATTGTGTTTCAAAGCCCATTTTGTTGTGGAACAGTTGACACTGCTTTTCAAAAAGATTCTTTCATTCTTGCTTTTTCTTTTAAGAGTCCCAAGATGGGAATTACAAATCGGATGTGAGCAGCAAGCCAAGGAAGGAGCGGACAGCGTTCACCAAAGAGCAAATTCGAGAACTGGAGGCAGAATTCGCCCATCACAACTATCTGACCAGACTGAGGCGGTACGAAATCGCCGTAAACCTGGATCTCACGGAAAGGCAGGTGAGATGACCGAGTGCGACCTGGTCCCTGTTCATCAATCATTCTGTCAGAAGCTACTGTCGTTTTATTTTTTCTCTGGGTTCAGTGCTTTTCTATCCAGCCATGGAGTGGGACTATTGTATTCCAGATGTTTCTGCAAGCTCTCTTTTTGGCTGTAGTCAAGTAACGGGAGAGGCGAAGGAAGTTCTGTCCGCTAAGGCACTTCCGCCTTGCTGCTCCGTCTTACAAATTGGTCTCTGCGTGGGAAGGCGCTTCCTACAGCCATATGTGAAATAAATAGCACATGACGCTTTATTTGGAGCCAAAGATATATTGGTTGTTGTAACTATTTGATGTTTTAACCAAACAACTATGTAATCTTATTAAACCATTGAAGTTTATTGACAGACATAAAGAGATGACATAATGCTTGCTGTTTTTGAAATGACATCATTGGCAGGTCATTCTGGCCTAATTCAAAACACCATTCATAACATTTTAACTGCTCAATGAACCATGCAAGTGCCTTAAATTATAATATGTCCAGTACATCGCAGTATTTTAGATTACAAATTCGTTTCTAGACCTTTTGGTTTCATAAGACTTTGCAGTTTGCCATGGATCCCACAAGGAAGTGACATCTGTGGCCTTAAATTATGCTATCTTCTCTGGGGATACATTCCCAAGGTTTAGAATTAAAAACCTTGCCACACGACAAGTAAGCAAATCCGTCTCCTGCAATGTGATCCCTGTGTGAACCTGCTGGAGTTCTGGACGTTCGTGACAGGAGAAGGACTATGACTGGAGCACACGCAAAATGGTTACTAATCATAATGATATTGCACAGGCTAATTAAAAAGACTTATATTTATTACAGCACCTGCAAGAAAGCACTGTACTGGTCTCCATTAATGTTTTAGGGGTTTAGAATTAAACTTTTTTTAACTTTATAATTTTTTTTGAGAAATGTAAAATTAAAGTGAATTAAATAATTACTGTGAAAATTCCCATTTACTTTTTTTGGACAAAAGACTATGTCATCCACATAGTGAATTCTTATTGGCTTTTGCATATTTGTATGTTTTTTTCTTTCTTGCATTGATTTAAGCAAATGGGTGTCTTGCCACTGCAAAGAGGCCCTGATTTCATTTACACAGATCCAGTCTTCAACTTTACATTTATTTCAATGCTGCCATGCAAGTGCTGGTATTTTTAGGAAATTATAGAATTGTCTAATGACATGCACTGACCAGGGAACTCACTGGGACATTTTCAGGCTGAGAGAAGAATTGCAAACGTTGCAGATATATTTTAAGGGTGGCAGTCTTACAGTGCTGACAGTAATGAACATGGGTGGCCAATTTATAGTGTTCTAGTGGACCTTAAAATCCAAAGACGATTCCTTGCGGATGCTTGAAGCGTACGCTGAAAGAATTATTGTGTTGAGCGTAAAATGCGTAAAAGTTTGATAGCCATTTGAAAAAAAACAAAAAAAATTCAAATTACATCATTTTGCTGATTTGGGCCTGGTATTCATCAAGTCTGATTGTGTATGATGAAGAATTCTGATCTATTCCATGTGACGATCTAACATCATACCTACTCCAGAAATACATTTTAGCGTAAGGCAAGCAAGCCTTACTTGCACTGCAGTGACCATTTAAGAAACAGCTAAATCATCGTTCTGGGAAACGTAAATACTGTCTCTGAATTAACTCGCAAGGAAAAGACAAAAATGTCTGATGCCACAGAAAAGATGGGCTGAAAATACCGTAGCTGCCAAATATGTGCATTGAAAGCCATGGTATTTTTCAAGCGTCTTCAGAAAAACATAATTCCAAACTTTGTGGATCATGCATTAGAATAGCATGGCAGTCATCTGATCACATGGCACACTTGCACCCGATCGAGGGATATTAGCTTACTGGAGTTTGGTGAGTCATGGCCTGATCTACCTCTCCAATCGCTCCTCCAACAACCACAGTAAACAGATCATCTGCACCATCGGGGTGAACATACAGACTGATTTGCTGAAGACAAATTACACTCTTAAAAATAAAGGTTGCAAATATTTTGTTTTCACAGCGATGCCATTAAAGAGCCATTTTGGGTTCCCCATTCAAGGAACCTTACATGGAACACTTTTTAAAAGAACCAATTTTTTCGTAGCGTGAAAGACTTTTTAATAATCTAAACAACGATAAAGATTTCCACTGTAAAGGCCATTGCACACTGAGTCCGAAATTTTCGTATGCGTTTTTTCGTGTTAGTCAGCCTTAAAATTCGTCACGCACAGAAACCTTGCACACTGAGTCCAATGCGTATTTATTAAACCTTTGCGGAAAAAAACGCAAAAAATACTAAATGGATTCGTGGAGCCACATATTAAAAAGAAGACCACCAATTTCCGTGAACTAATCGATCCTGAACAGAGACTGGCAGTATCTAAGGTATGGACACACACACACGCGCTGGGCAGACAGAACAGCTGGATTTTGTCGTTCGCTTGTACGGTACGTGGCTCTGAATTGTCAAAAAAACCTCTCAAAATACTGGCTGTGGATGCGAAAAACGCAGAAAATCAAACCCGATCCGAATTTTTTTATTACGGGCGAAAGTTTCGTAGACAGTGTGCAAGCGTGATTGACATAACGTGAGGTCGAATTTTTTTTTTAACGTGCGAAAATTTCGGATGCGAATTTCGGACTCAGTGTGCAATGACCTTAAAGATCCTTTTGTGCAATGGAAAGGTTCCTTGGATGTTAAAGGTTCTTCATGGAACCATATGCCAATAAAAACCTTTATATATAAGGCATGCCTACATTAATCTGGATAGGATACATTTGAAAACGCATCTTTTTCTCTATTTTAGGCCTTCTGTCCACACTGAGATGGCATTTCTGTCCTGAGAGAACAGATTTTTGAAGACACTTAAAATTCTTTTCAGTTTTCTAGTTTGGACTGTGAAAACGGAAGTATTTAAAAACAACAGTGTATATCATGGTGTAAATATCATGGTTATAATCGCATGTCCTACTTGCGTACCGTTGCTAACGATAAATGTTACTTTGTACAATCTTCATATTACATTCCTGAAAAGATGACAGAAATGTACTCGCAATTGCTGTTGTGTGTCAAAACATGAGGGCAATTGTGTTTTAGACCATACATGGAATATAGCGATTTTTGAGTGCGATTGGATGCACCAGTAAGTGTTGGGATATTTAGCTAAGAAAATGATTGTGCCAGAAGAAGTGTGAGAACTTTATTATGTCTGCTCTCTCTGTATCATCTCAGTGAGCTTTTATTACGTATTACGCATGCGCAGTAAGATGATTTAAGCATTTTTCGTAGTTTTAGTGTGGACGGGAAACTTTTGGAAAAGCTTGAAAACGCTAATAAGGTTGAAGAGCGTTTTGAAACGATCTAAATGTAATGGGCTTAATGTAGATGTAGCCTAAGAGTGTAGGATCTGATAACTCACGTGTCTTTCTTTCCCACTAGGTAAAAGTGTGGTTTCAGAACAGACGGATGAAGTGGAAGAGAGTTAAAGGAGGCCAACAGGGGGCGGTAGCGAGAGAAAAAGAGCTTGTGAATGTCAAAAAGGGAACGTTGCTTCCCTCTGAGTTTTCGGGAATTCCTGGACTCCAACATACACCGGACTCACTTATCAACAATGAGGACAGCCACGACAGCGACCAGAGCTCTGAGCACGCTCACTTATGATGCTTATCCGGGGTCATGTTCAGTTAGAGATTATGTTAAGTACGGACTGAAAGTACACAAAGACTGCACAGCAGATTACACGTGCCAATGAGGAGCAACCACACCACGACGCCTCCCAGGACAGTTCCTGTGACGCCTCAAAGTAGTAGGCTAACAGTGCTTGCTCAATATGTAAAAATGTACACAGGACTGATATATTGTTCTGCATTTGGATGATACAGAATATTTGTGATACTTTGGCATCAATATTCACAAAGAAAAGGTGCCTTGCTTGTTTGACGGAAATGTTTACACATTTGAAAATGCCGTTAAATGCATTAAAGGTGCTGTAAGCCATTTCAAAATCCTCACTGTCAGCAAAGCCAAAGTGTTTTACAGAGCCTAGAGACTTCTGTCAGGTGGTATTGATATGTTCTGCATGCTATTATATAAAATAATCACTTACAGCACCTTTAAAGTACCCTTCTACTGCTGTTTTACTTGAAAGATAGAAGAGCAGTGTTTTAAACTGTCTGGATCTGGCCCAACAACATTCCATTCTGATCTTACATTGAAAAGGGGTATGTTTTAGTTTGCACTGTCAATTTCTGTGCCTTAATTGATTTCTACTGTATGTTTTTGTACAATTTCGATGTGATCGAAATAATGATCAATCAAGTGTGCAGGAGAGTCAAAAACATTTCAGATAATATTATGTCATGTAAATATAAGTATTCCTATCCTCCAAAAATCTGACAGCTGTATCATGTGCAGACAATGCTTCAACAATAAACTTTTCGTATGTGGCTTCTTATCTCATGAATGATTCTTTCTTGGAGGTTAGCTAATAATAAACAGTGCTTGAATAATTTGAGAAAACTGGCTTTTGACTACAGAACTGACTGCCAGGGCTCAATATGTGAGTGTTACGGGTCAGTTGACGAAACTTCCCCCCTATTGGGCCTCTGCTATATCCTACTTTTTTTTATGTACATGCATGTTTATGCCTTTTAAACTTTTGCTTGTGAAATACTATTTTAAATTTTTGTGATAGTAGGTAGTATCAGTAGAACGGGTTGAAAATAATGTCATTTTTGCCATTTAACCTACTGTATGCCATCATTTTCTAGCAAATGTGTTTGTGAATTTATTTCTGTCCTGGAGTTTCCTGTATGATTATATTGACTATAATGTCTAAGCTAAAATTTTCTTTGCAAATTATATTAAAAAAATAAAGGTAGCTATATAGCCTACCGCTTGGCCCAATAGCGGTTAAAAAAACAAAAGTGCATGCATTTTGCGGAAAAAAACATTGGTTTCAATTCGGCTCTACGTGACTGTGCTGATAAATATGGCTATCATCCATAATACATACACTAGCTTGACATGGAAAGGATCTCAAGCTGACTAGCTGAAGACGTTACTGCTTTACCCATTAATAGACACGATACTTCCTTGAAAATAAATTCCAGCACAGCTCTACAACAACCATAATGAAATGACCCTTAACAAAATGCTTTACAATAAACAACGTGTGCCAATTTATCTGTTCAATATCTTACTCACCCGTCGACTCGAGTCATAAAAACGCCATCTCCGCATCACTTTTACAACATTTCAAAGCCCTCAGTTCCCGCCATCTCCGAAAAGCCAAGCCAAGTCAAGCCGATGTTGATTTTGTTTTATGATTTACGAGCTCTATCGCGTTCTCTTTATGCCAGAATCCTCTGTTCGGTGTTTTTTTTGTTCTTTTTTTTTTTAACCGGGAGGTCAAGCTGCTCCATGTCAAGCTTCCTCGCTGCGACAACTAACCCACTCCCACTGTCCCACAAGCCTCAAAGTAGCAGATAAACGTTTCTCTATTTACGGATATGACGACGAGACATGCACAGGCGAGTGATGCAAATATGCATTTGTTTTCTTCTAAAATATAAACAATTATAATAGGCTTACCATAAGTGTGTCAGGGTAAGACAAAAGCGTGTTTTGGAAGAGGGATTAATGATGTATTGACTTATTATTTAAATGTTGTTCATTTTGAACCAAAAAAGTTAGGCTATATAGCTACAAAGTGTTCCTTTAAATAATTTCAAAATGACATTTACAATTAGAAACTCAATGTAAATTAAATTTAATAATTTAAATATTTTGAAAGTATAAAAATATTAACTACTGGCCCAACTGAGCAAGCAAAAAATACATCCGTTGATTATCTGCTTGTATCTTATCATCGAAATCATATGTTCCTTCTAGCTACTTGTTCCAACACAGTTTTCTCGAAACAGGTGCATTTTAAAGGTAGGGTAGGACATTTTTGAGAGAAATAGCGAGCTACCTCTGAGAGCAGTCTGCAAAGCGGCACAAGAGACGGCGTTAAACTACCTCATGACTCACAGCACATAACATTACAATAATAATGAACATAAACAACTTAAAGAGACCTCACCTGACTGCTGCAGATTCATTACAACGTTGATGGTTTTGCCATTGAAACGCATAAATTCGAGTCACGAACCACTCCGAGTATAACGTCACGGGTATCTCTTCCAAATTAAGGTATGGTGTGAACGCAGCATAAACTCGTTGTTTTGGTTCAGAAGGAACTGTAAAAGGTGGCTGCTGGGTGCTCATTGACTGACGTCTGGCTAACTCATAGTATGAAACGCGCTGATGATGTGTGATGTCTGCGTGAGCAGGTGCGTGGAGGTATGGAAATACACACGTTGACAGGCACTTAGAACATCGTACCATTGCATTCGGACCGAATTCAATGATTGGACGAACATTTTATGGTCCTACGCCTTCCACAGACGACATATATCAAAAAAATTACATTTAGACCACTTAACTTAGTGATTGCTATCAGAATGTGAAGAGACTTTCAACCAGCAAAACAATGTTTCTGGAACAAATCACCTACCTCGCCTTTACATGATTATCTTAATTTAATGTGAAGACTTCTACTGCCACTAGACTAATAATTACTAGAATAATAATGAAAGATTTGTTGTTGTGGTTAGAATTAGTCATATGCCTTGGGTCACTTTACTGGGCAATAGGGACCTCCTTACAGAAGCTGAAATTCTAGGGCCTTAATTGCATGCAGTTGGACTGGAGAATATGCACTGATACACAACCATTGTTGTGTGTTCAGCTGCGAGTCTAATTTGTCATTTTCAGTACATTTTCTAACCCTCAGCCACTTCAAATGCCTTAAGCTGAATGTTCCTATAGAAATCCATCCAGTGAGGGTCTGCGACTCATCACCATGATTATGAAGCGAATATGCTATAAGGCTGAGCGAGGAGCCTACATGAATAAGTTATTGAGGAAGGGGCAGGGGAATATGCTAAATTCAGATTTTCCTCCAGGCAGGGTCAGGACTTCTGCCTTAAGTCTGAGAGGAGGGTGAGCAAACGGATCATATTCTATTACAAAATCATGTTATGGTCCATTCATGCTGTCGCCACTGAGTGAGCCTGCATTCTAATTCATAATGCAAGCCAGGAGAATCAAGACCCATTTGCCCACCAGGACCAATGATTCTGAGGGTCCTGCCAAAAGAATCAGTTGTAGCTTCAACTGCTTTTGACGGAAGAAACCACAAAAAGATATTTTGTTTGAATGTTTTTGTATCACCAAGGAGATTTCTGGAACTTCCTCCACAATGGAATAGAGAGGTCACACAGAAAGTCACGTTACTCTCTGTTTCACATCTCAGCCTTTTATTGCACTTTGACTTCTTAGGTTCTTTCCTGGACAGGAAAAGCTACATTGTTTAAATATAGTCCAAGCCAAAAACAGCAGTAGACTACAAGCTTTTCCAAAATACTTTTTTAATCTACAGTTTGTGCACATTGCTGTGACCTTTTCTATCTACCAATACACCTAAAGGGATTCATATTTTCTTTCTATTTTAATCAGTATAATATAATTTATTTTGCTATCTGCAAATGTCTGACATTTTATTGTTTTACCATTAATCAAAAATAATTTTACATTTTAAAACTATAATGTAAATATGTGATAACATATAATTTATTAAGTATTTACTGTGTAAGAAATCATTTTTAAACATGTAAATTATGATTGTCAATCAGTTGAGACATTATTTTAACCAAACCCACCCATGTTGAACCTTCCATATCCATTACCGTAAATTCTTTTTAAAAATATGCTTTTTAGTTAAAAAAAAAAGTAGTAATACATCATAATAAATCGATCTTGCCCTCCAAAAATTAAAATGAAAACAAAATAATTAATTAATTAATTTATAAAAAACAGAAAGCTTTGTACAGAAAGATCTCCTTTCATGTCTTTGGGTAATATTGTTTATTCCCAATGGCAAATTTATTTATTTTACTTTGTGAAAAAAGGTTTATACATTGTTATATCATTCAAGTAGTCCTTGCTGAACCAACCAATCAATCAATCAATCAATCAATCAATCAATCAATCAATCAATACAACCTGGCATACGTGTAAAATTAGTGTTGGTTATGTAGTCACTAAGAAGACATTAGTGAAAAGCATACTTGAGATGAGATATGTGATGATGTGTGAAGAAATCAGAACATATTAGAATATATGTATTGAATATTCTGCATCATTTCGATTAGTAATTTAGTGAAATTTTTTAAACACTTTTAAAACAAAGTTATGCCACTGTCTATTATCGTTATATTATCTATGTTATCTATGAGTGTCTTTCTACAATACAAATAAATATAGACACAATATTGTGGTGAGTTAAAGTCCTCCTGGGAAGTTAGTATTTACGAGGTGGGAAGTCATGTTTACAACAGCAGGTGCATTCAAGTCAGTTCTGTTGGAGTTAGATGGTGGTGTACTATCTCTAAATTAATTACACAAAAAAACAGCAAGGTTCTTAACCTCTACTTCTAGAAAAGGAAGAACAAAGAAATGTGCATCAGGTGTGTTTTGCTTTTTTATGTTTTTTATTCATTTATGAAGGCACTGTAGACTTTATTGTTACAAATTATATTGTTATATTACAATGCTATCATATTCTGTGAAGGCAATTAATTTACTTCGCTGTAAATAGAAATGCCTGACAATATCACTGCTAGATATATATAAGTGTTGTGGTAATCCGCCATGTTTCTCGCTGGCACGCCCCAACTCGTAAAGATCGAGGTTTAAAGCCCCGCTGTGGTGAAAATCAAGTTTTTAATGTTGCTGGTGTTTTTAATATGCTTTAAGTCACTACATCAACTCCATGCACACACATAATAGAATCAGAATATTTTAAGTCACTAGTAAACAACTGGGTGGGGGAACGGATTCTGACAGCTGGACTGTTTGCCGTCGGATTCTAATCCCCCCTGTTTCTTATACAAGTAGGTTCTAATATTTATCAAAATGACGCTGGTTAAGCTCCATGCACACACAAGATAGAATCAGGATCTTTTAAGTCACTGCATCAACATATCTCATCATATGGATGGGGGAACTGATTTCGACAGCTGGATTGTTTGCCATCAGATTCTGTTCCCCCCATGTTTCTTACACAATGAGGTTCTAATATTTACAAAACTGGTTCAGGCTAGGTGGTGCCAATAGCCTTGTGGGCAGTGTGCAGGCATATTGTGCCAGTGCACTTCGGGCAACCCGAATTTGAGTCCTGGCTCATGTATTCTTATTTATCCCGTCCCCCTCTATCTCTCCCACTTCGCTTCCTATCTACATATTGTCCTATCAGTACAAAAGAAAAAACGCCAAAAAATAAATCTTTAAACTCATGCTGGTGAAGCTTAATATACACACTATAAAATAGAATCAGCATCTTTTAAGCCACTACATCAACATCTCCCATCATGGGGGTAGGGTAACAGATTCTGAAAGCTGGATTGTTTGCCATCAGATTCTGTTCCCCCCATGTTTCTTACACAATGAGGTTCAAATATTTATTAAACTGATGCTGGTTAAGCTCCATCAATACACAGAATAGAATAAGGATCTTTTAAACCATTACATCAACATCTCTCATCATGGTGGCGGGGGAACAGATTCCGACACCTTGACTGTCTGCAGTCGGATTCTGTTCCCCCCATGTTTCTTACACAATGAGGTTCTAATATTTATAAAACTAGTGCAGACCAGGTGGTGCCGATAACCTTGCTTTTATGTTTAGGGTGACCTGAGTTCAAGTCCCAGCTTGTGGACTTCATGATCCCGTCACCCTATCTCTCTCTCCCACTTTGCTTCCTGTCTACATACTGTCCTATTATAATAAAAGGCAAAAACGTCAAAACATAAATCTTTAAACTGATGCACACCCAGAATAGAATTAGTGTATTTTAAGACAAACCATGTGCAAATTCATAAGTCAGCACAATTGCTGAGTATTTTCTCTTTAAAACTGCAGTGATCTAAAGACAGTCTCAAAAACGCGGTTTGATATCGCTGGTGTTTCTACCTACCTTGTAGGAGTTACAAACTACCTTGTTACCAAACATGTCAACGTGCCGGCGGGATTTAGCATATCATTACTATGCTGCGATGCAGGGGAGTCTCAAGAGAAGCCAGGATATCCCGGTATATTTTTCTGTTGATATGAAAAATCTGGTAGATTTAGCAATAGCAATAGATGGCAATTTAAACTTAATCAAGCTGACAACCAATTCATATTATGCCATAAATTTATATAAATCCTACTTAAACTATTGATGTCAATGTGATGTCAATTTGACATCTAAAACATGACATTGATTTGATGTAAATTGAACGTCAAACATATTGGCCTATACATTAAATCAATTTCAGTGGGGTATTAATTTCCTATTTTCACCCAATTAACACTGGAATAAATTGCTGTCCAAACTTAATTTAAAATGATGCTATACAGGATCTTGATCAAGTCTTGACTAATATTTGACGTCAAATTGATATGAAGGTGTCTGCTTGGAATATGCTGCTTTCACGTGCTATTTCCTACCACCACTTCTGAATTCGTCTGAATTCACTTCTGAATTTAGCTCATCCCATTCAAATTTTGACTTAAGAGGGCGTTCACGTCCAATTTTATAACTAGAAAACTAGTAGGCTACGATAATTCCGATAGCACGTGAAGGCAGCATATTGCTTCCTTGTTTTGTGTCATGTGATTACATAATCTCTTTTCATAACTGCGCTTGCTGAAGTTCAAAGGTCCAGACCTAGGTGTTTAAATACACGTTCAACAGACAACATCTGTGATTAATCCGGCAGTGAGAGGAGTCACTGATTTATACTGTAGTTTCATTTTTACCACTTACAAACACAATGGCGCAAGGGGGAGTAAACAATGTGACTGTTTCTCAGGGAGTTCGTATGCTGTTCAGTCTAATGACTCCTAATGAATCATCATTCGCCACTGTACAAGAGGTGCCGAAATATGTTAATCAGGTAAGTCTGACGTCATTATTTAAAAAATTTGAAAACAAATACGAGATTATAGGCTACTGATTAGAGCTACACTGCTTAATAACAATAACAACACACACTCATGGAGAAAGTTCGACAGAGCTTACACAACAGAGCTTAAATACATTTTTTTACAATCAAAACTCGTTTTTCTGTTTTAGAACTTAATTCGTGTTAAAAGTTTTGTTAAATGCACAAGTAGCCTATCGTGCAAGAGTGCCTTGGACAAAAACACAGTAGCATCATACAGTGAAAAGTACAGTTCTGTATACGATGATACGCTGTATTAAATAAGAACAAAACAACGATGATTGAAAATATTGCCTTTCACCTTTTGTCACCTTTTG
The DNA here is from genome assembly GCF_949319135.1 of Squalius cephalus. Taxonomy (NCBI): domain Eukaryota; kingdom Metazoa; phylum Chordata; class Actinopteri; order Cypriniformes; family Leuciscidae; genus Squalius; species Squalius cephalus. The sequence continues at coordinate 23,746,117 of NC_137132.1, read as the reverse complement.
GATTAGGTAGCCTACCAGTAGATGTAGTCTACGAATTTCATATGTGCTCAGTGTTGGTGGATTTTTAATATTAGCTACTTGCTCTGATTTTTTAATCATGCCAATTCATATGGTCAGTATATTAGTGTACAAAACATCTGTAGCCTAATGGTTTCTTCATTATTGATAATAATGCTTTACCAAACACTTTCAGACACTCTGACATGATGCTCTGTTTGACTTTAATGGAGACTTCACCCATGTTTTCTTACAACAAGTCTAATTCTAAGGATTTAAATTATGCCTTAATTCCACATTGTGTGGTTTCTTGATTTTCATCAATGTGCAAAAACAGTGAGCATCATGCCTGCAACAATTGGAAAATAAGTCTGCCACCTGTTCGGGTTTTTAAGTCCTGTAGCAGGGTGCTCGCTTCTCACATTTTAACAGACCCATATGTGTGTTTTTTGGTTTGGCTGTACTCAAATCAACACATGTTTGTTATTTGAGGTAAAACACTCACATTTTTACAGGCCTCTATAAACACATGAATAGAGAAATTGCAATTAACCACACTGCAGGAATCCTAATTGTTGTAATTCTGTCACAAACACACACTTGTTAAATTGCCTCGCTCGCCATTCCTGCAGCACTTTATTTGAAGTTTCTGTCTCTTGATGTGTGTTGGTGAGAGAATAGAAATTCTGTTTTCTTGTCTCGGTCAATACACGGATTTGTGCTTTTAAGATTTTAGATATTTTCTCCACTCAGTTTGATTGAAAACTGTCATTGCAGTCCCATTTTTAGACTATAAATGTGTAGTTGAAACGATAAAATCTCAATAAAAATGTTGTATTAGAAATGTGTATAAAGGCAGTTTAGTTGACAGTGCATTCCTTAAAAACAGTTTTGTGATTTGAAAACAGTTTTGTGTAAAGTCCAGAATATGACCAAGAAAGCTGAAGAAAAAAAACCTAAAATACTAACATCTGCTTCACAAATGTTATTTTTTTCCCCTGGTGAGATCTGAGTCCACAATCACAGCTTTATATACAACTTATAACAATTTTTGCAAGCTTAAAAAATGTTACTGCAGTGCTAAATTGTTGTTTTCATTTAGTTTTTATTATGTATAGTTAAAAACATGCTAATAACCGTTTTTCAAAATTGAAGTGCACTTGTTCTTGTAGTTTTGTTACAAATAAAGCACCTCATTGAAGTTCAATATCTAATTACATGTAGGTTGAATTTCATATAGGTTTCATAATAGGTTTGTAGTTTTTGGAAGCTTCTTATTCATTGCACTAGCAGCTCAAGATTCGCTGCAGTCGGCAGCCAGATGTGTCCAGGTTTGCGTGTGATAGGGGTTCCCTAGTGTTCTATCCTGCCTCAGTTCACATGTACACACACACGTCGAGTTGCACCTGTAGATCTACTCTATACTGTTGAGCCCCCCTACACACACACACACTCACACACACACACACACACTCAGTTCAGTGTGCATGTGTTTTCATGTGAGAAAGTGAGTCTAGGGTTTCACACTGCGAAGAGTGACCCAGAGTTCTGCCAGCACCACATCTGTTAAGTTTTTAATTAGTCTTTTGTGATTTGCCCTAGGTTTTGATGGTTAATCCAAGTTCAAGAAATCCTGAACCTCAGAACCAAATATTTAAAGTTAAACCTTGCTGGCAAATTATAATTTTGAATAATGTGTCTGGTGTTCACAAGATGGACATGATTGTTTAGAGAGCCCGTCCTTACAATTCCTTACACTCCAATCCAACACACACATATATATATAAATAATACATATTCTTTTCTTTTATCCCATGACTTTGCTACAGAATCATTGCACATACTTTATTTATTTGCTGACAGAGGTCTAGTGTGTTGAATTTTTATGCTTAGTTTATCATGCATTTTTTCTGGCTGTTACAAAAAGTCACGTGCAACACTTACAAAAGGCGACTTATTCTGGAGCACTTAAAAGTTTCCATGATATATACTAGAGTCAAGAGTATATCATTATAATCATTGTTATGCTGGTGTTTATTCACTGCTGGATTTTTGTGTGTTGTAGGCCACACCGTATTTCATTGGTTTGATAATATTGGAGATTGTGTTGGGATGGTTAAAGACAGATGGCCCTCGCATCAAGATCAACGATTTCATCACGTCTTTGTCCGCAGGGATGATGTCTCGTCTGCCTCAGTGAGTTGACAACAACTTCCCAAGTGTCAGATTGACATCACAGAAATGGCTGTAGTTATGAATCACAGGAAATTATTGACATGTCTTGGATTTCAAAACTCAATTTTGTTGACAGTCATACTGTTTATCATATCACTTAACCTTACAACGAGATTTTGAGCACTGAATGAAATTGAGAACAAAACTAATGCTAGGTAGTTAGCATCATGTTTCTCTTGTGCAGTAATAGACTCCATGACATGTTTATCTGCTGGTGAGCTCTGCTAATATGACTTAATTCAGCTCTCTGTGTGTCTTTCTCAAGGCTCATGGTGAGAAGTTTGGAGCTGTCGGCTTATATTTATGTCTGGAACAACTTCCGTTTATTGGAGCTTCCCTGGGATTCAGCTTGGACGTGGTGGCTTGCGTTTCTTGGTGTGGACATGGGATACTACTGGTTCCATCGATTCGTCCATGGTATGTGGATATCCTGCCAAATGCACTGCTATTATATCCATCCATCTGCTTTAAAGGAGTTCGCTGAATGTAAAAATGGAAGGTCATAACATTCCAAAATGTACAGGGTGTGCTGCTTTCATCGTGTGAATTTTAATATGATTTAATTATTTAATCTAGTACTAATAGCATTTTTACACATTTCAGTTCCAACTGGAATAGGAGCCATTACAATAGTCATTTTCAAAATCCTTTCATTCAGTTTATAGTGATAATAAAAACAAAGAGTGCCATAAAAGTGGTCCATGCGACTTCTGAAGCCGTATGGTAAGTTTTTGTGAAAAACAGACTGAAATTTAGGTCATAATCCACTGATAATCCTGTCAATTTAGAGTTTTTAATTGCGACGAAACTAGCTTTTGAACATGTTTAAACTAAAGTACTGTAGGAAGCATTATTTGTTTCTGAAGTCATTTATGGATGTTAGTTTTATGTTCTTGGCACAATGGCTGGTGTAGTTCCATGATAATGTTGTTTTGACCCCTGTGTCTTCAAGGATCATATGTCTTGCTACATTTGCAAGTTCATAACTTGGAAAAGCAACTGTTTTTGATTTACCTCAGACTCTACGGAGTTTTATTTTCCATATTTCAGTAAACACATTTATATACAGTATAATCTGTCTTCTGTCCAGATGTGGAAAATGCATCTTAGATTAAATGCCTTTTTTTTGGCCTTGCATATGAAATATCAATCTGTCAAGAAGTAGGCGATTGCAAAAGACACTTATGCTTGCGTAGCATGAGAGTTCAGGCAGAGAGCCGTGAGATGTGTGTCCAAACAGAGGATAACGTTGTCACAGCTGTAATCTTTGAGTGCTGTGGTGTTTTTCTTCTTTCTTCAATAGCAGCCGCATTGCCAGTAAATATACTTTGTTACCATACTGTAGATTGTAAATCTGCTTCTCAACAGTTTGAGATGTTTGATCTTGCTCTAGAAGTAGCTCTCCAGTATGCTGGAGAATATGAAATCTTAATACCAAAATACAATGTTATAGGCTGTTTTGTTTTTTTTCCTCAAATGCACATTGCTCAATAATTTGCCCCATGTCCTCTTCTACTCCACAAGTAAACATCCACTGTGTCAGAGCAGAGGCCAGTGCATTGACTTCAGTTTCTTCTGAATAAAAGAGGTAAAAGCAGGCCACTGCCCCTCGTTTCTAAAGTATGCTTACCATATGCTACACCAATTCCATCCATTTGGGATTTAATGTTGATACGATGGCAGGATGTTTTTTTGTTTAATTACATCTCTCCAGACTTCACTTGGACCCCTAAATAAAGTGATGAGGTGCTTGTGGCTGTCATGTTATGTTTTCCATTGTCCCGAGTTCTTGCTCCGAGTCGGAAATGTCATTTATGTCAGAGGTCTCCTGTGCCCAATTTGTTCTTTTTTGAAGTCAGAGGAAATTATTTGTCTAGTTTTCTATTCCATTGCTGTCCAAGATGACTTCTTTTGGATATGGTATGGTTATAATTCATAAAAGACCCAGACATAATGGCCTTTCTTTTAAGGATCGTAGTTAGTTTAGCTGTTATACCTTTGCAACCAGAGAATATTACTGAGAGAAGAATCGGAAAAGTGATCGTAGTAACAATGGGAATCGTAAGGGATTCCGTTTCCAGGGAGTCTTTTGACCATTTCATTATAAAAAACTGACTCAAAAGAGTCATTTGCTGATTAATATGACTACTCTGGTATTTTATTTTTGTTGAGTGAAGGCAACTCAATAGAACGTTTCTTGTTCAAAATAATAAGGTTGTCATGTCATATAATTGTAATAATATTTCCTTATATTCTATTGGTGTTATCAGTAAGAGAAAAGTTTTAATTATCACATTAAACTTAAATGCAACTATATTGAAAATCTTTTTTTTTTTTTTTTTATGTCCATTGAGTGTAAAATATGTGATTATTTTCAATGACCAGAAACCTGTGAGCAGCAGCTCTCGGACTAAACCACATGTCCACCTTTGTTATTTCGGATTTCACTTCTGACCGCTAACTTGAGAGGTTAACAGCTGGTCTTAAGGTTTAGCTAATGATCTCCGAATATTTTTCATACTCAATTTTGGTTCAGTTGGCGCACAAAAGCTTTTATCTAAAGCTCTATTCTTTTGGGACTTGTAAGCTATAAATCTTTATTCTATAGCATGAAAAAACAATTTTATGGGCATAACAGCAGAAATATGACCGCTATAAAGCTATACTGACCCTAATTATTGCCATTGTAAAATGGGAACATTTTTTTGATCTTTTTTATGAATTTCATTTTTTCCTTCACAGGTCCTTTTTTGATACTTGCGTGCTAAGATCTGTTAAAAATGCTGTAATATAATATCTGTAGCATTTAAAATTCGTATTGTACAGTAGCAACCCAATTTTTGCATAATTTATCACAACTGCCCTGAATGACATTTAAAACTAAATTCAAGCTTAAATTTAAGACCGATTTGTAAAGTAGTTGTTTTTCCTTGTCTGAAGTAGCCATTTAATATAGTTAGAAATTCATATCCTCATGAATCAAAGGCTGCGCTTGGCCTTGGTGGCTTTTGATGTTGTCCAGGCGTCTGCTTCTGCGTGAGCTATTTGCATGCGTCCATTCTGCTCTCTTCTGTCATTCTCTGTCACATTTTTTCCATATGTTGCCTTATTTTCCAATTGCCTGCAAACCTTTATTGCGACTCTTAGTGGTGTTTGGCCTTTCCATGCCTCTATAGCGATGCCCCACTCCACTGTAGCGGGCTTTCCGACCGCACGGTCGGTTTTGGCAACGTTGGCCAGACGAGGTTTATGGTTTAGCCCGGACTAGGTTAATGGTCTTCTAGATCCTTTTACGCATCAAGATTTTTTTAAATCTGTAGACAGAGAAGTGTATTAAAATAGCTGCGGTCCCCAATGTGCCATATAGGTAATGCGGTCGTTTGCACTGTCTCTACATGTGCTTTTGTTTTAAAACAAAATTATCACAAAATTGGATCGTTGATATTTCATAAACTCAAAGTTGTATTTACACCTTTTACCCAGTGTGTTTTACTAGTGTGTGTTTTACCATCAGTAAACAACATAATCATAGGCACCACAATCATTGGCGTCAGTAGGAGAGAGATTTAATGTGGCCAGCTCGTTGACAGCAGTAGTAGCTCTGTTTGCTCTGCCGCTCTCATACCAACTGTGATTCAGGTCCCCATGTGCTACTATTTCCAACGAGCTCCACCAAAACCTCAGCTTAACCCTCCATTCAGGAACTCTGAAGCAGCCCAATGGGCTTTTGACATGAAGGCCATGGTGGCTGCTGCTGCATTAGGGCTCCATCAAGTTAGTCTTTCATTTCTCAGTTTCATGAGTCATGAGCAATGACAGATGTACGGTGGGCTCCAGAAGTCTGAGACCACATTTGGGTTTTACTACTTTCAACTACTATCTACTGTAGTTTAAACATGGAAATCAAATTTTTGGATTTTGAAAAACCTAAAACAAAGACATGCTGTGAGGTCAAATTAATGAGAGCTATGAATAAGATTATTTTTCTTGGGTCACTAATCAAGCAAAATACTTCCATTTAAAGCACAAGATACACTTTGTATCCTTCTTAAATATCATGATGAACACAATCATCAGGTTTTACAACAAAATATGTTTGTGCAAAAGGGGCAAACCAAATATGACATTCTGAAATTCATGTAAAGTTAACTTTTCACATTTTTATTTAATTAGTTCAAATCAGAACATTGAAAGGTCTTTTTTTTCCTGTTTTTATTTTTTTTAATTTTTTTTAGTAAATATTTCATTGCATCCTCAATTTTGAGAAGATTGATTTTCCTACAGTAATGCTGTCAGGTTGGATTGCTTTTAATGGCAGACTCGCTTAAATAACCTTAGTTTTGGTGATTAGTTTGGCCTAAGGTTGCATTCTGTGTTTCCTACAGTAGATGTGTAGCATGACGTCTTTAGATTAATTACAAGTCCTGCAGGTCTTTGGATCTGGAGTCTTACTTGTAAGCCCAACTTTTGTAAAGCAACATGCATTTCAATTCCCTAATTCCCTCTCCTTTTCATTCACTAGAGTCACATAAAGACATTTGAATAATGATAGTTTGGAAAAACATTTGGTTTGTCCAAGGAGGATATTGTGTGGGTTTCTAAAGACACGTTTTTATCTGGTGTGCAGTCTAGCAGAAGTGTCATATTCATGCCTTTTTACTTTATTTTGAGGTTGAGGTTAGATGCTGTAGGTTTATACAGAGGGTCATAAAGCTGGATAGAAACTATAAACAAGTTATGGAAGGCATTACGTAATGTTACATTCTTTATCACCTCACACCGTTCAATGGTTTTCAGTGGGAAAGGTGTTTATTGCAGTTGAGCCACTGGGTTTTCCAAAAGTAAGCTTTGATCATATTAGAAATGGTATTTTGTGGCTGTCATTGTTGGAAGTGCTTGGGGCAAAATGAGTAAATATTACGACTGATGTAACCTTGTAAAGATGCACAAAGAAAGGATGTTTGGAAGGTTTGACTTTATTTGCACATTTTTTAAATTTGTAACTGGAATCAGAAAAGTTATAAAAAGAAAAAAAGTTAGCTTTCTCCAGTAGCAAAATGTTGCAGTAGCACATATGTTTACATATGCAACCTCCCAATATCATGTTAGGGATACATTAGTGGCACACGTTTAGCGTTTACGCAGACGCCGGCAGTTGTCAAGACAAACAGATCACGTCAGTGCCGTCCCAAAGGAGGCCGGGACTGGATGTTATTGTTTTCAAAAGGAATCCTCTTGGTGGAAGGCGGCGGGGTTTAACCCCAGGCCACGGGGGCTTCATAAATCTTCTCTTGCCTCTGGAAGTCCCCGGCCGTGCAGGTTGGAGGGCGTACAAAAGAATCGAACCGGCCAGGATGTGGAGCCAGCCAGGGCTTAAAACCAGCACCCCTGGGACACTGCAATAATATCAACAATGTCCAGCAAATCAGCCACTTGTGTTTGTAGGCAAGTGTGTGCATATGTAAGTTTTGGATGAAGCCAAACCAAGCCAGTCTGAGGGATGTCTCTTGCTGTGTCAAAGATTTTGTCCTTCAGGATAGGAGTCTACCTCCACCATATGCCATGAGTAGGACTAGGAAAAAATACAGATTTTCCAATTAATTGCAGAGTTCCCATGGGTCCTTGAAATCCTTGAAAGTTTGTGAATCTGAAAACTAAAACTAAAAATCAAGACCCTGGAAAGTTTTTGAAAATAAACATACATAGATACAGGTCCTTGAAAGTGCTTGAATTTATTTTGTGCAAGAAGTTTCCTGGAACAAAAATCCATATTTTCCCCTCATACTAGCTTGCTTGATTTACGTTAGTTACGCGCATTTATGCGTTACGTTAAAGGGATACTTCAGGATTTAGCATTAAGCTTTGTATCAGTAGAAAACCTGTAGTATTTTCGAATTACCATGCTTTCCCCCTTAATATCCCCCTGATATGAGAGATTTATGTATTTTTTGTCTGAAAAAAATCCTCCGATGACGCAAAAATCGTCATTTTGCGTCATCGGAGGATTTTTTGGCCAGAGGCTAAAGACTACAGCCAGTAGAAGGCGTTGTTCCGCATGTTTTCAACCCGCCCATAGAGGGTGGGATCTCACTCACAGAATGTACAAGCAGTGTCAGCCATCTTTTTTTGGAAGCTAAGCTATCGAGTTCTTATTCTGTGTTTCCCGTGTGAGGTAGCCTACTTTGTGTTGTACGTTGCCATGACGTTCACGCGCGCACGAAACTACTATGATGGTACCTCAACGTTTCACGGACACACCGTGAAACATTGCAAAAATAGGCTGAAACGATGTAACCGTGCATGTTATCCGAATACCAGCCATGATTATTCATGTGCAGCGTAATTCAAAATATACCACTGTTTTTTACAAATGTCTCCAGCAGCAGTTTTGACTGTCAGCAAAGACATTGTGAAGTATTGTGGTGACAGACATGGGTTTGTGACTGTTTGTGTTGGCATCTTTTGTTCGCTGACAGCTTGTCCACTCTGCCCAGACGTTCACAGTTCACTGATAACCTGAGTGACATGGCATGCGGTCTCTCTCCACGCTGAGGCTCAGTGAGGCCCGTGGCATCATGTGGGGCCTCGGCACTAGAGCTGAGGAGGTATTCACATGTTAGATGAAAAGGGAAAACTCAATATTTAATGCATGTGATGAAAAGAACTTGACTGCCAAGTGTTCTTGGTCTCTTATAGTTTTATAAATAGGTTGTTTGAATGTGCACATGTGTAGCACATTTAAAAATACATTAACATATTTACAAGTAGAGAGTTTTAATTTATTTTTCCTTTCAAAATGTTTCGGCAGTACACTTTAAAGCGTGCACTGTAATGCACAGTGGTATAATCAGTGTATTTTCTTGTTAGTTTAACCCTTCATTTTATGGGGCTTGTGTTAAGGCCTCTCACCCTTATATCTACTATTACAGCACAGTTATGTACTGTGATGGTAATTGTACACGAGTCTGTATGTTTCTGTTCTTGTACTTTGCATCCATACCAGAGTTTATAGATAAGAACCTATTTAAGAACAACCTTAAGGTGAGGATTTTGTTTTCCATAAAAATGCACATAAATGTCATAATTTTATTCATTCATTCTGAGAATGTCATGACTTGGCTTGGATATTAATTTGCATAGAGAATAATAGTTTGCCTTCGGCCAGTGAGTGTCCATTAGCAGATTTACATTTCACATTTACATTAAATCATTTAGCAGACGCTTTTAATCCAAAGCGACTTACAAATGAGGAGAACAATAGAAGCAGTTGAACTAACAATAGGACAATAATATGCAAATGCTATGACCCTTCCCAGTTTAGTCTAACAGTTTAAAAAAAGAAGAATAGATATAGAATAGAAGAGATGCCCCAGCAAGCACCAAGAGCACCCAAGTATGATATCTCTCCTTAAGTGTTGAGGCCAAACTAATGCTTTTCTTTATCCATTTATAGTGCATACTGCTTTCTGTGCAACTAAATGTTGTTTATCCCTGTATTCTTGAGAAAAGAACAGAATCTCTGTGTCTGAGCAGACCATGGTCTTCAGGCATGATGGGAAAGTCTTTTCTGTGGCATAGGTTCTCATCATTAAAGCTCTTCCCCTCTGAATACTGCCTGCCAAACTATGCGGCTTCCAGCCGAGGCCTGCGCACGAGGACACGGATTGCAATGAGGCCTAGCTGAACATACTTCCTACCAGTGACACCCCACATCAATCTTACACTGCTCTGCCCTAGGAGGTGAAAGCATGGGCTCACACACTCTCAAACACTGACTGGAGCTCTGCGGGTGTGTTTTGAGAAAAAACTCTGATTTCATCTCTTGATTCAAAGCAGAAAGCTCTAAAGAGTGTTATTTATAACAAAGTAGTATTAGCTCTTGCAATACTTCATTTAAAGCGTAGAGACAACTATAAATAAACTATTGGAACATTTTTCTGTTGGTTTGAGAATCCTGACACGGCGACAACTGATGTTTGAAAATCAGTTTTCAGTTTCATACACACTGAAAGCATCTCTTCCTGGTCCTGTTATCTGGATTAAGTGGACTGGTTGAAGTTGTTTTCTCAATGGAGAGCTTTGACTGCTCACTTTGCCACTGGCCTGGTGATTCTAACATCTCAGTGGAGCCCCACTGGCGGGGAGGAAGGTTTTGTTCTTATGCTCTCACCATGATGTGTTTTTTCAGCTGGATCACAGCATTTCACCGGGAACTTCACCAGCTCTTAGATTTGATGGACCTCACACTTACACAAGGCCTTCGACAATCTCGGAGAAAAATCCTAAAGAGATTTGACAGTGTTGGTCATGTCATTAGTGTTGCTAAGTACGGCGGTCCTGTAGACTTCATTGAAGGAGGAACCCAAGCTGTATCAAAGGACCAGAATATCAAGAAGACTTGAGGGTGGACTTTTTTATTTCTTTCTTTTTTTTTAACATCGTGCGTTTTCATTAGAAAATGTAAAAACAAATAAGAAAAGAAAATAAACTGTTCCAGACTCCACAGAAGCCTACATTTGCTGTTTGTTTATTTTATTTTATTTTATTTTATTTTATTTTATTTTATTTTATTTTATTTTATTTTAAATTGTATTCATTTAAATTGTATTCATTTAAATTGTATTCATTTAAATTTTATTTTTTTATTTTAAGAAATGTTAGAGAATATTTCCATAAGAAGTCTCATTGTGATTAGGTTACTTGTGCATATTCAGAAGCATGCAGGCAAATCTTTCTGCCAAAAAAGAGATCGGTGGCCTGAATATGGCTCTTAGAGTCCCTTTTTTTTAGTTTGCAAACTATAGATATTCTTATATCAACAATTTCAAAACATGTCTAAAGCCAAAACATAGAAATTAGTCCAATTCATTGCTGCTTATCATCGATTCAGATTCTGCACATTATTTTTACAATGTCACTCGGCTGTGTCTTTCTCCTTTTTTGTCGTTTCAGAGTTAAACTTCCTGTGGGCTGCTCATCAGGTTCACCACAGTTCTGAATACTACAATCTGTCAACAGCACTACGCCAATCTGTTACTCAGCAGTTTTCCTCATGGGTATGAAGTACCTGCATCTCCCTAATTAACCTATGATAATTTTGGCATGATGCATGATAGATCACATAACAGTTATTAGTTAATGAGCTCTAGCCGTGTAGCTAATGACCTATTATGAAGTGATAATATTTGATGTGTTTTATCAGCTGTTTTACCTTCCGTTGGCGCTAATGGTCCCTCCGTCAGTGTTTGCAGTGCACATACAGTTTAACCTGCTGTATCAGTTCTGGATTCATACTGAGGTACTGTGGATTTGTCATTACTAATGGTTTAGCACATTTAAAATCTTTTAGTGGCACATTATAAGATAAAATGAAGCCATTTCTTTGCTCTTAACTGTGGACTTTCATAGCATGGTAGACTTAGTTTAGCCATTTTCAAAACTCTGATCTTTTGTAGGTTTGCAGTTTTGCCCGTTCTGTGGTTTTGAATACCACACTCAATCATAAGTAATGAGATTTTGAGATTTTATGAAATATTCCAAACAGAAGCTTTACATTTGCCATTTAAATGGGCTTCAGTATCGGCTACACATTCGGGGATCGTTTGGGAAATGGATTTGGAATCACTTCCATCTTGTAGAGCTCTATTAGTGAAAACAGTCTTCACGTCTCCAATTTTCTGAGGGGTATAATTTATGCTCCCTTTATAGGCTTTTTTTTGATGTCATGTAATTTATTGGCGTCGAATTCCCAGCCCTCATCCAACATTAGAACACGAGTTAAGTCGTGAGGGAGCTCTTTTCTTTTAAGATAAAATTCAGCTGTTGCCAGATCTCTCATTACATGGAAATAATGGCCCACTGAAATACGGTGCTCACTTATGCTGAGCTGTTCCCATTTTGCAGACGTCAAAAATCAAATACTTAAGTAAAAAACCTGATGGTCAGCCCTAACACCTGCGATATATTCTCCATCTAGCTGAAATGGATGTTTATAACCTGGTAAAATAAGGCTTTGAATGTGTATTTGTGCATTTAACTCACCATAAAGCTTGCGCATAGACACGCACACGTGTATTTATGAGTGTGTGTTAGTAGACTTAATGGTTTCTTTATTCTTCTTCTAATCCAATGTAATGTTTGTTTTACATCCAATCTATAAATATTGTTCTTTCCATCTGGAAATTTGGCCACCTTTTTCTTTCCGTAGTTAGCAGAGTTTCGACCGAGCTCATCAGATAAGAAAACACTATGTATTAATGATGTCTCCAAGTACATTTGTGAACATCTGAACCAGTCAAGGTTCCACAATCCCTGAAGAGCACATTTCTTCAGCATGTAATGCCAAGATAAAGACAAGGCACTCAATAGGGAAAATTAATCACATGTTGTATGTAAGACTAATATTACGATTCTGTCTGCCTGTCCATATGAAAAATGTCAAAGGAGGACAATGGGCTAACCCATGATCATTTGTCTTTGGGTGTTTTGTCTGTGGTTTACATACTGAATATAGGAGCGACCTGTTGCTGTTGCCCTTTTGTGCATTAAAGGAAATAGTTGTTAGTGAGGTTAAAGAGAGCGTTCACCCAAAAACGAAAATTCTGTCATCATGTACTTACCCTAATATCATTCCAAAGCTGTATGACTTTATTTCTTCTCTGGAACACAAAATAAGTCATTTTGAATATTGTACTAGTCATTTTTGTCCATGTAGGTTTTCAAATAATAATAAAAAATGACACAAAAGCACCGTAAAAGTGAACCCAAATTAAAGTCCTTATTAATGGTTAATCTTCCCCTTCGGTAAGCCGTGAACCATTGTGAATGGATCTTTGAATCAGTAAGTTGAACTTGGGTACCAGATCGGTCAGATTTGTGAACAAATCAATTAAATAGTTTTTTGTGAACCAGATCAACTGATGCCAAGATTGCCAGTTGAATAACATTCAATGTGTTGCTCACGTAAAGCTATCATATGACTTTAAATGTAGAGCACAAGTCACATATTTTATGGTGCTTTACATCATTTTTGGAGCTTGGAAGTCTGTAAGAATATTATCTGTGACCTTGTGCAACTGTTTCTATCACTAGCTGGTCAAAGATCTTGGACCTCTGGAGTGGATCCTAAATACTCCCAGCCACCATAGAGTTCATCATGGTAAGTGTTATTAACTTTGACAGTAGAATTGCATTGCACTGTTCCCATAATGCAATGCTGTTAGTTTATCACTGTGGGTCAAAAGCGAAGCCTATTTTGTCGGATCTTATCATGTGACATAAGTAACACTGTGTTAATACTTCATATACTTTGTATGAGAAAAAACGGTGATGCTGTAATGACTAGTCATTATATATGTAGCGAATCATTAACATTTGACCATGCATTCGCAGGGCGAAATCCATATTGCATAGATAAGAATTATGCAGGAATTCTTATCATATGGGACAGGATGTTTGGTAAGTTCTGTCTGTATATGCTTTCAAAATGTCGACCAATAAGTTGTTGTCTGATTAATGAAAACAAGCCTGATCTGTGCCCTAGTGGCACATGCATCCATGCATTACATTCATGTAATCTTTCTACTGTCTTTGGGAATAAAAATGGTACAAATTAGTAGGGTAAATTAAAACTTAAAAACACAAATGATGATCTGTCATTTTTTGTGAATTGTACTCTACTATTGTGATTTAGGAATGCACATGCAGAAAATGTGATGTTATCTGCTCTTTTCCAAATAGGTACTTTTACTCCTGAAAGTGATAAAGTTGTCTATGGTCTCACACACCCAATTAACACATTTGAAGTCTGGTCTGTCGAGGTTGGTACACCACAGCTGTGAAAATATTAATTAAAATTTATTTATTTTTATGCAATTATTCATTTTTTTTTTTCACACAAATGTATTGAAATATTAATAATAGTAATACTAATATTACAGTAATGTTTTTAAATGATTATTTTTTTGTAATACTGATCTCTTTTGCAATATCTAAGATTTAAAAAGTATTATGTCTGTTTTGGGGTTAGTTTCTTTACTATGGTATCATTGTAACATACATGGGCTCAGTGTTCATATTATGTAAGCAAAGTTTACATCATTTATAAACAAAATGTTTAGATTAATATACCCCCTCATTCTATCAAGACCTTTGACTGGTGAAAATATCAACACTGGAGATGAATTGGGTTTCACATAATGGGCTCTAGTGTATCAGACCAATCTAATTTTAGAGATGTAAATATCTGAGCAGAGTCAATGGGAGCCGGCTTCTGCTCACATTACCGGGCTTGTGGAAAAGCCATGCTGTAACCATAACATTATTACTTCACTTTAAACATATGGCTCAGGAGAGGTGAAAGAGTTCTGCAAAACCAAATGGAGGTTGTGTTTGATTATTTTTTCTCTGCTCTCCTGTGGCGGTCCGGAGTAAGAGCGGTCTGATGTATGTGACAAAAAGCATTTAGACGCGAGGACTAGATGATGATGAATAAAATGAATAAGAAAAATGTTTATCTTTTGGTGAAATATAAACTGTGCAAAAAAATTTAAAAACTGATTGTGATGAAAAGTCTAAAATACAAATCAAAAGGATAATATTTCACGTCATAGTTGAGTGAAACGTTTTTGGGTAATGCAGCGTTAAAGAGGTTGCTTAGTATAACGGCTGCATGTGCCATGTATGGTTTAAACACTCATTCTTCTTTTCTTTCCCCTCTCAAGTTCCTTTATTACCCGTACCTGTGGCAGAGGTTCTGGGAGGCTGAAGGAATTTCAAATAAGCTGTCCGTCATTTTTAAAGGGCCAGGCTGGACTCCTGGAAAGCCAAGACTGGGAGACATTGCTGATATACCCCAGGTGGGAAACTCGTTTTTTTTTGTTTTTGTTTTACTTCACTATATCTTACTATATTCTGATAAAATGGTAGACCGAAATGAATTGAATATGTACTTTAAATTCTAATCAAATTCCTACATTTCTAGGAAATTTAAAATTGAATGAAATAACTTTTCATTATTGAAATTATATTTAATTCATACACTACCACAAAGGTTTGGGGTCAGTTATTTTTTTAATGAATACTTCTATTCAGCAATCATGCATGAAAAGACTTTTACATTGTTTCAAACTTTCCACAAAAAATATTAAGCAGCACAAATTTCAATGTTGATGATAAGAAATGTTTCTTGAGCAGCAAATCATCAAATTAGAATGATTTCTGAAATATCATGTGACACTGAAGACTGGAGTAATAATGCTGAAAATTCAACTGGAAATTCAAAATCACAGGAATAAATGACATTTTCAAATATTTTAAAATAGAAAATAGTTATTTAAAAAAATATAATGTGCTCAACCAATAGTATGAGTTAGGGACAGGACTATCTGTTTGTCCGACCAATGGAGTTAGTACTCAGGAAAACGGTTTGGAAATAATTTTTCGCTGTTCCATTTCTGCTAAAATTTCACCTTTATCTTTAAATTGGAAACTCTTTTGTTCCTTGCCTTACTTGTCATTTACTACCTGCTGTTTCTGTAAAAAGAAAAGAGGTCACCCAAATGACTCCCTGAGTTCTCACATAAAAACAAACTCACGTTTCAAACAGGCTTTACAAGTGTGCGCCGTTGCCAAATGAATCTTAACCGCCTTTGTGAGCCGAAGCACAATAGGCTCGTTTTCACTCGTCTTTAAAAAGCGGGCTTTTTTGGGCCTGATCAAACAGCAGGCCTGCGACAAGGTTTTAAAGTCTTCTCATCAGGAGAGCGGTGGTTTGCTTTGAAACGTGTCTGACTGCGCCACATACTCACAGACGCAGTTTCACACTCTGAGAAAGCCTCCCTCTCTCTCTCTCTCTCTCTCTCTCTCTCTCTCTCTCTCTCTCTCTCTCTCTCTCTCTCTCTCTCTCTCTCTCTCTCTCTCTCTCTCTCTCTCTCTCTCTCTCTCTCTCTCTCTCTCTCTCTCTCTCTCTCTCTCTTTCTGTCATTCTCACCATGTTACAATTAAAGCCACCTCAAAGTAGGCCCTGGTGATCCTAAACATGTGGAGAGAGAAGGAATTTGACAGAAATATCTTGAAAGGCCTTCGATGATGCAGACCGGGGGTGTGCCTGTTGTTTCTCCTGTGGAGTGGAGGAGAGAAGGAGCGAGGGAGACCGGCTCGGATGTGTTGATTTCTGAGGGAAAGCAGAGCACCAGGGTTCTGGTGTGAGGGAAACCCACACGTGTCTGCAGCTGAGACAGCCTCAGGAGTTCTTAGGAAATCAACAGTGATCAAATTCTCAGTGATTCATGCCTATACAACTGATGTATATAGCAGAGTTATTTTAGGTTGGGATCCAAACAGTGATGTAATTTGAGTTAGGTAGTCAGTCTGGTTTTTCGAGCATGGTAGTTGGTTTGTTCCTGGTCCAAGGTAGTCTAGCGCTAACCAAGTTGACCTTGGTCCTACCAGCTCTGATCTACAATCTAGACCATTTTTTAACCAATTGATGGCTCTAATTTACTTGGAACAGCTAGAAAGAAATCATGTAAAACTCTCTACAGTCTAAAAAGCATCTGAAAAATACCAAATAAAATAAATAAAAATAATAGTTAAAAACATAATCTCACAGATAATGCTATCATTCTGCTAAGTGGTAGCCAAAAAAAGTGGAAAATTGTTGTTTATAAACATTATATTTGATTTTTTTTTTATTGGTCTTTCTCTAATCAGATTACAGGAGAGGAAAAGCCTTACGATCCAGCATGGTCCCCTTCGATGCAAGCCTATGTGTTCATACAGTTCATACTTCTATTGGATGTATATAACAACTTGTTAATGGAGCAAACGGTAGGTACCTGTTTTTTAGTTTTTCTTCCCTTTCACCATTGAAATTGACATCAGGTTTTCCCAGAAATGTGCCGGACTGAAATATCAAAGCTATCATCTGTATGCCATCTTTCATTGTCATCTACAAGGTCTTTTAAAGGCTTTTAATTTGCTGTGTGGTTAATGCTACCTCGCAAGGTCTATTATCAACCTCAGTCTCTCTCTCATTATCCTAAAAATCCTTTAATAATAAGGCCTTTTACTTTTACAGAATACTTTGAAGTAATCTTTGTCTATTATTTTTCAACCCCCCCCGTTTAAAAACAGAGATGTTCAGTTGCCCTTGTCCGTTATCCTTGGAAGTCCATGTTCTCCAGGCATAGTTTTGGTTAGCCAGAATATGTGGCCCCACCCTGCCTCCCCACTGAAATGAAACGGCCTGTTTTCCTGTGATTCCTACCTCTGCGGTGCTCCTTTAGTTGTGGCTCTCGGTGAAGTGTCTCCTGGATCCCTCTCTGGCTCCACCAGCAAATAAAACAGCCGGTCATCGGTCCAGCAACCAATACAAGTCCTCTGACAAATTTCCCAGCCCCCTGGGAACCTATTGCAAACTGAGGCCTTCAGGATTAGCAATAAATACTGTAAAAGTGTGTATATATCTCTTTGTCTGTTTGCATTCACTTCAATTGACAAGTTATGCTACAGCTCGGTTTAGTTCCTCTTTAAAAAGAAGGAAAACATACATTTTTAGTGTTGACCATGTGATCTTTCAATTGCATCATCCATGCAGGGCTATCAATCCTGCTGGATGTTTGACTAACTGTTCATTATGGAAGGTCTGTGCACTGACCTCTGCTGAAATGCAAATTTCAGAAGATGCCCCCTCCCCCTTCCCCCCTCTGCCCTCTTGCTCTGTTATTTTTGAAACTGGATATGTAAAGGCTTTAAAAATTAACTAATCAAAATAGATTTTTTTTTTTTTTTTCCTTTTTGTTAATTTTTGAAAAATGAGCCAGCGCTTCAGGGCTGAGGTTTGGGATCTGGAGTGAGTCACACAGGAAAAAGTCAGTAATTGTTTGCTGGTGTCATATGAAATATGTTATGAGGTCACCCACTTGACTTATCCGCTGCTGAGTAAGGTGGGTTAGCAAGGTCAAGAAAACCCTCATTATCATTGTTACTTGTATTAACAGCAAATTATCACCAGATTATGATTTTAGAGTAAATCCATCCATAGAGGTGTGCCAATTCAGATTTAGATGATACTTCCCTTATGGTTGGCCTTGAGTTCTTGGAGCATCCCAGTGGTATTACTCAACTGTCCTGACACCTTAATGTGTTAGGCTACTTGTATTTACCTGTGTTGCATGAAGAAATCTTTCTATATTTTGACTGAATTGAGTGAGACATAAGGATATTTTTCCAAATCCTGACCCAAATTATTGTTCCCTCTTACCTACAGATGCTTTCTGAGATTACTGTACTTCTCATGACTGCCTACGTATTACTTTCGCTAACCTGTCTGGGATTCCTGATAGATCAGAGGTACGGCTCCTATTTTATTTTATTTTATTTTATTTTATTTTATTTTATTTTATTTTATTTTATTTTATTTTATTTTATTTTATTTTATTTTATTTTATTTTATTTTATTTTATTTTTTTTTTTTCTTATTTATTTTATTTTTTTATTTAAAATTTTTTTTAATTATCTTTTATTTATTTATTTTATTTTATTTATTATCTTTTATTTATTTTATTTTATTTATTTTATTTATTATTTATCATCTTTTTTATTTTATTTATTTTATTTATTATATATAATTATTTATTATCTTTTATTTTTATTTCATTTTTTATTTAATTTTATCTTATTTAATTTTTTTTTTTTTTGTGGACTGGACATGATGGAGCATGATTTTTCCTATTGGGCCGGCTTTTGAAAACTATTGTACTGTATATGCAAAGTAAACATGGACGCTATATTACTAAACAGTACAGGAAAAAGTAGAAAAAAATAATATTTTCTTGTACCTTTCTTTCAGGGCTAATGCAGTTGAATTGGAGATGATGAGATGCGTTTTGATAATGGTGCTTCATCGGTTTGGTTACATTAAACCTCTGGTGCCTCTTTTGGCTTTTCCAACTGAGGTAAGTTTGACTGACACATGCATGGCATTATCATAATCTCTATTACAGATTTCCATTTTCCACAAGATGCTCTTTGGATTATTCTCAAAACATGCTGGATAACATAATCAAGTTTTTTTTAATTTTTAATTTTTAATGCAGCTTGAGTGCCGCAAAAGAGGGGCAAATCAAATACTGTTGCAACATTCTGATTTCTCAAACGTTTTACTCAAATTGTTATGCTGAAGTAATAGAAATAGATGGTTTCTTACTAGTGGTATCAGACTCCCGGTTCTAGGGCATTTTGAGTTATTCACAGATTCTGAAAGTGTAGTCTCCAAGCTTTCCAACGATGTGTAACACATGGAAATCTGATAATATTTGGAAAAGTTATGGCCATTTGAAGGTAGGCACTCAAAAAAGCTCAAAGGGGAGAAAACAGCCTCTAAAGATTGTGAAGTTCTCACCTCTCTCTCCTGCTGGGAGTGACAATAGGGCTCATTTACATCTCATTTAGATAAGCCATACCCCTGTAAAGCTGTAGAGCAGAAAGGTCAGGAAAATGTGCCATCAAAGAAAAAAATAAAAATAAAGTTTGCAAACAGGTAATATATAAATAAATGTCTCTTAGCATCTACCGGTAAAACTGTATAGGCAACTCTTGTGTACACTGAATAAAAAATAAGATAAACTCTAGACAATGTTCAAATCAAAAACATACAGTGCTATGCATAAGTTTAGACACCCATGCTAAAGTTGACTAAAAAGAGGAATAAAAAATCATCTTTTGGAAATTGAACTTAATGCCTTAATTAAAAAAAATAGGAAAAATCCAACCTTTAAGGACACCAATTTTCTTTGTGAATGAATAATGTATCATAAATAAATAAATGTTCTTCCTTAAAATACAGGGTGCATAAGTTTGGACACCCCTATGTTAAATTCCCATAGAGGCAGGCAGATTTTTATTTTTAAGTATTTTTTTTTTTTTAGGATACTATGCATCCTGATAAAGTTCCCTTGGCCTTTGGAATTAAAATAGCCCCACATCATCACATAGCCTTCACCATACCTAGAGATTGGCATGGAGTACTTTCCATAAGATCATCTCTCAATGCAAATCAAACCAGCTATTAGGCTAACTGAAATAAAACCATGCCAATCTCTAGGTATGGTGAAGGCTATGTGATGATGTGGGGCTATTTTAATTCCAAAGGCCAAGGGAACTTTATCAGGATGCATAGTATCCTAAAAAAAAAATTAAAAAAAATACTTAAAAATTAAAATCTGCCTGCCTCTATGGGAATTTAACATAGGGGTGTCCAAACTTATGCACCCTGTATTTTAAGGAAGAACATTTATTTATTTACGATACATTATTCATTCACAAAGAAAATTGGTGTCCTTAAAGGTTGGATTTTTCCTAATTTTTTAAATTAAGGCATTAAGTTCAATTTCCAAAAGATGATTTTTTATTCCTCTTTTTAGTCAACTTTAGTATGGGTGTCTAAACTTATGCATAGCACTGTATATATATTTGAGTAGGCTATTAATCCAAGTATGAATCAGAATCAGAATAGATTTTATTGCCATTGTCAATGAAAGGTTTCACAGACTAGGAATTTTCTTCGGTGTAGCCTACTCGTAGCCTGACTACGTCAGACTTCCTACTTCCGCTAATTTCATTTCGCTCCTGTAGTCAGTCTGAGATAGCAGCGTATCTTTCAGTTTTCCACCGGCCTGAAAACAGCCGGGCCAATCAACGAACAGAGGGCGGGCTGAGAGCCGTGACGTAGACGCTGATTGTACCGTGGTGGATGCGTACTTGCGTAGATTTACTTCACATAATCTGCAAAAGTCATTCACAGCCATGTTCACTCCAGTATTTCGCTCAATGGTTTAGTTTTTGCATCATACATGTGTTTACAGTGGAAGTTAGATGCGGCTGAGCATGCGCATAACACACGCCATAACCAAACGTTATGTGATTGGCTTACGCGGGTAACCAATGATTTTAAACTTCAGACAAGCGCCCCCCCCCCCCCCCCCGCGAGAGAGAAAACACTTCTCTATTATGCTATTCCAGACTCTCTCTACGAAGCAAAGTGAAGTAGCAGAGTCTGGTATTACCAGGCTAGCCTACTCGTGCAACATGAAACAAACTTTTGCTAATGATAAATAATAAGCAATAAACTATGGAAATAGGCATAGGCGTAATTTGCGGGTGGGACGGATGGGACATGTTCCCACCACTTTTTAAAACATCTCGCGACACGAATGTACCAATTCTACAAATAAATAACACATCTCCAGTTAACTGGCAGAGCATTCATTTCGTTCGTTTTTTAAATAAGATACTAGCGCTGAAATGTGTTTTTTTAAAATCAAGTGATCAAAGTGCTCGTTGCCTCTGCGATCAGTGGCGCAGATACGGTGTTTTCTCGTGTGGCTCGCGCACACACCGCACTGTCTTCACTCGACGCGCGCTTCAATCCGTTGCGTTGCGGATACTCTCTATTCGTTCTGTTGAAATCACAAAACATAATGCAAACGTTTGCGTGTCCCTGCTTGATATACAACCACTGATGAACATAATCGTTTTGATGAGAGAAAAAAACTATACGAGAAAAAAAACCTATACGAGGGCGTATTCGAACTCAGACCCTCTGACACGGCTGGCGAAAGCTCGGATCTATCGGATTAAATAGGCGGATCTATGTATTGGCACTGACAACATGTATTAGGCTACATCTCATTAAACGACAAATTAAACCCCATGTAACCTACTATTTAAATCGATTGCTGGACATCGTAATGTTATTGGCGTATACACACCGACAATGACACGCCCCTACTGCATGCTAGAATCTCCGAAAAACAAGCCGATTTTAAACTCAAAATGTACGCTTTTAAATATACCAATACTGCTATCTCAAACATGGAGAGGCTTCTTCGTGATCTCAACTAACAGATTCTGCAAAAAAAAAAAAAAAAATCACCAATTTTGAAAAAAAAAACCGCTTCTTTCTCATTTTGCTCGAAAGTTGTGCTGCCGACTTGTGTCCCTGGTTTCCGTGACAGGTCACATATGTGTTAACTTCATCCTAAATGCATGTGTGTTCGAGTGTGTGTTTTTCGGATCTGGCTCTGTGTCTTGCTGCACGCCTCGGTGATGTATGACTCCAGATGCATGGCCCAATTGACCATAAAATTGCTGTGTGTGTGTTTCTGGCACTTGCAGCGTGGGCCGTGCATCTCAGCTGACCTTTCATTAGTGCGCCACCTCTCTCTTCTCAGCCCTCCCTCCATCTCTTCTCTTCTCACCATCCAAGCTTTATGCAAAGGCAGTGTTTCTGGAATCAATTAAGCATGTCTGCGGCTCGCCGTGGAAGACTGATTAGATTTACACAAGAGCTGAATTGCTCATTTTACTGTGAGAGCGTGCATCTGTAAGCTCAGGTGCTGAAATCCCCCCGGAACAGTTTTACACAAAAGTAGCGTCATGTTGGATTTTTGTGTCCATGTGAACTGTATCGGTAATAGACCGCATACCAGGGTAAGAGTGTCCTTTCCTTTACATTGGTCTATTTGCAGCAATGCCATCATAATCCTTCAGAAACGTTATCAGATCCTAAAAATTGCTCTGTCGGTTCCACACTCATTCCAGCTTTTTGTTTATTTCAGGTAGGGGATGATATTCTTCCATTCTTGCCTGTTTTTTTTTCCATTCCGTGTTTTTCCACCCATCAAAGCTAATATTTGTTCTCCTCTCAAGGGTGAAACAAAAATTACACCACCGCAAAGACCCACCCCACTTTTTTGAAGGGAAAGGTTAAGATAATATTATCAAGATCAGCTTCACACAAAAGCTGCAGTCAGCTTATCTTTCCACAGCACCTGACGCCCCCAGCACACCGCAGGAGAGGAGCTCTGGAGCTTGAGCCGGCATTACACTGATAAGAAGAGCGTTAGCAAGTATTTCAGGTGATTGGGAACAGTTGTTTCCACTGTTAGTTCTAAGTTGTCACCAGTGAATTGGTGGTTTGTGGATTGTTTGCGATATTTTGGAAAAGATCGCATTACAGCAGTGCGTACAGGGAAAGAAAATAATAATAAAAAAAAATATATATATCTTTTTAGGTGATAGACAGCGGAAAAGTGACAGGAAATTGTTGGGAGAGAGAGTGGGAATATTATATTTCAGACTTGAACCTACATTAAAATTAGCCAATTTTTTGTTTGTTTGTTTGCAGATTTATTTAGCAATTTGACCTCTATTGTAATGTTTAGTAAATGTTAATATAACATCTATATTTCCTTTGTACAGTACCATTCATGCTCACTAAGCCTGCATTTATATTAGCAAAAATACAGTAAAAACTGTATTATTGTGAAATATTATTACAATCTAAAATAATTGTTTTCCGTTTGAATATATTTAATAATGTAATTTATTTCTGTGACGTGAAGCTGAATTATCATCACTCCAATCTTCAGTGTCACATGATCCTTCAGAAATCATTCTAATATGCTGGTTTACTGCTCTTTTTTTATTATTATTATCAATGTTGAAAACAGTTATGCTGCCTAATAGTTATTTTAATTAAATCTTTTTTTCTGGATTCTTTGAATAGATGTACAAATGAACTTTTGTAACATTAAAAAAGTATTTACTGTCACTTTTGATCTATTAAAAGTATTAATTTCTTTTAAAAAACAACAAACAAACAAACAAAAATCATACTGACCCCAACATTTTGACCCTAGTAAATTAATTTTTTAAATATCCAACCCACTGGAAAATATCACGGTTCTATTATTTTGGTATTTTGATTAAAGGCATTCCTGATATAGAAATATGATGTATTAACTAATTTATTCGATTTATTCTTGACGTCTGTATTAACAATGGCATAATCGGTAGCAGTATGAAGATCGCCTCTCTTGATTGAAGAGTATTCTAGATCTTTCTGTGGCTTCAGGTTGCTAAGCAAGCTGCCATGGTGAACAGAAAGTTCCTTACAAGCCTCAGGAGACCCATCCATCTTGGACCTTGTCTCAGAATTCCATTGAACTGATTTTCAAAAAGTCCAGTGAGAGTCACACGAGGCTGCCACGACGCCCTTCACCCCGGCATCAAAGCGTTTGGAGCCGGACTGAACCAGGCTTCGGTCTCTCGGCTTCATTTCAGAGAATCAGCGCTTCTTTGACTGCCAAAAGCAGTAGGGGGTTTCATTAATAGGTCAGCACTGCCACCCCGGACGAGAACTCGGACTGTTTAACAGGGTTTTCTTTTTCTTTTTTCTTTGTGTGTGTGGAAAGCCAATGCTTCCTATATAGTAGCTATTCCAGTAATTTAATTTTAGGTTTCTCTTAGTTCCTAACTTGGAAGCAGTGTTCATTACTGACATGTGGAGTGTACAGGTTGAAAACGCCCCCTCACTAGTCATACATCACAAAGGTGACAGCAGAGATTTAGCCCAGAAGTGCAGCTGCCCTGAAAACTCGACTCTTTGCTTATTAAACTCGAGTGTGAATGTGTGCTGTTGTTTAGAATGTATCTTTGTACTTATTTCTAGTGCTTTTATGTGTGTGAAAGCGAGAAACAAGCTGAGGGAGACAGAAAGATAGACACAAGAGGTCAACTGAGAGGCAGTAGGAGAAATATCAAAACATACACATCCTTGTGTTTTTCCACTTAAAATAAATCTGCGAAGGAAAATTGGAGGGAAAAAGCCTTTTAAATTGATTGAAACATCTGGCAGTTTGTCATTTAACCCTCAGTTGCTCCTCATTTAAGGTCACATTCATACTCCTCAAGGTCAAAAGTGGCCCGACACCTCAAATGTAATTGTTTTTTCTCAGTAAAATCAATGTAGTATAGATTTGTTCCATATTATTTTTTATTTAATATTTGTATTTTGAGGGAATTTTATGGTAATATTTTTGCCATAATTATAATGCATTTGTTTCTGTAATATTTACAATATACAGTATAGAAATCCTTGATTGTGTGTGTGTGTGTTCAAGAGCTCTTAAGATAATTTCTCAGCAAAATTAAACTTTAAAAGGTTAGACTCAGTGCAGACCGACGGTGTAGAATTAAGTAATGTCTCAAAGGTGAATAATTCTTACATTTGTACTTAGTAGAGCCTTTGTCCAATGCGATTCCCCAAAGAAAAGTTGCAGTATTGTCTAAGATATTTCTCCTAAAAAGAGAGAGAACTGTTACATATTATAGAATGTAATAATTTTAGGAGAATTTGATGAGTTTATATTGTAACCTCTGACCTTTAGCCTAATTGAAGACTTTGGAATGTCGGAAGCAAATCTAAGCAGTCTGAGACACATTTGAGATTTTAAAGGCACACTATGCTAGCCTGGCAAGCCAGACCTACATCAAGATGTTAGGTCTGGCAACTCACCATAGACACGGCTCAATCCGAGGGGCGGGATAAACGGCTGTCTTTCAAATTCCCTCTGCACGCAATAGGACAGCGCTTCAACCAACCAGAGCGTTTTCCCAACAGCGGAGCTAGTTGATAGATTCAACTTTTGCCATATCTGGCTGGCAAAACTACGAACACATCTTCCTTTTTTTAAGAATGACTTAAGTGCCGTTCTTTGCTCTTTTCTCAAAGAAAAACTTAACTCCAAGTCCTCCAGAGTCGCGGACAAAGCCGATTCGAAAGACTGTTAGCCAGAAGCAGCAACTCTTCTTTGTTTTCAAGTAGCAGCAACCGTCGCACTCTGTCGTCATTATGTTAAGCCCGCCCCGCCTACTCTATACACGATGTGATTGGCCTGACCCAATTTAGG
Organism: Squalius cephalus; assembly: GCF_949319135.1. Taxonomy (NCBI): domain Eukaryota; kingdom Metazoa; phylum Chordata; class Actinopteri; order Cypriniformes; family Leuciscidae; genus Squalius; species Squalius cephalus. Next base: position 23,720,129 of record NC_137132.1, on the reverse strand, counting down.
TTTTTGCAGCTCGAAAGTCAATGGAGAGTTGCTAGACCACCCTGGCTGCAAAATACATTTTGCTGCCGCTAGGGTGCATCTAGATTTCTAGGCTAACACTATGCAAGATTTGTACCTTAATATAACAGCCTCGAAATCATTTCGATGGTAAACAAACTCATACAGGGCGAATCATCCTGATAGCAAAGCAGGGGGGGATGCCGCTGGCAAAACCAGCAATGCAGTTTTGAGAGGTGGTGCCCCGACAAATCTCGCGAGAATCACGACTCGCTTTACGGCACGACGTCACATACATCAACAACATGTGAAGCAGCCTCTATGGAAGACACTAGCACGCATTTCAGACGTGAATCATGGCAGAGTCGACGAAGAAAGCGCGGTCGGAAGAGTGCAGAGACGGCTCTGCGTGAGTGGTATTTATGACAGTAACGTTAAATACAAGTACTCCACTGCGACTCTAGGGGGCGCTGTTTGAGAAAAACGGAAACTGTAGTGTGCCTTTAAAGGTCACAAGAAAATCTGAGCAGAAGATGAGCAAAATGCACTTTGTTTAATAATAATAATAATAACTTTTTTTTTGTAATTTTTCTATGAATAAGGGTAAACAACATGCATTGTAAAAATGGCATTGCCATTAGATGTGTGGAATCAGGTAGCAGGAGGTCAAGAAGCACAGAGACATGCCTTTCCCTTCGTCTGTCTGTCTCTCTCTCTCTCTCTCTCTCTCTCTCTCTCTCTCTCTCTCTCTCTCTCTCTCTCTCTCTCTCTCTCTCTCTCTCTCTCTCTCTCTCTCTCTCTCTCTCTCTCTCTCTTCTCTCGGAGGGAAACAGCTGTGCTGCTCCTGAGGAAACTATCGTTATTTATTTCCCATCGGAGAGGTAGTTATGATAGACAGAATATGATTTTGGACTCTGTTTAGAGCTCGGATGCAGTTTATGGTCTTGAACGCAAGGAAGGAGGGGCAGTTAAGGTTACAGCTTTTTGGAAGAATGTCACTTTTGGCCTGTTTCCACAGTGGCTTCTGTGAACCTCAACTCCAAATGCATCATGGGAGATTCTTTGGCCACATGCTTGACCTTTTGGCTTTAATTCTTTTTTTTTTATGTAGTATATTCTCCTGGTATGTGACATTTTAGGGCTCTCACATTCAATTGCAAATAAAATTCTGACCTATGTAATCGATACAAATACATTGAGTCCATAGTGAATCATAATGCATTACATTGTATTATAATGTATTACAATGTTTTATAATCACATTCATTGCAATAATGTATAACTCTTAAAAAACATAATTATATTAAATACTTTCAAATTAAATTTGAAATTGAGTTTGAGCTGAGGATAACACACTGGATAATAATAAGTGATAAGATTATTAAATAAGATAATTATTAAAGATTAAAAATAAGATATAATAATTATTAAAAATAATAAGTGTGAGGATAACACACATTAGCAATGACCCGAACCTCTTTTGTGCTGATATTTTGTCAGGTTATTACACTATTAACTGTTTACAGAAAACTTCAACTTTCATAAACTAGAGTTTGCCTATTAATATTAACCTTTTTGAAATATCTGTTTGTTTTCTGCAGGCCTTTGTCTTAATCTCTGCAGTCTACTGGAGTCTACAGTGTGTGAACCAGCTAACTAACAGGATGAAGAAACAAAACTAGATAAGACACCAACTGACAACAAATAACCTCACATTGACACATTGCAGTTTTATGAATCCGTCTTCTTACAAACTTGAGACTGATTTTGGTTTGAATGAAGATATTAACACACTAAAGACATGTATTGTAAAGACAATATGGTTCTAACCAGCTTAAAATTTACTTTTAAACCATAAGCACATATAATGCTTGCAGTAAATTAAACTCAGAAGGTACCAACTTATAATAACTGTAGCTTTATCTGCATGCCTACCATATTTGAAATGTATTCAAGGATCTTAGAGTTTTTTTGAAGAACTGTGTGTAAAGTTATACACTTTAGATCAGTTTTATCATGCAGAATCTACCTGAACATATGTAAAACATATATATGTTTTATTTTAGGAAAACATCTTTTGATTTTTCTTCATAGTACGCTTCATAGTATTGGTCTGAATAAACCAATGGAGGCTGGTTGTTAGCTGTGGAGTGATCTCATGTAATTCTACAAATTACCACCAGGTGGTACTAGCAGGGCCACTAAAATTGTGTCCCCATTTCATTCAGTAGCCTACTTATGTTTATTGATCATTTCCATGCTTTTTGACTGGGACAGTTCCAATGGAGAACAATTCCTGTAGGACAAGAATAACAGAGCTGCTTGGAGCCACTGACCCTTACGATTAGTGGAAAGAAAGTATTTGTTTTTAATTAATATTATTATTATTAATGATGAAAATAAATGAATAAAATAAGAATACCTTATGGCGTGTTTAACCACTTCTTGAGTATAATTGGGTATAATAAATCACATATATTATATTCTATATAATTTATCACATCAGCGTGCCTCCCAACACTAGCTAACAATATTAACTTTAGTAAATGCTTGATTAAATATTTTCTTTGCCAAACATTTGAGCTTGTTTTACATTTGATTAACACATATGCATTGATTTAAAATAGCAGCTTTCTGACAGAATGTGACTGTCACTATTTCTGCAGTTTAATATCCAGTTTCATAACATCTGGATTTCACACCTGGATTGAAGTGAGGTGGTGTGCTTAAGCAGTTTAAATAATTAAAGACAAATTTGTTTGATGTCTCGCTAACAGATTCCCGGAGGAGTGTCTGAATTTAATGTTACTTAAATGTTACTGCTTAATTAAAGCAGCAGTAGTTGATGTTAGCAGTGTAGAATATTAACACATTTAGTATTTTCAGTGACAACATGGTGAAACATCACTAACTGCTTTATATTGCTTTTGATGAATTATGTAACACATTTGCACAGAATATATACATGTAAGCCCTTGAATGCAATGCTTGTATACCTGCTTTGCTAATTTGTGAGCAAAATTATATTCAGTATGTGTGTGTTGAATAGGAGCTGTGAATAACAATTCCTTAGGGAAGAAGGTCCCGATTGACAAACATTTAAAAATATTATTCAAATGGGATCGGTTATTCTGAGTCTAAACTACACATGCGTGTTCTGTTATGATATTGTTTATACAAACTAGCACTGCTGTACAGGTATAGTCACATGATAGCTTGGCTTGACACAAATCTCTTTCCTGCCATCATCGACTGTTAGTTGCATGCCTGCACATTGAGTTTGAGCTGAGAGCTCACTGATGTGAGGATAACACACATTAGCAATGACCCGAACCTCTTTTGTGCTGATATTTTGTCAGGTTATTACACTATTAAGTGCAGACTGCAAGATCCGCATTACAAGTACAATACAATCAACTGGAAACAATTTTCAGAGACATGATTAGTTATAATGCGGTGAAAATAACGGGCCTGTCCTCCTCGAAATGGCAGATGGGTCCTGTTAGCCTCACAAATGTGGTGTTCTGCTGCCAGAAAAGACCCAAATGACTCATGTTCAGATTATAGCATTACACTGCTTGCATCAACTGGCAGAACTAGAAAGAAACGGGCCCGTCCTTTCTGTCTCCTAGCCTGGAATGAAGCTCTTCCACGGGATGTTGACCACAGTAAAATATACAGTATTATAGGATTTGTGGCCTCATTTAGCCTTGTAACAAGTCTAAATGAGAGATTGTACAAGATTGTTTATAAAATATGTGCCGTTTACGTTGCGTTTTCCAACTAGACAGTTGGCAGTAATTTGCCTTTGTTAATTGCTTCCAAACAGCTATTTATCGAAAAGTTATGTGCTCTGCACATTCACACTATTGGTTAACTTAAAGGGATAGTTCACTGAAAAATGAAAATTTACTCACCCTTCTATTGTTCCAAACCTGTCTGACTTTCTTTTTCTGTGGTGCACAAAAGAAGATATTTTGAAGAATGTTTGAGCAGTTTTGGATACCATTGACTTTCATTGTATTGACAATAAACACTGAGGCATTTCTCGAAATATATTCACAGTAATGATTACAGAATATAATGATTGTAGGATTTCAGTTATATGACAAATGTGGTTGGAGATATTCAGGTAAATAGAGGGGATTCAGAAAGCTTGGAGTAGCTGTTAGTCACGGCAAAGCTCATGAATGCTCTTTCCTCTAGCAAAATCCATGGGCCAGCTGTCGCATGGAAAACATCCAGGAGGTTTAGCATACACAAAGGGTGTGTATTAGTACCTAACATGCAGCCTTTACTGGTAGATAAGCTACAAAGGTGTAGCGTTGAGGCCCCAGTGACAAGCTGTTTCGCCTAAAGGTACTTTTCTGACATTGTAGATATCAATGCTTTTAATCTGTATGTTTATAGTTTATGCATACAAATGTGTATATATATGTGTGTGTATATATATATATATATATATATATGTATAAATAAGGCCATATAAAAATATCAGTTGAAAACAGTTGTGCTATATATATATATATATATATATATATATATATATATATATACAGTATATATATACTATGTGTATATATATATTGACATTGATGATAATAAGAAATCAAATCAGCATATCAGAATAATTTCTGAAGGATCATCAGACTGGAGTAAGGACGAAAATTTGAATTTCTAAAAAAATATTCTGTATATAATTTGTAATATACAAGTAATAAAATATTATTATTTGTAATATTATAATTTTATATTTAATATTTATTTATATCATTTTTATATTTAATATGCTGTACATAATTTTATAAATTGTAATTTGTGCTATAGATTTTTAAAAACATAATCTTTGAAAAATAGTCAAAAATATATATTTTTAAATATTCTTACTATTTCTAAGTATGGATAATTTGTTTTTAATTGAAATATATCTTTAATAGAAATATATCTTAAATTTAACTAATTATCTGCATATTTGTAAATGTGTTTAAGGTGTTCTAAGGTGACCCCCCCCCCCCCCCCCAAAAAAATAAAAATAAATATGTATATATATATATATATATATATATATATATATATATATATATATATATATATAATATTTGAAAAATAATCAGAAATATTTTAAACATTTCCAAAAATATTCAGCATATTCGTAAATGTGTCTAATTTGCTCTACCATTTTTTTAGTCCAAATATATATTTGGTTAATTAGATTGCTTCTCCAGAGTCATCATTAAACAAAATGTTAATCAATTTCTGTTAGACAACACAGTAGCACAGCAAACCCAAAACATGACCCAAAGTATGTTAATACTTAAACTGCAATTGGTCAACACAAGTGTCATTTCATGTTTGTTGATGTTAATTGAAGTTGAAGTTAATATACAACGTTTTCATTGCAGCGGGTCCCTTGGATGAGAGTCTGGTGGGTCTCAACAGCATCACCAGTGGTACACATACTCACCTCATAAGGCTGCATATTAATGTGAAGCATATCCTTCCAATATCACATCCTAGATCCACTGCCTGCTAAATGGCAAGATGGAGAGATCAAGGGGAAAAAGAGGAGGGGAGGGGGAGTGTGTGATGCGAACAGAGGCACGAGAACTGATTGTTGCAGATGAGTAGATCGCTCTCCCTCTCTCCAGCGCTCCTCTCTCATGCTCATTTTCCCCATAGACACAAACACAGTGATTCTCGCAGATGATGCAGGAACAGATATAACATTCCTGCTGGATCACTGCTGTTGACTCCGGGAAGCATCAGGTGAGTGGAACTCCGCATTGAGCACTGGTGTTTGTGGGAAAGAGGGAATCGTGTTCCATCTGTTTCCAGTGACATCATGATGGAGCTCTTGACTGTATTTTCATTGCTTTATTCCAGGGTTGTTGATATGACTAATGGTGCAGGGTTGAATATGCATTATTGTATGTAATGTTTTGTATACTTGTGATCATTTAATGCTATTGTAATTTGTCACTTTTGTGAGCCTAGCTTGTGGATATAATGTATTTCAACCATTAAGGTCAAGACGAGGCCAAGATTATCCATTTTTCGTACCCCGAGGTAACGCTGAGAAGAGTTTGTTTTGGTTTCTTGACATGACAGGCACTTTTATCCATAAATAAAGACTATCTTTCAGAAAAGACACTTGCTTCAGGCACTTCCTGCTCTTGTCACAGGAAGTTCGAAGGCATGACAGGATGTGGAATTGAGTTGCAGAGTTTTCCTTCAGTTTGAGGAATGCTTCAGGAATGGATTAGTGCATGATCTCATTTTATTTAAACTTCTTTTTCTTGTGACAGTAGTCATCTCTTATGAACGTATAAATGTTCTTGCACAGTAGGCCTATACTTAAATGTGTTTTCTTGTTGCAAAACCATAATCATAACAGGTACTGGTTATGGCACATGTGGCTTCTATAACTATAATATTTGTTATGAAAACAGTAGCTTAAATGCATTTAGAAACTGATGTGTGATTTATCAGTACTATATTGCTGATATTAGAATTTTGTACTTTATTGTCATGGGTCGACATTGGATATTTAAATGTACATTCTCATGTTCTCTATTTTTACCTTTAGATTACCTTTGCCATTATCTAACACTCACATTAAGAACATTTTTAACATTATAATACCACAAATAATTTAATAAAATTAAAAATCTTTAGCAAATCTTAAAATGAAAATCCATTTTTCCTAATGTACAATGCTTTGATACATAAATTCACATGTAGCATTTAAATTGATCAGTGCTATTTTGTTTATAATTTATTTGGACAAAATAATAATGAATTTTAATATTTATCAGAATTAACATGAAAATAATTATTGTCTTGTCGTGCAAACTTTCTGTACTTGCTCTCTTAATAGATTATTGAGTTGACGTCTACAATATTTCCACAAAATATCAGTTACTAATACAGATGTTACTACAGTAAAAACATGATCATTTTCATAAGGGATAAGTACCCAGATATTTGTCTAGATTTTTTACAGTATATGGTCTATACCCCTTATGAAACTGATAAGACAATAATTATCTTTATGTTATGGCCGATAAACGATAAATTGCTTATATTAAAATTCTATAATATTTTGTCCAAATAAATGATAAATAAAACACTCACTTGTAACCAGTTTTTTTTTTCTTTTTTTTTTTCTTCACAATATGGTTATTCTGGAATAACTCACACATATCTACATTGGATGTTTTGCTTAAAAAGTTTATGATTTCATTTAATTTAATTTTGGATTTATGTACACTATACTGTTCAAAAGTTTGGGGTCAGTATGATTTTTTTGAATAAATGAATACCTTCATTCAGTAAGGACACATTAAAGTGATCAAAAGTTGCTGTGAAGACATTTATAATGTTACAGATGATTTCTGTTTCAAATAAACGTTCTTTTGAAATTTCTATTCATCCTATAACCCTGAAAGATATTAAGTATTAAAATATTAATATTAAAAATATTAAGCAGCACCACTGTTTTCAACATTGATAATAAAAATAAGAAGAAATGTTTCTTGATCATCAAATCAGCATATTAGAATGATTTCTGAAGGATCATGTGACACTGAAGACTGGAGTAATGATGCTGAAAATACAGCTTTGATATATTACATATTATTAAAGGTGACCTATTATGCCCCTTTTCACAAGATGTAATATACATCTGTGATGTTCCCAGAATGTGTCTGTGATATTTTAGCTCAAAATACCCCCGGATCATATTATAACTTGTCAAAGTTGCCCATTTTTGGATGTGAGCAAAAACGCGCCATTTTTGTGTGTGTCCCTTTAAATGCAAATGAGCTGCTGCTTCCCGCCTCCAGAAGAGGCCGATTCCTTTACATGAGGTTCGGATACAAACAATAACAAAACAAGCGAATTTCAGCCAAATTTCAGAAATAAGTAGCAGAGTGCAGCCTTACGGAGAGACTCAGGAAGAGGTTGCAACTTTTAGACTGAACCTGGACGTTTCTGAATGGTTAGTGGATACATTTATGTAGTTGTTGTGGAGTTACGTTCATCTCATCGACTTGCACGTATACAGTCATGTTTCACTTTTACACAAGTTGACACAATTCCCTGAGTTCTTTATAAGACAGCCATGACATGTTTTGGTCAAATAGTGTTCTGTGCCGCCAACGACAGAACAGTTTGCATGCTTTTCTTGAACTGTTTGCTAGTGTATTGTCAAAATGTTTAAAATTGGGAAATATTGGAAAATGTTATAAAGTAGCTAAGCCTACTAATTTAGACATACCACTAGAAATTTTTAATTTGCTCTGCATGTCCTAACTATGATTAAACTATGTCCCCGTAAAAAAGTCAGGGTGGGCTTAACATGTTGATGACAGAGCAGCACTGTTGAAGCAGTTTAGAAAAATAGGCAGAAGATGCATGTGGTAGGGATTTTTTTAATGATAGTAAAAGCATAGTCCATATTAAGACGTTAAGACTGCTCCTCTAAACAATTCCCAATCTAGCTTAGTCTGTAGGCCCAGGGGTGCCGCCAGAAATTCTGGGCCCTATGGAAACCAAAATTTCTGGGCCCCCTACATTTTTTACAGATAAAATTTAACCCAATAAACATGCCCTGTATACTTTAAAAAAGATACTTAGCACATTGCGTAGTTAAAATATCTAAAGATGAGTACAAAGCCTACAAAAACAAGAAAAAAAAAATTGTATTTATACAAATTTGACTTATAAGTCAAACACACACGTAATAACCATATTATTTATATTGGCCTATTTAGTTTTCATAATATAAAATATTAAAATATCTATTTTGTAAACTCCTTATAGCCAATGGTTAGGCTACTACAGACACATGTTTTATTCGGTTTTTTATATTATTTTTTTTCTGGGGCATTTTATTCATATTAAGAACGTCAAGTTTGACATAATCGATCGTAGCAGCAGCACTGTCACTTCACAGAACACACACGGCAAACTAATTTTGTGATTTTTGAAGCGTATAGATTACTTTTTGTTTTGTAAAGTTATCATCATGTGGCGAACACAGTAGATAAGACGTGTTGAGAGGCTTCAATCTTCGTGAAGTTTCGCGCTCAGGGCAGGCTCACCTTGTTCGGCTGAAGGTCCTTGCACACTGAATCCAAAATTTTCGCGTGCGTTTTTTCGTATCCGTCATTCTGTGGCTCTAGAGTCTAAACTGTCAAAACACCATTCAAACCCTTGTTACGGATGCGAAAAACGCAGAAAATCGAACCCGATCCGATTTTTTTTTTTTTTTTTTTTTTTGACGGACGAAAGTTTCGTAGGCAGTGTGCAAGTGTGATTGACATAACGTGAGGTTGTATTTATTTTTTAACGTGCTAAAATATCGGACGCGAATTTCGCACGGGGGGAGAAGGAGGACGTGGGTGTGCAGCAGCCGCTGAATCTGTGTAGCTATTTTCTACAGTCTATGGTGTAGAGACATGATAACCCAGAGATGTTATTATTGTTGGATGTAAATCATAATTCAGTAATTATTTTACTAAGCTAGCTAGATAAAAGCAGGTCATGTAGCAACAAAAGTAACTCTGAAAGTTTTGGAATAGGCTACAGGAATAGGGCAAGATACCTTTCTTTTTGAAAAACTGTGTGACATACTGTCGACTTCGGCGTTCTCTGTCTTCTCTTTCCTTTCCTTTTTTGATGCCCTTATTTTTTAATGTGACATGCCTGCGTGTGTCACTGTCTGCGCTGCATCATAGCAAGTGCAATAAGCAAGAGACGTTACACTAGCGATCGTAGCTCGGACAGCGCAGGTGGAATTAAGTTATTCCACATTGTAAGGGGGAGGGGTGTGACTGAAACAGTAAATACATTATTTGTTTTTTAAATATTAAATCTATGGTCAAAACGGACAAAATACACATTTAGTGCATGAGGGGCCCTAGCACATTTAATGTATGTATAAAAAAGAGAAAAGAAATAAGAAAAGAAAAAGGGGGTCTGCTCTTCTGGGCCCTAAATCAGCCTGGGCCCTTAGAATCGTCCTAACCTTCCACCCCTTTACAGCACCCTTGTGTAGGCCTAACTGTTGATTATTAACTGGGGTGATATTAAATCATGAATATGAAAACTGACATGTTTTTATGGCATAGCCTACTACCTGTCAACATTTGGGTATCAAAATACGGGAGACCTGGGGGGGGGGGGGGGGTGTACTATAGATGACAGTTTCATGTCATCTATACATTATACACCCCATCGCCAAATCATAGAAAAATTCACCTTAACAATACACAACAAATCAATATACAGAAAAACAGATTTCTAAAATAAGTTATAGGCCACAAATCTGTGAGTACAGTTTGCAAAACTGAACAGGTGATGTTGTGTAATATTCAGTTACTGTAAGAAACTGTTCCATCGGGTGGACTTTACTGGTACTGAATATTACACATCACCGTATACTCCATTAACTGGAACAGATTTTCACTGGAACTGAATATTACATCCAAATATTGTGTAATCAATCAGCATGTTGTTGTGTAACTTCAGCTATTGGAACAGTATTTCACAATTTTTCACAGGAACTGAATATTACAAACAACTAAGCCTGGTTCACACGGCAGGATAATTAACGTTATGCCTGGCTCACACTACAGGAGTTTTAAAATCCTAACCGATTTTGAAATCTGGTTGAAGCACACACTTAAGGAGAATCTTTGCAGATTTTCTTCCCCCAAATCTTAAACATGCTCACACTACAAGGTTTGAAAATCGCGGTGCACCACACACTACAAAATGTTATTAAGATTATCGTGCCAGAGGAAGCGCCTCACGTGATCTCACGCAGCAGATCTGAAGTGTAAAAGCAAGGAAACATATGGGATATGCATTGCCATGAGACACACACGCATGCACGCACATACAGAGACTGAGACTTTGAACCTACCGGTACTTTGAGTTAAGAGCTTAGATCGGGCCCAAAAAAATCAAGCCCGACCCCTACCCGAGCCCATGCACGTTGTGTCCGAGCCCGGCCCGGCCCGACACAACACATTAACATAACTGTAATTATGAGCCCGAGCCCGATTTAAACCCGACCATTTTTTAAATACGTGGGCCAGGGGCGGTGCGAGATATTTTTTTAACGCAGGTGCTGAGGGGGTGCTAGATATATAGCATATAAATACTATTGCAAAAATTGTCCACTTAATATTTAATATTCAATCATTTTAATTGTCACAATTAAAGTAGCCTGTTCATTTTATTAAATTGACCAAGCACAACATTCAGCATTCAATCAAATATTGATTAAAGATTTATTATTATTAGGCTAATAATGTTAACATAATATACTATCGTTATTTCGACATAATATGTGTGCGTGCAACAAGCTAGATGTGCATTTTTAAATCCGGTGACGCGTGCATTGATTTTGAAATCCATTTCGTTTTAACGCGCTTTTTAGTTTCGGTTTCATTACTGAACATGTAACGTTACTCGCCTTTGTGCCTGCTGACCACAGCGTAATACTTATTTATTTAGCAATAAATAAATGGAGATAAAAACGCATATCGAGTTGAGTCATTCAAAATTATCTCAAGGGAAATTCCTTCAGCACGACAGCCCTGCTGTCTTTTTGACAGCACTGACGTAATCACAATCTTGCTCATCCCGATAAATATCAAACATGTTTGATATGATCGGGGCGAGCCCGATTTGTGTGAGAGCAGATCGGGAGGGGCAAGATTCGATCTGTGAACGCCTCACATTACCAGATAATCTGCGCCGAACATCGGAACCGATCGAGGTCCTCGACAAGATTTTTTCTCAGATTCTCGGGAGGGGTAAATCGGGCATTAGGCCGATTTTAGCTAATCGATTCACCCCTTCCAACAATCTTAAGGATGCTCCGATTATCGTAAAATAATCTGATCAGATATTCCTGCCGTGTGTTAAGACATGCTCTCGTCTGTTCGGAAGGACGTCGGGACCGCTCTGATCTCAAATCGGGGATATCCTACATGTTGGATTTTTTTGGCCCGATTTCTCCTCATGTGTGGTGTCCCCCGGTGACAAACGAGCACGCAGCCTGTGGACTGTGGCGTGTGTAGCCAATCAGCGAGGAAGCACCGGGAAACAAAATCAAAACAGCCGGAGGCAGCTCGCGTTGTCTCCTTCTTTGACCATCGCCTTTTCTTTTGATAACGTTTTTTTTTTTTTCAGTTAAAAACAAACTACAAACTATCGCCACTGCATTGTTTACTCTGAAGTCACGTTTGATCTCGAGGGATTTTGCGAGATTTCCCGTCTGACTGCTCGGGAGTCAAATCGGTTCGTGACGTGTGTGATATGTTGATTTTGCTGTGTGGCTGCGCACCACACGGTGCGATTTTAGCTGTTTTTACGAGCTCGCAGATGATTTTTTTCACTCGGGAGAGCGACGCATGGTCGCGGCGCGCAGCGTGTGAGAGGAATTACGAGCCGAGCCGATTTTCACCAGCTGTCCCCTATTGCCAAATCATACACCACGTCGGGGCTACCTCAGTGGCAGCAACCATACAGCGTGCGCATACACTGTCTCACACACACACACACACACACACACACACACCTCTCTCTCTCTCTCTCTCTCTCTCTCTCTATCTCTCTCTCTCTCGCTCTCTCGCTCTCTCTCAAGTTTTTGTTGAAAGGAATGGCTATACTGTTCTCTGCATTTCAACAAATCATTTGCACACACATTTCGGTCATTTTTCTATCTGAAGCTTTGCCTGCATGCAACATTGACGGTCTCTGTGTTTAGCGCGAAAGCTCACGTGATTGCTGCCGGCTCGGGATAAAATTCGTACAGGACACTCGCACTCGAACTCGCACCGTGTACGCCCGCCCTTAGACCCGTGATTTTTTTATCGCCGTATGTGGGGTCTCTCAGGTTTGGAAAATCGGCCGACAATTTAAAAATCGTCCCGTGTGAACCAGGATTACGTGCGAAAGAACGATTTACAAAACAACAATTGCGAAAGCGTGCACGGCTTATGAATTTGTTCACTGTTACCTTGTACGTAGTTTTTTTTTCTGTACAGTTCTATTTTGTTAATAAATTTTGCATTCTATTTTGGCTTTCTCGTGTGTCCCTATTTTTGTTGTGTCCCTTTTGAGCCACGGGGCGAAACGGGTACGGATTGAAAAACCAAAGCAACGTACTGTTTACAAATCTGAGCACAGCTGAGACTTTTTCTCTGGTACTTTTGGTGTAGGATATTTATTTACGTAAAGGTCAGGCTGCGATGTCAAATGTATTCCCAGGAATGAGTGATGCGCTTTCCGCTTTTAAAGTTTTATAAAAAGTAGCCTAAGATATGGCTTGAATGGTTTAAAAGCATTAGCAAGAATAAAAGCGCATCATATAATGTAACGCCATGCAGCCAAAGGATGACAGAAAAAAACGGATGCTGCATTAATTGCGTTAAGTATTTACTTACCACAAAGTCTTTTCCCATTTCTACCAGTAAAGGCGTATTTATACTTCTGCGTCGAACTGCCGCCGTAGCTACGTCGTAGGCTGTGTGTAGCGCGTACCCTGACGTGCACCTCTCCACAAATGTAACAACGCGTCAATTCTACGCGGACGCAAGCGCTGTGATTGGTCTGCCAGAACCCCTCCCTCGGGGTTTCACATGCTCCCTAGGTGCGTCAACGCGGACAACGACGCAGAAGTATAAATTAAAACCAACACGTTGCCTACGGCGTATAGGCTCCGGCGTAGGTCCGACGCAGAAGTATGCTCACAAATGGGTTGAAATTTGTGTTGATTGCGCGAGTAGGATGGGTTTCATACAAGATCTGGCAACTGGACAACCTTGGAACGGGTTGATTATTCATATAACGACGTTTGGGCCATACAAATTACGGGAGTTTCATGGGAGAAATAACAAAACGGGAGGGGGGCTGGAGATGGGTGTGAAATACGGGAGACTCCCGGGGAAACCGGGAGTGTTGACAGGTATGTTTTATGGTCTTGGTCTCGACTCCTAAAGACTCTGTCTCGACTCGGACTTGCTTCCTCAAAGACTCGGTCTTGACTCGGACAACTCGACTGTGATGGGGACGAGACCGCCTATGCTGAGTCCGAGTCAAGACCGAGTCTTTGAAGGAACAAGTCCGAGACGAGTCCGAGAAAGCAGAAATCGGTCTCGAGACCGGACTCGAGTACTACATCACTACGTGTTGCCATTGCTTTATAACTGGTTACACTGTTGTGGCTTTAGAAAACCAAATGGCGGTGCCGTGGGTGGAAACGTGCAGATTAAAGGGGCACTAATATTATAGTAAGATCACCTTCCTACATCAGAAGGGGAGCGACATGCTTGCAACGGCAGTAACAAACAAGTTGTCACAGTAACAAAGTTACTGGGTTGTCACTTTTCACATTTTCTGGGTTGGTAGATGCACCGGGGACCCGATTATAGCACTTAAACACGGAAAAAGTCAGATTTTCATGACATGTCCCCTTTAAAAAGGAAAGTTATTTTAAATTGTAAAAACATTTAACAATATTACTGTTTTTAGTGTGTCTTTAATCAAATCAATGCAGCCTTGTTGAGGATGAAAGACAGTTGCATAGTGTAATTAAAACTGTTGGGACCCAGTCATGCTTGTACAGTACAAAGTAGTGCTTCACATCAGTCAATGCCAGTCACTGAGGTCCAGTCTAACTTTGACTTCAGTATTGACTGACTGGCATGATGTTACATAGCTATTTGATTATTTGTTGCTGGCACGTGTGACACATAACCAGTTCTTGTTGTTCTGTGGTGACCTGTACCAAGCACAGAATCACAAAAACTGGTTTACAAATAGGCTATATGTGAATACCGTAATTCTAGACTATATTACACAAAATATTTGACCTTGATGGTATGTGCTTGAGTAACATGACACACTGCAAAGATCAGTTTTGTAAAATTCACAAGGATGACTGACAGTTTTCTCATTCTCTCCTCAGAGGCTGAGCTGGTGGATCTTATTCTGGAATGTAAACCGAGGCAGAGAAACACTGGACAGCATGTCTAATGAAGAAAAGTTTGTCACTTTGAGCCCGAACGAATTCTCTCTTCTTCAAGACTATGCACAATGTAAGGCCTTTGTTTTGTTATTCTTCAGTTGGTTAGTTTAGACCACATTTGTCCAATATTTGTTTATCAATGTGTCATTTATAGTTCAATTCAGTTATGTTTACTTAAGAACATTTTTGAGATGGGCGAGTCAAATCATACGTTTAAAAAAAAAAACTTTAATCAAGATACATTTACATGAGAAGAAATTTACTCAAGATATTAAGTCTTGTATAATGAAAAATGTATTCAAATTAAGTGAGTTTATACTTCAAACAAGAAATAATATCTGCCAATAGGGTCTGGAAAATAATTTAGTTTTCCCTTAAAAAATGGCAGATATTTTTTCTTGTTTTAAGCATAAACTCACTTAATTTTGATAATTTTTTCCTGGAAATAAGACTTAAGTCATTTTTCTTCTAAAGTAAATATATCTTGGTTTAAGAATGTTTAGATATTTGTACTGGAAAACAAGACAAAAAATATTTTTTGCAGTGTACTGTTTAAATTCAATTCATCATTCACGGTTTATTTTTCAGTATCTCCAAAAAGCCTCTAAAGCATCTAAATATCCTTGCAGAGACACTGACAGGCTGCCAGTTCACAGGAATAAAATTCGAACCATTTAACACCAATTTTGTGCATGTGTCACTTAAGGAAATGTCATTTCCTGTCTGGAGCTTAAGGTTAAGTCTTCAGTCTAATCCAATCGGTACCAGACTATGATGGGAGAGAAAATTCTGACTGACAGTTATTAATTCCACTAAATACATAATCCATCTATGATGAATGTTGATTCCTTTGAGTGCTAATGCTGTGGTGGGAGTCAGTCTGACCGAAGTGTCATCTATAATCTCTTTTTGGAGGAAACGGTTAGTAAATCTCCGTGTTTGCTGTCAAAGTTTTTTTTCCATCCATTGGAAATGTATTATGTATTATATTTCCCGTTAAGATAAAGAGATAAAACTATTATTAGACCGTTTTAGTAGCAAGAATCTGCTTGACATAACAATAATAAAGGATCTATTGCACACCAATTCAAAAACGACCACTTAAAGATCAAGATACAGATGTGCGTCATTTAATTACCCCAAAACCTGCATTCATACATAACAAATCCACTGTCAAAGTGAAGATCTGTCATTACGTATGCAGAGAACAGAGATCTTCTGCATTTAATTGAGTAATCTGAATAATTGATGCCCCCAGAGCCCGCTGTTTCCTGTGCCAGGCCTGGGCTTCTCTCATTGTGATTGGCTAGCATGCAGTACGACAATATGGGCTATTAGTGAAGAGGAAGGAGGGATACATCTCTCTGCAGCTGAATGAATGTCTGCTAGGTTTGATAGTTGTGAGCTCTACCATCATCAGACTCAATGATAGAGATGATCTGATCTCCTCAAAGTTATGCTTTTTTACATTTTCAAATTTCTTTATTGTTGCTGTTTGAGCATAAAAAGGGTCTGAAAAGTTACAAAACACAAGGTCCACTACTGACCGCTGATTGGACGACACATCTGTCAATCAAGACATGCAGATAGTACAGCAGACTGCAGCAGGAGAAAGTCGTTTCGCGTGTATATGTGTAAATATTAGAGCTGTCCGGCTAAAATTTAACCGGCTAATTTAGTGCGATTATTATGGAGAGAAAAAAAACTTTTCATATTAAAATCTTTCTACCACTAGCTGGTTTGGTCAGACAAAATTAGAACGACCTGAGTTCGAGTCTCCCTCGAGTGACAAATTGTAATTCACAATTAACTTCTTGTTTATTGATCTGTATAAAATTAATATCACATGTGGAAAAAACAGCACTCTTGCTTGTGTGCTTAACTATAGGCTACCATGACAGAAGCTCATGCAGGGGCATTGCCCCTATATCTGGAATTTTAGGTTTATTTTTGTTAAATTTAGTGTTTAAAATTTTATATTTTTGTTTAAAATTGATTGTTTATGTTTGTTTTTTGCAAAGTGAGTGACATGTAGCACAAACTTTTGAATGGTAGTGTAACCTTGCCATATCTAAAAATTGCCAAAAGATCTCCTTCCTTCAAACATCAGACATGTTTATCATAAAAAAGTTTTTTTGGGCATAATTTAGCACTACATCAACACATCATTGACCCTAAATTTCCTTTCACTGTCTTAACTGTTATCTTCCTCTTATTTTACTCCTTTGTCGCAGACACAACAAAGAAACTAAGAGATGTTCTCCAGGAGTTTCATGGAGATGGGATTCTGGCCAAGTATAATCCTGAAGAGGTATTGCAACTCTTTATGCTCTTGTGAAGCACATTATATTGCAGTGTTCATGCTGAGCTAAGAATGCTGTACTGGACCGAATGTTATGATGATGATCTAATTTCAGCAGATTTTTAGAACCATTAAACTATATGATGTTTGTATTGGGTAATGAAAGGATTGTGTTTCCATAAATGCTTGGCATCCATTTACTGAAGATGCCTCTTGCTTGTCATTTTGTTCTGCGTAGAAGCCGGAAATCTTCAATCAGGTAATTTGTCTTTTTATAGTTTTACAGCCTGATAATGCAGTTATTATGTTAGTATGAAGTATTAACCGAGTAACGGGGGGAAATCACCTTCAGCAGGAAATTGACTTTGAGGGTTTCAAGCTCTTCATGGAGACCTTCCTGGAGAATGAACTTGCTGTGGAGTTCTGTCAGCATCTCTTCCTCAGTTTCTGCAACAAAGACCCCAAGCCAAGCCCCTCCATGATGGACAAGCAGAGGATCATGGGTAATTTGGGTCTTCCCAATCACACAGGCTGTACAAACTTATGCATTTGAGAAAAACTACAAATTTAATATACTGTGATATCTAATTTACCAATAAGCTACACTGTAAAAAAAAAAAAAAAGTTGCTGCCTTAAATTTTTTAAGTACAATCAACTTGGATATTTAAGTCATGTCAACTTAATTACATTAAACTGACTTAAAAAATGAAAATAATCTTGTATAACTTATTTAATAAAAATGCTTAACTTATTCTGATAAGTTAAAGCAAATGAAAAAAAGTAGAAAATTGCTTATTTTGATGAGTTAAAGCAGTGTAAAAAATGCACTAAATTGATCAGAAGTGACAGTAAAGACATTTGTACCGCTACAAAAGATTTCTATGTCAAATAAGTGCGGTTCTTTTGAACTTTTTTATTAAGCAGCACAGCTGTTTTCAACATTGATGATACTTGTTTGAGCAGCAAATCAGCGTAATAGAATGATTTCTGAAGGATCACGTGACACTGAAGTGTACTGGAGTAATGATGCTGAAAATTCAGTTTTGATAACAGGAATAAATGACATTATATAATATATTAAAATGGAATTTAAAAAATTTACATTGTAATAATATTTAACAATGTTTTTGTTTTACTGTATTTTTGATCAAATAAATGTAGCCTTGTTGAGCATACAAATCTCACTGACCCTGTAGTGTAAGAACCGATAATGTTGGCCACATATGCACACAAAGCAGTTATATTTAGTTTATTCCTTTTATTCAGTTTTAATTGTTTAACTTTGTCTTAAAAGCAATAGAGCTGCAACAATATTCCAGGACAACAGTTAGACCAAAAATGGAGATTCCAGTGATTTCTAGTTTCGGTTCTTGCCAAAACATAGCAAACACACAGAAATCAATGCGCTTTAAACATACTCAAATTGTGCTTTACAAGGTCTAAAGCTGATAAAGGGAAACTGCACTCCGCCAAAGGTGACAACCTTGTCCGAACCTCTCGGCACAATCCAGCTGAAGGATATGATTTGCTACCTCTCTCTCCTGGAGGGCGGACGACCAGAAGACAAACTAGAATGTAGGATCACCTACTATACCATTACATTTTTATTTCAAATAACTTAAAAGTTCTTTGTGATGTGGAAGAAACTCTTTATATTGTGTTGGTTAATTGGTTGCCAACTGGTTTCCAAAATGGAGAAAACATGAGGCTGTGCTGCCATCTACTGGCAGCTTTTGTAATTGTAATTCTAGGCTGCTAGTTCAGAAACCTGTTGCTATAGGCAGACAGAAAGACATGGTTAAACTGCTGAAATGCTCAGATTTGAATAACCTCTGGCTGATAGCACTTCTGAGTCATTATTATGAAAGAAAGAACAATCGGTTTGCATAAAGGGCGTCTGTGACGTGCTAGTCTAGTTTAAATTGTGCTAAACCTGATTAATTTGACTTCTTGAGAGATTCTGCTATTGGCTGAGCTGCTGGTTTCCATGGCAACACCCACTTTATGATGCCTCATAGAAAAGCTTAGATTGCACTCTGAATTGCGAGGTTCATTTCATAGATATCCTTTTTTAACCTATTTTGAAGGATACAGAATTTGCCATTGAAACAGTGCTCTTGTCAGATGCATAAATTATCCTTGTATTAAAACTGCAGTGTTTTCTCTTTTTCAACCTCTCTCCGTCTCTCTTTGTTTCTGTCACAGTTATGTTTCGGCTTTATGACACAGATGGGAACGGGTTTTTAGACAGTAAGGTGAGACCTTATCTTTCCAGCAGTCCCTCCAGTTTATTACAGTTTTAAGTCAAGTCAAGCCCTCTTTATGCAGCACTTTATACAATACAGATTGTTTCAAAGCAGCTTCACAGTAATAAACAGGAAAATGACAAACAGTGATGCAAACTTCTTTAAATATGAGCTAAATTCTAATTCTTCAGAAGACATTAATGTCAGTGTTCAGCTTGAGTCAGTTCAGTGTTGATTCAATTCAGTTTTGATGTTGCAAAAATGGTCAATTATGAAGCAGTCGATTCAGCTACTCAATTCAGTTCAAGTTTTATTCTCATCAAACAGTAACAGTGCAGTCAGATCAATAATGAATTATTGAAAATTAAGTGTCTTTTAAACCCCTGAATACACCACCTAGTGGTTGAACACTGAATTGTTTTCATACACTAAATGATGGATGCTCAGTTTTGCTCCTTTACTGTTAAGTTTGTTTTCAGACTCTGTCATTTTTTTAATGAACTCAAAGACATTGATTACCTGTGTCATGTGTTTAAGTTTAAGTTGGAAGTAAAACATATTTTTGTAAAAAGGTAGATCTCGTGGTGCAGGATTAAGCGTCCCACATTAAGACTGCATCCGAAATCACATACTTTCATGCTATATACTATATCCTATGGAGTCTTTTCACCCTGTTACATAACTTTTTTTTAACGAAGCAATGTGTAACAAGGTGGACCTTAACAGGTTGGACGTTTTAAGATAATTAAGCCCATTGCACTATAAAAAGAGTAGCTGCCTTAAATTAAGTACTACCAACTTGGATGTTTAAGTCATTTCAACTTAAATTACATTAAACTGACTTGAAATTTTTTTTAAATCATATGCTGTCATAACTTATTGATCATATAATTTTTTACAGTGCACTAGCTAGGACAGAACAACATGTTAATAGAAGATTTACTTTTTAACAAATATATAAGATATATTAAAAAAAAGAAACAAACATTTTACTCAACTGAAATGAGTAAATGCTTTTTCACATTCAATCTAGAACTACAATAACCATTATGTTTAGACAGTGCACACAACGCCTCTGCACTTACTCCTGATTTCTCAGTCAATAAATGGGAAAACAAAGTAACTTGCATTACTTATTTGTCGAAGTAACTCAGATATTTGATACTTCAAAAATGTAATCTGAATACGTAGCTTGCGTTACTTGTAATGCGTTACCTCAACCCCAATTCTTTTATCAGACCCAAAGAAATAATTTAAGTTAATGCGATTTCGAATGGCGGCCTAGATCTTTGTGTAGAGTTGCATTGATATAATGCAGAAAGTTTGCTCCTCTTGAACAGGAACTGGAGCACATTATCTCTCAGATGATGCATGTTGCAGAGTATCTGGAGTGGGACATAACAGAACTGAAGCCAGTAAGATTAAATTGAATTTGATCCTGTTCAGAATTTGATCATGTTTTCTGATTATTAACTTTTTTTTGGTGTTTGTGGGGTGTAGATTCTGGAGGAAATGATGCAGGAGATTGACTATGACCATGACGGGATGGTTTCTCTTGAAGAGTGGGTCCAGGGAGGCTTGACCACCATTCCTCTGCTAGTGCTGCTGGGACTTGAAAATGTGATTACCAGTTCAGTTTTATATATTTATATGTGTTTGTCCAACTACCCACTACTCAGTCCATCCATCCATCCAGTCCACCTGTCTCTCCATCTAGCCATTCATCTAAGCCAGAAGAACAGATTCATCAGTTGATAAATTGATGTTACACTCTCCTTACCCACTAGATGGAGTCCTCCACTCATTTTAAATGCATTGACAGCTGCATTAGTGGTCTGGTGTCTGATATATTTGGCATGACCTCCAAATTGTTAAAGATGCATATTTGACACTTTTCAAGACATATCCCAGTAGGATTCCAGAATCGCCTTCATGTGAATGTTGTAATGTTTTTCATTACAGTTGTATTGTCATTGTCAAGTCCTCATTGATGTCTTATTCTAATTCTCTCACTGTCATCTTTGTCTTTCTCATTGTCTCTCTCTTGCAGAATGTAAAGGATGACGGGCAGCATGTGTGGAGACTGAAGCACTTCAGTAAACCTGCATATTGTAACCTGTGTCTGAATATGTTGATTGGATTGGGAAAGCAAGGCCTGTGCTGTTCCTGTTAGTTCACAACATTTATTACATTGATCAATAGATGATTCTGTTATTTAATATTTTTTGTCTTATTCGATAAGTACAAATTGACAAATACAAGTAAAAAATCATGTGATTACTTTCATTTGGAATATAAATAAGTTGGTGTATTAAATATCTCATCTTTAAACAAATGCAATCAAAGATTTGAAGATGGTTGTGAGATATTTAATTATATATATATATATATATATGTATATGTATGTATTTATATACTTTAATTTCGATACTTTTAAAAAATATATATTTTCGTACTTTGGTGAAGTAGATATTATTTCAATAAATAATATATTAAAAATGAACAATAAAAATATGTTTGATATTAAATAAGCAATTATTCAAACTGTATAAATATTAAAATATAATTAAAATACACATTAAAATATTTCAAATTATAGAAATTGATAGACTAGAAATCAGTAACAAATCATCCAAACATTTCTACATTACTTTGTGAATTAATTTTCTGTCTGTCTGGTTCATAGTCTGTAAGTACACCGTTCACGAGAGATGTGTGGCTCGAGCCCCCCCGTCCTGCATCAAAACATACGTCAAATCCAAGAAAAACACAGAGGTGCGTCGAATTGTAGTGTTTAAAAACCAGCACGCTTGGATCACCAATGTTCCACGGGGCTTAGACCAAGGGCTTCTTTTCAGCTAATGAAATTAGAAAGAAATTCTCTCTCTAAGCATTGCTAATTACATGATTAACCTGGTTTAAAAAGAGACCCAAATACACCAATGATGAGTCTTAATCAAAACGCATACTCCTTTGCCTGTATTTTCTTTCTTCCTTTCTTTATGCTGTGTATATATAACAAAATGTTTTTTTGAATACCGTAGATTATGCATCATTTCTGGGTTGAGGGAAACTGTCCAAACAAGTGTGACAAGTGTCACAAAACCATCAAGTGTTACCAGGGTCTTACGGGCCTTCATTGTGTCTGGTGCCAGATTACTGTGAGTTTATCACTTTCTTTCTCATTACAAATAATTTTTACAGTTTTTATGGTCTGAAAGTTTTTTTTAGTTTTTAAAGGCATGTTATTCAATCATTAAAGTTATTTTTGTGAAACTTGCACACAATTTAATTGTATTGTAGACATATTTATTTGATCAATTCAACATGTAGGCCTGTTTAGTAACATAAGTCTGTACGTAAAATGATATTGTTGAATTGTCTGATGTGTTTTATAGTTATGTTCTCCTCCTACACAACAGCTACACAACAAGTGCGCTTCACACGTCAAACCCGAATGTGACTGCGGACCACTGAGAGATCACATCCTTCCTCCAAACACTATATGTCCTGTTGTACTGGTAATATCTCTTATTTCTATGATGGTTATAGAAAGCTCAGCTCTTTTGGATGTTTACATGTGACATTTAACTGCAGGAGAGACAGTCTACTTTGAGAAAAGACTCCAGCCAGTCAGGAGGCCGGGGGGAAATACAAAGGACCAATTCTGTATCAGTGGATGGACAGGGGCTACAGGTGAATGACACTTTCACACATACTGTAGAGTAGGATGTTACTAAAAGCAGGATGTCCATTTCCTGCAGATTATATCAAACAAAACTGAAGTTAAACTGCTGTCTGGGAAGTTGACATGTCCTTTGGTAACATGCATCTAAAACATTTTATTTAGCTATTTATTTTATAATTATTATGCATGCATCTTATAAGATCTCATATTAATTAGGGACATTATTGAATATTAAAGTGAAGACAAAAAGGCAATAAAAAATTACATGTTAACTAAGGATGCGCTTATATTAAAATATTTTATTTTCTGTATTTTTTATGTATTATTAATTATTTTAAATTATTTGATATGGCTGATATCCTACTGGATAAATTGCGGATATTCAGATAGTTTGCTGTTTTGTATAAATAAATAAACAATAAAACAGGTAACAACTAAAATCATTCGTTTCCAATGATACAAGTGAATTTAGGCATCAAAACATTATAATACACAATATAAGGTGTTTTCCCATAATGGATATTCATTTTGAGATTGGCTAAAGATTACATTTATTACATATCAAGTACATTTGAAAAAATAATTTAGCAACTGATATGCCACAGATATGTGAAATATTGTGCATTATTCATCCCTAATGAAACTGAAATATAAGTATATAAATAAAAAAGGTCCATTAACGTAATGTGGACCTACTTTATATTAGATGTCTTTAAATATGTACTAACATTTAAATCACTCAGTGCACTTATATATGTTTTTCATTGTACTTTTATAAAAAAAAAAAAAAAAAATACCTGCATGAAATATACCTGCTTAGCATTTACCTGCTGTAATTAATTTCTGCAGTTCATCTATAATTACACTCTTGACTCGTTCCTTACCCTTAAACCTACCCATACCACCAAACCTGTGCCTAACTATACCCATATCCCACCTCAATAGCAGTTTTGCAATACAATATGAACACAATTACATTATACCTAACAATACATTTTTACATAAATACTCATTACTGTAGTTTAAGACACTTAATATAAAGGGTGACCCATAATGTTAATGATGAACTTCCTAGTGAAGAATCAACTATTATAAGTTTCGGCTAAAATGACAATTTTATCTCAAAATCCCACTTTGTGCAAGCTAGTTTGCATTCTTAGATCTTAACTTGGTTGAGGCAACAGTTTGGCTGCAGTGACCCGCTGTGACTGGGCGTTGTCTGAGCATAGTAATGACAGAACGAAAAAAGACAAATCATGTCCTGGGCCATCCATCTTGGCTGGCGGCGGCTAACCAGTGTAATAATCAGGATTATTATTTATAATTAGAGGAAGTAATGGATCACTCGTCGCCGGACGGGCGGCTCATTAATTCACCTGGGCCTGCTGGGATTGTTTCGATGGGTTCCGTTTTAAGCGCTTCATCTGAGTCACTGTCCACCGGAAGACGACTCACACTCTCTGGATTAGTTTGTGCGTGCATTGTCTGCTCCAAAACCCCACAATCATCATGCATCCATGCAGAAAAGTGACTCATGGTCAAAGACTGTCATTAATGACTAAATATGGAGCTGATTACTGAGGTTTGCTAGATGCGTCTTATGACGTGGGTTTTCGTGGCTAGGACATCTTAAGACTTTTTGTAATGAAGAGTTATTCTGAGCTCAACAACATTTATGTTATACTTTAGGTAGTAGGCCTCTTTTTATAATTAAGAAAAAAGAGAGAGAATTATCAAATTGCTCACATAAAAATTTCAGGTTTAGATGGTACAGATATTAGGCAAGATTTGTTAAGCAAAAGCTTTGTAGAAAAGACATTTTAATAATTAACGTTAGTAATGGTGCACATTGTCTGACTTTTGCACATCGGTAATACATTTAAGTGTGTGGATTTAAGGATGTTTTGTGTGATAAACAATTTTGGTACCCTTTTAAATCAGTAAAATCTGAATCCTGAAGGACAACAGCTGATTTAAAAGCTAAATCCACTTAAAATCTAAATTACGATATGTAATGATGCTTGTCATCACTTTATTCTGTAGATTACTTCTTCAGAAGGAACTCATCCACTGTTGGTTTTCGTCAACCCTAAAAGTGGAGGCAAACAAGGTGAAAGGTGAGAACTGTAAAATATGGTGTCATATCGAAGGAATTGACGCCACAGTATTTTCATATTGTATTTCAACAATCTTGAGTCAATCTGCATAATTTATCAGTCACTTGCAGTTAGTTTGACACCAAATTTGCAGCCTCAGTCATGAGCTCAATGTATTTTCTGATTTCCATCAATTTGTTGATGGAACTGCTTTGAGTTTCGATTCTATTTCTGGCAACTTACATGATGATCTAATGATCTAATCAAATCAGTTCCAATTCAAAACCCATTTTTGGCATCCTAAAGATCCAGATCAAATCTCATTTCCTCTTAATGGACCACATTGAATGAGATGGCTATGATGTCAAATATTTTATTTTATCCATCTTATTAGGTGGTGACAAAATCCTTAGTTTCTATTCAAATTCATTCAACCACAACCATCTTATTTTTGAAAATTACTGTAAAAATATCTTTGTTTTGTTACATTTACAGTAAAAAAGTGCCAGCGGTTGTTGCCGGAAATTCACAGTAGAAAATACATTGAAAATGTTTTTGGTATTAAATGTATGTATATTTTACAACTTAAAACAGTGCATTTCATTAAGTTATATAATGTTAATACGCTACCAAAATCCGCTTTTTATCATACTAATACAGGTGGTAAAATAAAAGCAACACAATGATTCATGAACTAAATAACTGTAAATGTATCAAAAACACCCTAATGTACATTAGTGATAACAAAAATAAGAAGAAACATAACTATTTTTTATAAAATATAGACATATGTGATGTCACAGGGTCTTATCCTGAAAATGTCCTTTAACTGTTTTTTTGCCGTAAATTATACGGTAATACGGTCATAGTTTTACTTCCAAATACCATAAATTTGACCGTATTTTATTTTAAAAAAATCATATAATGTCATGTTAGATTTTTTGCCATAAACTGTACTGTAAGGCAACTTGCAGTTAACCAATTAACAGGTTTTTACTGTAAAAATTCTGCACAAGTTGCGATAGTTTTCTTCCCTATTGTGGTATATCTGAGTGAAGCAGCTTCTCAAACAAGAAAAAATGTAGGGCGGGCCTTAATTTTGTCCATCGGGAATTGATTGGATGGTTTGATGGTTGTGGTTTGCTATTGGCCGATCCCATGTGAGTGACAGGTTGTAAACGCATCATCAGAGAAGTTTAGAGATGTCAATGCAAGCCGGAGGGGAGTTATTTTGATTATGAGGGCACATTAATAAAAAAATAATAATGATGTACACAGATAAAACATGTATAATAAATATGGAAATACTCCATAAAAAACAAGATTTTGATTTCATGGTGACTTTAAAACAAAAGTAATTTTATTGACATTTAATGTCATTTTTCCTAGTCATTGATTTGTTCATAAACTCTCTCCTATCAAGGATCTTCCGAAAGTTCCAGTACCTGCTGAACCCTCGTCAAGTCTACAACCTGGCCAAGAACGGCCCCATGCCTGGGTGAGTGGCAATATCTTAGCATTCTAACAGAAGCTGTCTAGCTTTTTGTTGCGGCACATTCTCAGTTTATGATCATACATAAGAGTTACAACAACCCGACGTTAACAATATATTGTATATGCAGACACTGCTTGATGGTAATGTGCACTAATTCATGCACGACAATCTCTGTCTGTGTCTTGGCTGCAAATGTAGACATTATTAATGAGTTAGATCCGCCATCACAAACACTGCACAGAACAAAGCCAGGCTGTGGAAGTGTCCAGTGCTGACAGTCAGCTGGTCATAATAGATTCATGTTAGTGTTAGTGTGTTGCCGCTCTCAGGGCCTTGTGTGATCACGCATACCATCGGTGGTGTCAATCAAATGCACGCAACCATGAGGCTCTGTGATCACTGACTGAATTTGTTATTAGTATGCCAGCGATGTGGTCACTTTTGAGTTAAGTGCACAGCCGTGAGGGCTGTGACAATATTCATTGATACTATATTTTGAAAATGAAATTTTAAAGAGCAATAAAGAAAGTGGAAATGTTGTTGTGGGATGTTGCCATGTAAATTAACTAGGGGTGAATATTTGGGTAGACAGAAAATCGATTTCATTCACTGTTCATACTGTAGGTTATCGATGAAATTTGTGTGAATTCAGAACAATTCAGTATGAGTTACAAAGAAATTTGATTTGATTTAATTAGTGATTTGATTCTGTACATGTATAGGATTCTTTAAATAATTGTTGGCAGGGAAAAGTCATACTACTTATTTGATATTTTTATATTGATATTTCTCATATGCAAATAAATAAAGGAAATTAATTAAGGAAATGGGTCACACTTTAGTTTAGGGTCCAATTCTCACTATTAACTAGTTGCTTATTAGAATGCATATTACTAGGATATTGGCTGTTTATTATTAACGCATTATTCTGCATGACCGTATTCTACATCCCTAAATCACACCCACTACCTAAACTGAACAACTACCTTACTCTAACTATTAATAAGCAGAAATTAGGAGTTTATTGAGGCAAAAGTCGTAGTTAATAGTTAGTTAATAGTGAGAATGGGACCCTAAACTAAAGTGTGACAAGCAAATGAATATATTTTGTACAAGAATGCATTAAATTGATTAGTACTGACAGTAAAGACATTTATAATGTTACAAAATATTTCTATTTCAAATAAATGCTGTTTCAGTTCATCAAAGAATCCTGTTTTTTTTTTTTTTTTTTTTTTGTATCAAGGTTTTCACAAAAATATTTAGCTGCACAACTGTTTTCAGCATTGATAATAATAGTAAATGTTTCTTGAGCATCAAATCAGCATATTAGAATGATTTCTGTAGGATCATGTGACACTGAAGACTGGAGTAATGATGCTGAAAATACAGCTTTGACATCACAGGAATAAATTACATTTTGAAATATTATAAAATAGAAAAAAAAGTTGTAATAATTTTTCACAATATTACTGATTTTATTGTATTTTTACTGTAAATGCAGCCCTGGTGAGCATACATTTATAAATACTGTAACAAATGTATTGCTCATTGTTAGTTCACGTTAGTTAATGCATTATCTAATGTTAACAAATGATCAAAGTGTTACAGGTACTTCTTTCAAAAACATAAAAAATGTTTGCTATTGTACCAAATCTCAATTAATCTGATTTCTAGCATCTTACATTAGTGGTGTAAATCAAATGATTCACAATTAAAAAATAATAATATTTCAAGATCGATGCATATGAGTTGTCACACCTTTTACTCCACTGAATATTTCCCACTGTAGGATTTTTTTTAAAGACCTTTTAAAGAGCCTCTGATTCATTTTACCCAGGTTTTTCTGATTTCATAAATGCACCCCACTGAGCAATCCTCTCCAGAAACCATTTAGTGACCTTGTCAGCCAATTTGCTTTTGAACTTATTGATTACGGTGTTTTGAAGTCCTACCGACTAGGTCAGGTGTAGCCTATGTATTGACGTTTCTCTGCTGGTGGAAAAGATAAATTTCGGCTTTATGCATTGACAGTCACATCTGTTGAAATAACACATGAACTTGGTGTAGTCATGTGATGAGAATGTGACATTGCTTTGTCATGGTGACTGTCAGGTGTAACTCTGGGCTGTCCTGTCAATTACAGGCATGGCTAACACAATTAGAGCAAACTGAGTGTTTGTTTCTTCATACTCAAACATCCTCAAAGTTGCTTTTTTGATGCGATTGGTCGTCTGTTTTTGCTGTCTAATATGATTTACCAAGCCTGCATGTCCCAATAAGTAAAGTAATTGAGAGTCTTATATTGCACGCCACTCTACCATGTAAGGTCCCTTCATGCGGTTACAGCTTTATTATTGTGAAGGAACGGAAGACGTCGTAATGAACATTGTCTTGGTAGATCTGATTAGCTTCTGAACAGGCTTTGCTTTCGAAAAGATGGATTTGCATTTGCATTGCATTTGTTAATAAAGGTCTAATATGGTGGAAAACTGAGTTTATGTAGATTTTTCTAAATGTATAATATATCGTTTTATTAAATATAAAATGTGTTATTCTTTGTAATATATATTTTTAGTTTACTATTTTACTTTTTATTATTGTTAGAAAAAATGTCTATTGACTATTGTTGTTATCTTTCACTAAATGAATTCATATACAAGACTTAACAGTTGTACAAGTATAAAGTTGTGGTTAAATATTTTTTATTTAAATACGTTAACGCTTTTCATTTCAGCTTAAATTTCTTTCGAGATGTTCCAGACTTCAGAGTCTTGGCCTGTGGTGGAGATGGGACCGTTGGATGGATTCTTGATGTAATAGGTGAGTTCAGATGATGTGAAAATTGAAACCCAAAACACATACATTTTTCAACTTATTGTTTGTTTTGGCCCTTGGTCATTAGAGAAATTAAACGCTGGATTCATGTGGATCTGGGCTTCCATACTGTTGCCATATTGTAAATTAAATCCAGGAAGTTTACATTATAGATTTAATAAAAACAGCAAGCTAAAGTTAAACTTCTAAACGTATGACATCTGCTGCAAAAAAGGCTTTTCTTGTTGTTTCAGAGGTTCTTTTATACAGAAGTGATTTTGTTATATTTGTCGGAATAGTCAAATACTTATTTTTCACAGAACTCAAGCTATTACATTCGTATCTGTATTTTCGGGGCAAATAGGATGATTATCTTTCTTCAAGAAATGGCATATTATTTATATCATCTGAAGAATAGTCTCTGAAGGTTATTTATTTTTATTTTTTTAGATGACTGTTTCCTCATTTAGTCAAAAATTGCCTCCATTTTTTTTTTATCAATCAAAACAAAGACCGAGTAATAGACTGGATGCTTTCAGAGGAGTGTATCAGAAAAGAACCACTGTATTTTGACATTGCCATTTATTCCATTATTCATTCATACACAGATTTGCATACATATATACTCTAGTTTATACATACAGTATACTGTATATGTATATGTTTGTGTGTGTTTGTTTGTATACAGTATATAGTTACTAGCCACTCAGCATTTTAAATGGCCACAATTTTTTTTGTTGGAAAGTTTAGTTTTTTTGGGGGGGTATGACGATACACAAGACAAGATGATACATGAAACTGGGTTCATGAGAACACTTTTTTTTTTTTTTTTTTTTTTTTAAGAAATCTTCAATGATGAAATATATGGCTGGAATTTTTTTTATTTTATTTGACTAAAAGTCACAAAATGCAAAACAATGCAGGTGCAGTTTGAAATGTTTTAACTAATCTAGGGTTGTCACTAATGTTTATTTTGTAATCGAGAAATCAGTCAATTATTTTGATGATTAATCGAGTGAACAATAGCTATTAAAATTCCTTAACGTACATATATAATAACAATGAGGCAATAAAATTGGTTCAAATAAAGTATCAAAAGCAAGTTATCATTTGATTTTATTAAACAACACTGTTAAAATACATAATGTTATATTTATAATATAAACAATCAACTTAATGCGTACATTATGCATTACAACAATTGCCTGTCGAGGGCACCGACATGGTGATTGTTGTTGTAAAACTTTACAGCATGTCAATGTTTAATATTGGCCAAACAACATTTTAAAACAACATATTTGCGCACTTCTTTACTATATAAATGCTACAGCCACTGTAATTTCTTGTACAAGAACTTGTGGACATCAAAACATATAAAATCAAAGTGAGGGTATAAACTTATATTTTGAAATCGGGATGAACAATAATTAGCATATTTAGTAACGTATTCTCCTGTGTTGACGTAGGTTTATGTAAATGTTTTATATTACAAATCTGGTTACATTTTTAAGCATCATATAGATTTTAAAATATTGCTGGTTATATATACCTTGTGTGTGTGTGTGTATATATATATATATATATATATATATATTCTATTTATATACCGGTATATATATATATATTCTATTTATATATATATATATATATATATATATATATATATATATATATTCTATTTATTCTATTTATATATATATATGCTGTTCTTTCCCATAGATAAATCTAACTATGAACAGAATCCTCCTGTGTGTGTGCTTCCTCTCGGCACAGGAAATGACCTCGCAAGGTGCCTGCGCTGGGGTGGAGGTAATTTAAGTCTTTTCAATATTTTAATTTGCTGCACGAATGAAACTTTGTGGGAATCCTTAAACCTACATTCGCACTGTGGATTGATGAGCAAATCAGCTCTTGGGAAACCTCTCATATATTATCACTGTAGTATTTTCACAGATGTTTTACTCATTCATGACTAATTAGATCAAAATATGACTATTTTGTCAGTTCCTTGTCTTTAAATAGCTGGTGCTCAATAGAGCCAAACCGTCATTTGTAATATGACCTTTGGGTTTCAGGCTACGTCGGAGAAAGTCTTCTGCAGATTCTCAAGGACATTGAGAACAGTACTGAAGTGATGTTGGACAGGTGGAAGATTGACATCACTCCCCTAGACAAAGATGAAGGAGGAGATCCAGTCCCGTACAGCATCGTGAACAATTACTTCTCTATTGGCGTGGTGAGTGAACGAATTAAAGTTGTATTTGAGGATGTGAAGACCCCATGTGACCCCTTAACAATCAGCATACTTGTACTCTTTCCCTCCCAATAAACAGAGAGAGACTCGCTTTATACGCGTCTGACCAGTGTGCTGGTCTAGTCTATTAACCATGATACAGTATGTGATGACTGTGAGTGGAGTTTATGAATGAAGAAGTGAATAAGGCCCCTAAGTAATAAGACTAAATGAGCTAATCAAGAGGGCTGAGTGCTTTTTGAAATGCCAAGAGCATCTATTACATTAACAAAGCCATCTCTCATCACTGCAGTGAAGAGCAAAGCTTGCCAATTGGGAATGAAATATGCCATAGACGTTACACGGTTCTCGTCTTACCGAACGGCGATCAAACACGTTGTGTGTTGATGCATCTCGGGCCGTCTGAAATCTAATGATGCTTATTACGGCGACCGCATGTCAGCCATTATCCAGAAATGTCAAGGGAAATATGGTAATTGACATTTACAGGTTTGACGGCTCTGTTTTATTTTAGATTTGTACACATCTCAAAAAAAAGAAGAAATTGTAATGAGGGAGACATGCTTGGACAAATGTTAGTCGATGTCATTGATGTCATTGAATGGCATTTCATAAATCAGTATTGATTTAGAAAACATTCTGTCCAGTGCTCACATTTACATAAAACAAGTCTGTGATAGATAGATAGATAGATAGATAGATAGATAGATAGATAGACAGACAGACAATCAGACAGACAGACAGACAGACAGACAGACAGACAGACAGACAGAGAGAGAGAGAGAGAGAGAGAGAGAGAGAGAGACAGACAGACAGACAGACAGACAGACAGACAGAGACAGACAGATAGATAGATAGGTCTCTGTCTCAGTAATCATTCAGCTACAATATATTCTGCACTGTGATAATGAATTTAAAATTTCAATGCGTTGACAAATTTAGTTGTTTGTTTGGATTAAAGAGAAGTGCAAATCTCAGTGGGATCAAGTGATATTTTTCCTATCACATTTTACATGAAAACACAAATTCCTTTTGAAAACAACTGAAAACCAATAGAGATTACAGAGCAAGTCGTGCTCATAATTACTTGGCAGATTATGCAAATGAAAAACAATGTCTTCCGTAATTATGTATATGAACTGTAGGAACTAAACAGCCAACAAATGCAGCTGTTGCCAGACAAGATAGTGCAAGAACATTTTAGCAGAAAGAGGTAATTTACGACATTTGCAACAAAACACAAAAGGGTATCACAGCAGCTGAACAAGTTCTTTAACTTTTAAGTTGTTTAAGTTACCAAATTCTGGTAACAATTTAGGGTCCAATTCTCACTATATACTAGTTGCTTATTAAAATGCATTTTACTAGGATATTGGCTGTTTATTAGTACTTATAAAACACATATTAATGCCTTATTCTGCAAGACCATATTCTACATCCCTTAATCATACCCAATACCTAAACTGAACAACTACCTTACTAACTATTAATAAGCCATAATTAGGAGTTTATTGAGGCAAAAGTCGTAGTTAATAGTGAGTGAGACCCTAAATTGGACCATAAACAAAATGGAAATTGGACATGGACATGTTTTTAATGTAAGAGCATTAAGTAAAAAAAATAAAATAAGCAGAAATATATTTCTCATATTTTCAAAGTGTTGATGAATAAAAGAAATACAAAAAAAAAATACAAAATCTTTTATAAAAAGTGTAAAATCCAAAGACTAACAAAGTTGGTATAAGAAATGTCTGTCATCTGCAACGCATCAACAAAAACTCTCTCAAATCAAAGCTGTTCTTCATATTAACGCTTGTCTCGTTGACTGATCACCCTGTCAAGTGATATTTTGGGTAATTAGGTACCATTTAAATACCAAAGTTGAAATATCCCTCTCTGTTAGACAGGGGGTGTTATCATTTCGGTCAGAGCCAGAAGCTAGAGACAGTCCCTAATCACACAGGATCGCCTAAGATAATGTAGTCTGTTTCCTAATGACCCTGCGCTCATGTCAAAGTCATTACTCTCCCAGTGAAGGCACATCATCTGCCTGGACAAGCCGTAATTGGACTAAATGGTGAACTATGAGAGAACATTACACATGTCCCTTTATTAATTTGGTCACGAGAGTTTTGCAGTGGTAATTATCGAGGAGGGGTGGACAACGGCAGATGAAAGATAGCGAGTGACTGACTGCTGCAAGCCTGCAACTTTAACTTTAGAGTCAATGAAAGGAAATCTGGTGTCTCCTTCATGGACGCCGGATGCGATGACGTCTCTGAAAGCTCCCTGGTTTCAGCGCCGGGCATCAAACCAGAGCCAGGCCGAGGGGAGACCGTGCCTTTGCTCTCATGTTTTCATATATTGTGTAGTTTGTAAGAAAAGAGCAATACAATCTTTTAGATACACCTGTCATTTTACCTTTCTTCTTGTTCTGCGCTGAAGAAAACGGAGCCTGGTGGGACCCCGGGCCTCCCTTTGCTCTGCAACTAACAGCGGGTTTAAAAGATGTCAACAGTAAAGGAATTGATTTTTTTGGCTTCCACTAAAACATTTTTCAGCAGTGAGCTAGCAGGGGGTCTTCTGTGTGGAGGTGGTTTCATTGGAGGGGCTGGATTCACAAATGGTCCTATGAGTGTGTTTGGGTCTAGGGGGGAAAGAGAGGGAGGTATAGGAGAAAGTTTCTGCAAGTTTTTTTTTTTCTTTCTTTTATCTCTGAGCACACCCAAGTTCACTCATGCTTTTGTATTTTGTACAGTGATCTCCCGACATACATTTTAGTATCATTATCCACGTTTGCATGTACACTTTTCGGAATGAATCCGAACACTGAATAAACAGTGAATAAAGTGATCGGGTTGATGTGCACATTTGTCATAAGCTTCACTCTGGAATTGGTCTTTGGATATGCGCACACTGCACGAATATACAGAGCTTCCCGCCGTTGACGTAGGGTGCGTCTCAATCAACTCCCTAGCTTTCTAGGTCGTGAACCAGTATATCGTGTACACTAATTCAGGCTCTGGTAAGGACAGTAAGGATCCTGACTCACTACACATTTTTGAAAAACATATATCGCGTGTCATTATGTATAGTGAGGTCGCTCACATGATTTATTTTGTGCTTCAGAACTTCCAATAAAGGAACATAGTGAGCATCGATGCTCCCTGGTTTTTATGGTGCATTGTGGGACTTTTTAGGGAGCGAACGGTTCAGTACACTACGCTTGAGACAGCCCTTAAAATGGCCGACTCCCTGATCAGTGCCCTGACTACTGAACTAGGGAGCTGATTGAGATGACCCGTATACTAACCATCCAGCCATCGCTTCTTTTCTTTGTTTTAAAAAGCAGGCTTACTATTGATCCATTTCGGGTCTGAAGCAAGGGCTGTCCTGCACCACTTCACAGACAATGAGTAGAAAGAAATGTTTAGAATGACACTACAGTCATTTATTAACCTATATTCTGGAAATTTAACTCAAATCTTCTAAACAGTGAACCCTTTTATTGAATAAATTTTTTATTCAATAAAAGCCATTTTTTAACTATATTCAACAATAGCCCGTTATGTGCGTCATACGTCATTACGCTATTTCTACGTCATTGCACATGCGCAGACCTTTCCAGTTTCAGTTTTCAATCCAATTAAACGTACGTACACTATGTATTTTTTTTCCGCTGCTAGGGGTCGCTAACCTCTTACAATAACAAAGGCGTAGTTTGATGACACAACATTTGCTAAGAATTATGGATCTTGTCGTCAACGTCAAGCCGACCGATCTAATAATGTTTATGGATGAGTAAATACATCGATGTTTTTATCATGACTGTGATATGAAGCAGTTTGGGATTGCTAAGAGACAGCTATCAGCTCCACACGGGACGCGAGTCCCGCGGATATAAAAGGAATATGGACATTTCATTCTACCGAACTACACGCAAGTGCAGAATTACAACTCACAGGTCAGTTTATTAAACTTCAGCTGTTTCACTTGGTCTAACATTACACTATCACACTAAACTGCATTTGAATGTGTTGAAATGTATGTTATTCTGTGTTAGTTTGTCTATATGAGACTAGCAGTAAGCTAGATCAACATTAGAATAACATACAGATCATATTCTAACATTTTATCATTGTTGAACTATATAACATTGATTAGTTTTATGTAAATGTGCTCACCTGTTTAATAAAGTACATGTACTGTAGGAGCGGTCGGAGTCTCGGACGTGGAGCTCTAGGCATCTCGAAAACACAGCGCTGATATTGATTCTCGTTTTAGTTCTCCTTTTTTATCCAAAGTCTGCTTGCCATGGTCCATAATGTTTGAACGAAACAACAACAGCGTGCAAATAGACATTGCAAACTACACAGTTGTCCACGTCTGTCGCCTTGGTTACTATCAGAGGGCTCTGGTTACTATGGCAATACGAGCGGAAACCAGGGAGAACGCGGATATGACGCCATTGACGGCGACAAAACGGAAATAAAGAAACGTGCCGTGTCTTCGAATTAAATTACAAATTTCTCCTGGTTTGAAAGTTGTTGGAAACGTACACAACTAAAAAAAATATATAACATAGATATAGTGATTTTTGCTGTTTTTAAAGCAAAACAGTTACATATTGTACCTTTAAGTGTTTGATTTTGACATGTATTAAAAACCTCAGTGACTGTCACACATCTTCTCATTTTACTTTAGTGGAAAAGAAGCCAAATCTTTTTTTAAATAAAAATAAATAAATTATAATTATTACCAGGGCTTGACATTTATCTTCTTTTTGCTCACCAGCTACTGTGGCGAGTGGTTTTCCAAAGTTACTGGCCACTCAGCATTTTCACTGGCCACAATTTTGACATTGGTACCATGGGGGATGAACTGCCATATACGTGTAGATATTTTTAATGTTATCTCATAATTTGGCAGCAGGTATATTTGGCTGCTGTCACTTTAAGACCTGACGCACAAATCCATTATACTGTTACACGTGCATTTCCTTTCTCAAGTGTTTACGTTCACTTAAAACATACTCGCCAAGACCGCCATTTTGACATTATTTTGTGTGCATTTGGCCGTTTAAGCACAATAAGCAGCAAAAAAAGAACTAAATTTAGTTCTGAGAACTACTTTAAAAAAATCTGCAGGAATTATGCGCAATCCCACAGCGAAATTCAAGCCCTGTAACAGCAACAATATTCACCTGGAGCAAATGAAACAAGTGAGTGAGGGGAGGCGGGTTTGTGTGTCAACTCCTAGAGAGATCATGAGAGAGCGAGAAAGCGCAGCTGGTATCGTGCATCTATTCTGTGGAATATTAGTATGGGAAGTGTTTCAGATATTTCAGTATCGATATGTATTAAAAAATCTATATTTTTGACAACACCACATTGCACTTAGTTTATAATTTCAAAATAAATATTTTTGACAACACTACATTGCACTTAGTTTATTTATATTATATTTCAGATGGCTTTTTAAAAAACTACAATTGAGAAATTTATATAGGCTATAATATATAAAATTCAAGTAGGAGTGACTGCGTTACACGCCACTGCTGAAATCCACCCGCATTTGGCGGGTGTTAATGTCAAGCCCTAATTATTACTCAATAACATGAGACATTTTTAGCCTTTACCCACCAAAGCAAAAATACAAGGTCTAAAATCAGCAAAGGGAGGAAACTGGTAAAGTAGGACAATTAAGTTTCTGTATGTTTAATCTGTTTTCCTGTATGTTGTGGATATTTCACTTTTCACTTAAATGGTTTTGTGTAACTGGCTAATCATCAGAAAATATCTCACTGTATTCATCATAGGTCAAACAGTTCTGTGCCGTATTGCTGTTTTCTGTGAATATTCAACATCTAAATAATATGCCAACAAAAATGTAACTTTAAAAAAATTATAAAAATACAGTTTCATGGCCATTCAGAAATATAGTACATTTTCTCAATTCGCTTGTCAAGTGTGTAGAAAAAAAAAAGTTTAATTTACACCCTGTCTATAACGATTAATTATATTCTTAACCCCTTCAGCACCTGCTAAATGAAATCTGCATATCTTCTATAAGGTGTATAAAGTGTCAAGTTTGTCTTGCTTCTCCCTTTTGTCCTTACAAATTATCAGGCCTTCAGAATCTACATTTCTCAATCAGGACATATAGTCAGTTTACATTCCATCCACCGTCTCCATACATCACCATAGCAACAAAACATTTACAGTACACAAAGTACATGCATAGCACATGCATAGCGCATGCAAGTGCATCTGAACCTCTAACCCGCAGATGTCAGATTGGAAGAGGATCTCTGACAGGCGCCAGCAGAGCTGCAGCATCCTGTATATGTGTGTGATTAATTAGCCCAACCACGTGTTCAGTCCTCTTGTCAATACTCATCATCGTTGGCTAGAACCCCAGCAAAGAATCGCAAACACCTTATCTGTTAACACACATACATATGCATGGAGCCCAAACTTGTTTCCAGTCACGTGGAAGGGAGATCAGGCCTGTAATTGGTGCTCTGATGTTGTGTGGGGAAAGGAATTTAGTTTTTTTGTCGGGTTTTAAAATACATTCATCTGGTTTTAAAATAAACACGTCTCTTGTCTGCGACGTCTCTGACGCGGGGCTTTTGTTTATAGCTAATGGCCCGTGATAAAACCATCATGAAACCATTCAATGCAATCCTCAATCTGTTGTCTTTTCATCTTCACACAGCTGTTTTGTCAAATTCAAGATTTTAAAACCCAGATGCACAGCAGATGATGAGAGAATCTGACACACGAGTTTAATACGTCAAAGGCCCCTAACGAAGCATTGTCAGAAGCTCACGAAACATTGATGGCGGTATAACGGTGTGCATAAAAAAAATGATCTGATTTGCTTTTTTCTCCTTTTGTAGGATGCATCCATCGCTCATCGATTCCACATTATGAGAGAGAAACATCCAGAAAAGTTTAACAGCAGGTACCGCTCTTTCTCTATCTCTGTGTCAACAGCAAACACTTCACCAACACTGCATCTTAACTCCCACTGTTTTGTCTGTCATCTCGTTCTGTAAGCTCGCCAGCGTGTCTGCTGGGTTTATTGCCCTGGTGTGTTTTTGAAACTCCTGCCATGCTTTTACTTCCCTAAATTTAGATGAAGATGTGGGATTGTATTGTTATGGATCCCAAAATCTGATCTTGAGCAGGATAACCTTCTTAGAGCCAGATTTACTAAACAGGGCAAATTAGCGTGAGAGCGCAATCACATAAAAGTGCCAATGGGAGTGGAAAGTTCTGCGCATGATCTACTGATGACGCACACATTAATGAACAATGACGCAGCCGGATCATTTCCATAATGACCAACACAATCTAACAAGAGCAGCGCAATTTAGCGTCTGGACATGCTTTAAGATATGTTTTTTTTCGGTCGTTAAATAATGGTGCAAATACCAGTAAATTGACTAGCGCAAACCTTAGTAATCACCTTGCATGATTCATTTAAATACTCTCCTCCCATAAATCCCATTAATGTGATACTAGAAGTTAATATGTGCTTAAGAGATTTAGAAAGATTGTTTAAGGCCACAATCTTCAAGATTAAGGACTAAATGCACCAGTAGTGGATAGGATGTAGTATGATAAAAAATGTATTAATTAATTATAATGATAATATACACTTATAGTATATATATATATATACAGTGCTGGGTACATTACTTGAAATTTAAGTCCATTACTGATTTCAAATTACATGGCAAAAATTGTAGTTAGTAAAGTAATATATTACATTTCACATTTTTGAATACTTTTAGATTACTTTTGACCTAATCACATTGAATTGAATTGAAGAGAATAATATTGTACCATATTGATATAAAAATACTAAGAAAAATGAAAACACATTCAATCCTTTATCATCAACAACATGAAGTGCATTAAACTAGAAGACTTTCTGAATGGATATAATCGATATGCTTTTTTAGAAAGGAAAATTTCAAATGTGAAAAAGAAGAATTAGGGAGAATCAATAAATTCTGAATGATTTACTGCCATTGTGTGAATAATATTTAATCATGTAATCAATAACATAGTAATTGTAGTCTGATTACAAGTATTTTAAAACATAATATAATATCTAATTACAAGTACTTAATTTAGAGGATCTGATTACTTAATCCAGATTACATGTAATCAGTTACTAGCCAATACCACCCCTACCAGAAAATCCCACAATCTGAATATTAGTATGGATTTTTGTAAGGCTTAATGTTGAGAGCCAACTCTAAATAAATTGATTTCCCTAAAGAGGCTAAACATTGTGGCTCTCTGTGGTGTTGTTAATACTTTGTCCTGTTTGTTTAAGCCACCCTGCTCAACCAATGGTGTAAATTTGGGGTGGGATTTTTTGTTTGTCTAACCAATAGTAGACCTGTTTGAAAACATTCATTACTTTTGCATCTGCATTTAGTGATGCTAAATAGAGATATTATACACTTCACCTTTATTTTATCATATATAGTATATTGCTATTGGAGTAACATAGTGACACAGGTTTACTCAATGTAAATAGATGTACTATTTCCTAATCTTTTAGCACTAGCAGAGCTTTCAAGCAACAGATGTAGGTGCTCCTTTGTGTTGGAGTGTTTCATTCTTTGCTGAAAGGATCTGAGTGATGTGGAACATCTGTGATTAGCCCACGATGTGTGCACCTTCTAAT
Organism: Squalius cephalus; assembly: GCF_949319135.1. NCBI lineage: Eukaryota > Metazoa > Chordata > Actinopteri > Cypriniformes > Leuciscidae > Squalius > Squalius cephalus. The sequence goes on along the minus strand of NC_137132.1, from coordinate 23,679,475 downwards.
GATGAGCAAATTTGATATCCATGCTCCCATTAATATTTAATGTCCCAATAAGTCAGTACGAACGCAGGCGAGTAATTGGTTGGGTAATTGAATTTGCTTGGGTAGTTTGACATCATTTTTCCATCACCGTGATGACACAAGACCTTCAGGAGAGTCTTTTAATAATCAAATGATAATTATACTTTCTACGTGCGATACTATTTTTCAAAGCTGGCGAGCAGATAACATTTTAATTTGAGGAAATCAGGATTGGCCAGAAGACAGAAGGCATGAATGTTGACTGTTGATGTTGATTCAGATCTGTGTGGGACATATAATCAAACAGAATTCTGATCACACAAGAGTCTGTGTACAGGAACCGTTTTATACCACTGTGTCTTTTGAATAATGATTAAGATATTTTAAGAAAATTATACCATCTGTTATTTGAATTTGATAAATAATTCACATGAGAGAATGGGTTTAGATCTCTCTATTACATAGTATCTTTTCTCCCTCAATAATGTATGATCATAGTTAGGAAGGTATTGCAGATTTTTTTGTTGGATTTTTCTAGAAACCTTTTACAAATATATAACTGTTTTAATATATCATCATATTACTGAAGCAAAGGCCATGCATATCTTGCTTACAGTTAAAGGTGCTGGAGGGTTTTTTATAGACTTTGATGCATAGGGGTCATTGTATGAAATGGGGGCTATTTCAAGTTCGATAGGTGGATTTTAAAGTACATGTATGTATGTATGTATGTGTGTGTATATGTATATGTGTGTATATGTATGTATGTATATACAGTGAGGAAAATAAGTATTTGAACACCCTGCTATTTTGCAAGTTCTCCCACTTAGAAATCATGGAGGGGTCTGAAATTGTCATCGTAGGTGCATGTCCACTGTGAGAGACATAATCTAAAAAAAAAATCCAGAAATCACAATGTATGATTTTTTAACTATTTATTTGTATGATACAGCTGCAAATAAGTATTTGAACACCTGAGAAAATCAATGTTAATATTTGGTACAGTAGCCTTTGTTTGCAATTACAGAGGTCAAATGTTTCCTGTAGTTTTTCACCAGGTTTGCACACTGCAGGAGGGATTTTGACCCACTCCTCCACACAGATCTTCTCTAGATCAGTCAGGTTTCTGGGCTGTCGCTGAGAAACACGGAGTTTGAGCTCCCTCCAAAGATTCTCTATTGGGTTTAGGTCTGGAGACTGGCTAGGCCACGCCAGAACCTTGATATGCTTCTTACAGAGCCACTCCTTGGTTATCCTGGCTGTGTGCTTCGGGTCATTGTCATGTTGGAAGACCCAGCCTCGACCCATCTTCAATGCTCTAACTGAGGGAAGGAGGTTGTTCCCCAAAATCTCGCAATACATGGCCCCGGTCATCCTCTCCTTAATACAGTGCAGTCGCCCTGTCCCATGTGCAGAAAAACACCCCCAAAGCATGATGCTACCACCCCCATGCTTCACAGTAGGGATGGTGTTCTTGGGATGTACTCATCATTCTTCTTCCTCCAAACACGTTTAGTGGAATTATGACCAAAAAGTTCTATTTTGAAATCTCCAACAGTGGACCTTTTTTCACCAAGCTGCTTGGCAATTTCCCCGTAGCCCTTTCCAGCCTTGTGGAGGTGTACAATTTTGTCTGCCTTTAAAATGTCCACCTCCACTCCATTTATTATCCTAAATTAGATGCACCTGTTTGAGGTCGTTAGCTGCATAAAGACACCTGTCCACCCCATACAATCAGTAAGAATCCAACTACTAACATGGCCAAGACCAAAGAGCTGTCCAAAGACACTAGAGACAAAATTGTACACCTCCACAAGGCTGGAAAGGGCTACGGGGAAATTGCCAAGCAGCTTGGTGAAAAAAGGTCCACTGTTGGAGCAATCATTAGAAAATGGAAGAAGCTAAACATGACTGTCAATCTCCCTCGGACTGGGGCTCCATGCAAGATCTCACCTCGTGGGGTCTCAATGATCCTAAGAAAGGTGAGAAATCAGCCCAGAACTACACGGGAGGAGCTGGTCAATGACCTGAAAAGAGCTGGGACCACCGTTTCCAAGGTTACTGTTGGTAATACACTTAGACGTCATGGTTTAAAATCATGCATGGCACGGAAGGTTCCCCTGCTTAAACCAGCACATGTCAAGGCCCGTCTTAAGTTTGCCAATGACCATTTGGATGATCCAGAGGAGTCATGGGAGAAAGTCATGTGGTCAGATGAGACCAAAATAGAACTTTTTGGTCATAATTCCACTAAACGTGTTTGGAGGAAGAAGAATGATGAGTACCATCCCAAGAACACCATCCCTACTGTGAAGCATGGGGGTGGTAGCATTGCTTTGGGGGTGTTTTTCTGCACATGGGACAGGGCGACTGCACTGTATTAAGGAGAGGATGACCGGGGCCATGTATTGCGAGATTTTGGGGAACAACCTCCTTCCCTCAGTTAGAGCATTGAAGATGGGTCGAGGCTGGGTCTTCCAACATGACAATGACCCGAAGCACACAGCCAGGATAACCAAGGAGTGGCTCTGTAAGAAGCATATCAAGGTTCTGGCGTGGTCTAGCCAGTCTCCAGACCTAAACCCAATAGAGAATCTTTGGAGGGAGCTCAAACTCTGTGTTTCTCAGTGACAGCCCAGAAACCTGACTGATCTAGAGAAGATCTGTGTGGAGGAGTGGGCCAAAATCCCTCCTGCAGTGTGTGCAAATCTGGTGAAAAACTACAGGAAACGTTTGACCTCTGTAATTGCAAACAAAGGCTACTGGACCAAATATTAACATTGATTTTCTCGGGTGTTCAAATACTTATTTGCAGCTGTATCATACAAATAAATAGTTAAAAAATCATACATTGTGATTTCTGGATTTTTTTTTTTTAGATTATGTCTCTCACAGTGGACATGCACCTACGATGACAATTTCAGACCCCTCCATGATTTCTAAGTGGGAGAACTTGCAAAATAGCAGGGTGTTCAAATACTTATTTTCCTCACTGTATATGTGTATATACATGCTTGACATGTACTTTTAAATAGAACAATGTACTTTTAAATAGAACAATTCAAAACGAAAGAAAACAGACTGCTCTCTGCTTATGTAATCCGTATGAAATGTGCATTTCTCTCTGGTGCGTTCACTACTGCGAAGATCGCGAGTCAGCATTGTCAACTTCATCTTTGCAATCATCCCCCCCACCCCCCCAAGAATCAAGGTTTGTATCGAATCGTGGGTCAAAAATTGTGATACGAACTGAATCGTGGGTTTGGTGTATCGTTACAGCCCTAGTTACTTCATACAAAATGTTTTTAGACCATTAACCATATTGCTTTAGGCTAGCAAGCATAGGTCTAACAAATCTATGTTAGGCCATTGGTACAATTTTGCCAGTCTTCTCTTTCTTAATATAACATAGCACTGAAATTAGCATCTTTTTCATGACTTTTTGGCTGTTTTCTCCATGCAACTTTTCCAATCTTTAACATGTTTTTCCTGTTAACACTGCTTGTTATTGAATGTCATTGCATTGACCTTAGCGAAGACACAAATATTTGATCGGCTTAATGAGCAACCCAACAATGGCCAATTGGTTTTTAATTATAACACGCCATCGTCTTGTTGATAACGGACGCGGGGTCTTGAGCGAACCCGGCTCCCTAGTTTTATTTGCACCTCGGGTGATTACCAGGAGGAAAGTGAGAAGATTTGACACTTTGCAGATAGATTAATTTACTGCTGGAGTAAGACCAGAGGGTGATAATGAGGTCGAGGATTAAAAGCAGACAATCAGTGTGGCAGCGTCGCGTGGACTTGTTAAAGTACACTTTCTCTCTCATCGCTGATCATTCATGCGCTTCCAAGATAATCTCTGTCTTCAAGATAATCTCTGTCTTCAAGATGATGAGAAAAAGGAGAAAAGAAAGTGTCTCAGTTGTCTTCGGCTTTGGGAACTTTATTATTACACTACGTGTGCTGTCTTTTTAAATGTGTGGTCTTGTGGTTGTCTCCTTCAGAAATAACCATGTGATTGCATTTTCCACCACAATACCATAGTAAAATTGTGCTAAGTTGGTATTATTCATCACTGGCATCTAAAAAAAACAAACAAAAACAATGCCGTTTGCCGCCTGTTACAATGTTTGATGCAGATCCCATATTAAATTCAGATTTGACGATACTAACAATAATAGCTATATAGTATCGTAGTGAAAAAAGTCAAACTTAATCTTTCCACATAAGTTATTTTAAAAGAATATTTAAACCCCTCAAATTACTTTTTTTCCCCTTTTTTTCCAAATCTTTTTATTTTATTTTTTTTCCCCTTGGATACAAAAAATAGATTTTCCATGCATCTGTTCATCTGTATGCTGTTTACTTTCACTTTTATTTTTTTCTTAATTTTTTTTTATCAGTACTGTTCAAAAATATTTTTTTTAAAGAAGGAAATTAAGTTAACAAGTGTCCTTGTTACATATGTAACATGTACTTATCATAGTAATTAGAGTAAATTATGCATAATTACATGCAATTAACCCTAAACCAAAACCTAATCCTACCCTAACCCTATAGTAAGTACATGTTGTTAATTATTATTGCTCAGTACTTAAATATATAATTACACTGTAACAATGACATCTTAAAATGAAGTGTAACCGAAATTAATATTTTGATTTTGATATTTATTACTTCAATTTCAAATAAATGCTGTTCTTTTAAAATGTATATTTCTCAGTGAATCCACAAAAAATTTGTTTCCACCAAAAAAATAAATAAATTTGTTTTCAAAAATGAATATGAATTGTCTGAGCAAAATTTCAGCTTTGCTATCACTGGAATAAATTACATTTTAAAATATATTGAAATAGAAAACTCTTATTTAAAATTGTAATAATATCACAGTATTACAATTTTACTGTGTATTTGATCAAAAAAGTGCCGTCTTCTTTCAAAAACATAAAAAAATCTTACCGACCCTAAACTTTTTGTTTTATTTTTACAATTTTTAAAGACTTGCTCAAGGCTTTTAGTTGTTAATTATTGCATTGTAGCCATTTTCACATTCACGCCAAGTGTTATTAATGTGTGATTTATTTTAGCCGTATGATACTGACCAGGGAGGAGTGCTTGAGCTCTACTGAGCCGTCTTTGAAACAGCCTACCGCTGACCAGAGTGTCTCCTTAAGGGTGACATGCTCAGCCGGAGGCGGTCATCTTTAATTATTCTCTGTTTAACCTTTCCTCAAGTCGGAGGGAGGCTGAACCATAGAGGGCCGTTTAGCGTAATGAGGGTCCTCATCAAAAAGCTAATGCAGGAGCTAAGACTGTTTGACCCACTGCTCTCTCTCTCTCTCACACACACGTAAGCCATCGCACCAGGGCCCAGGGCACCAGCGCTATGCACACTGCTCCTCATTTCAAATGAAATCGCTGGTCTGACTGGGGTGTCATCTATAATTAATGACCACTTCAGAGTGTAATTTATTGAGATCTCACCTGTGGCCCTGTCCCCATCCCTGCTGGACTTTCAAACCCCTCCCAGCTCCACCCACCTCCTCATGTTCACACACTACTTGCACACAGAAATAGCGGACAACTCCACCTGATGTTTGGCACTTCACATACCTAACGTTAGAAGATGATCTCACACGTTGCACAACCATGTAGTCAGGTATTTTTCCGACCACAGACCGCAGTTCATTCAAAATATACTCATATGCTCACCATTATGTTGTTCCAAACCGGAATGATATTCTTTAATCATTGAAACACAACATTTAATAAATGCCTCAGTGTTGGGGTCCGTTAGGGGTACCCCAAAGTCAATGGGGTCCAGTGTTGTTTTGGACCTCAATTTCATTGTTCGGATTTTTTTTTAAAAAGAGTTAAAATTGACCTATAAGTCACATGGACCACTTTTATCATACTTTTATGGTGCTTTTTGTCATTTTGGACTTTGACCGCCATCTTTCAAAATAAAGAACAATACTGTTCAAAAGTATGGGGTTGGTAATATTTTTAAAAATGTTTTTTAAAGAAGTTTATTATGTTTACCAAGGCTTTGTTTATTTGATCAAAATACAGTAAAAGATTCTGGATAGAAAGTAAGAACAAACATCATTTATTTGAAATATAAATATTTTGTAGCATTATGATTGTCTTTACTGTCACTTTTGATCAATTTAATTAAATTAAAATAAATGACTGACTCCAAACTTTTGAACACAAGTGTATAAAATATAGAAATCACAACAACCTCCCTTTCATTAGTGGGTTTATTGGAAGACCCCATTGCGTTTGATTTCAGATCGATGGCCATCCGCCAGATCCTCTATGGTTCAGTCTCATTCATGTTTGTAGACGTGCCAGGACTTGCTGTCATCTGATTACCTGTGTTGCATCTCTTAGACTCAGTTGGCAGATGCTGGTCTCCATCTGCAGGGCCTTACTGGAGCAGAATTCCACAGGGAAGCCCTTACTGTACAAGAGAATGAGTGTTATACATGTGCACTGATGACTGTTGTGTATCACAGATCACTTGCACACAACAGAGCTGTAGTTGAGTTTTAGGTGTCGATGTGCACTTGGTCCCTGTGGTATGGCCAGTAGTCAGATAAAGCCCAGCGGTACTAGAAAGGCCTCCTTTCCCTGCTGAGATCTCCGGCAACCTCTTCAGTACCCGCAGCCCCATGTGGAGCCACTGACTCCTGCAGGGCCGCCAGCTGTCAGGGAACCTCTCCTCCTTCACACTCTCCAGCCATTAACCATCACTCGGAGTCGAGAGATCCTACTCTACTCGCATGACAGGCCTCTCTTTACTCTTTTCAGTCCAAAATGCGCACACACCAAACTATTAAAGCTTAGTCTTTTGGTTGGTTTAAAGTTATTAACATAAAAAAAAAGCTACCTGCTAAAAGCATTACTCTTTCACTGAACTTGTTGCAATGCATTCTGGGATTGTTACTCCACAAAGGATACCTGCCTTTAGAATTAGTTCAAAGCAAGGTATTTTAAGAGGCAACATAATGGATTTGGATAATCTGGATTACATAATCAGATTCCTAATATTAAATACTTGTAATTCGATTATATTACACTTTAAAATACTTGTAATCAGACATATACAGTTACTATATACAGTTACTTTTTAGTTACATGAATACTTCATATTCACAAAAAGGCAGTGAATTATTAAAAATGTACATATTCTCCATAATTCTTCTCATTTTTAAGATTCTCCCCAATTTTACTTTTTACATTTTCCTTTCTAAAATAGCCTATTGCTTGTATATGTTTGGAAAGTCTTCCAGTTTTGTGGAATTGCACACATAAGAAAACTGAGAAGCCACACAGCATAAAAGTAAAATATTTTTAGTAAGTGTTTTATTTTAATTGTTTCATTTTAACATATTTTTACTTAATTATTACCTTTTAATTAATTTCAGAACCCCCTGCTGTTCCTATGCAAACCCCATCTTGAGAAAGTCTGACATGTTTAATGCACTTCACGTTGTTGATAACGAAGAGTGAAATAAATTTTCTTTCTCTCTGCATTTTTATATGCTAATATGCTACAAGATTATTCTATTCAAATCAATGTGACAAATGAGTTAGGACAAAAGTAATCAAAAAGTAATCAGATTTTATTACCTAAAATGTGCAACGTAATAGATGACGTTACTAACTACAATTTCCATCATGTAATTTGTATTCAGTAATGGATTACAGTCTGTAAATAATCTACCCAGCACTTGTAATATGCACAGTGTATATATATGTGTGTGTGTGTGTATGTATATATATATATATATATATATATATATATATATATGTACTGTATGTATGTATATATGTACTGTATATATGTATTGTATGTGTATGTATATATATATATATATATATATATATATATATATATATATATATATATATATATATATATATATACACACTGTATATTACAAGTGCTGGGTAGATTATTGGGTATATATATTAAAGATTATTGGCTATGTATATTACAAATGGGTATATATATATATATATATATATATATATAATATTTAAGTTTTGTATGTTTTTTTTTTTCCTTAACATTTGTTTTTATATTTCTAGTATTTCACATATCGGTATATAAAAAATATTTTTTAATAATTAATTTGAATGTTTTTGAAAGATATCATATAAGGCTGCATTTATATGATAAAAATACAATAGAAAACTGTGAAATAACTTTTCTATTTTAATATATAATTAGTGTTTTTAAGCATGATGTCCATTGGGTTTTAGAGGGTTTTACAGTTTCAGGACAAACCCTAATCAGAATGTTTGAAGAGTATCACAGAATCACCCCAAACTCGTGTCAAGCCTCTCTCTCTCTCTCTCTCTCTCTCTCTCTCTCTCTCTCTCTCTCTCTCTCTCTCTCTCTCTCTTTGAAGTGTCATGTTCTACAAAACAGTGCATCAGAGCAATCCTGACAGAGGTAGTTATATCAATGTGATATTTATCACCTCAGATAAAGAAGAAATTAGTGTGAGAATGAGGTCGTACATCACTACAGGTTAGATTAGGTGTCAAAAGAAAAATCGATGACAAGACCATGTTTGCCTTCCTCAGACGCAGCAGAAAGTGACGAGAGGCAAAGTCGCCTCGGGTCGACAACGCAACCATCACACTTTCCCTCAGGTCCCTATTCAGTACCACTGCAAAGACACATAGTTGACACAATGTTGATTCGCAACACTTTATGTAAATTTTTCGTACTTTGTTTGACTCGGTAACCTCATTTACACCTGTTTCAATGTAAGAATAATCCAAAATTTCATTCCAGCCCTCCTAGTGTGTGCATGGATCTTTTCTACAGTCTTTAGTGCAGATGTGACCCGTCTATCAGCCCTACTTGTGTGCGTCGGTGAAAGGGAACAGAACAGATGGGAATCCGATTGAAGAGATGAGATGCTCCTAATTACCTAATGAGCAAAGGGATCGGCTTGATTTGTCGCTTTAGCACTCTTGTTAGGTTAAGTGGAGGGAATCGACTAAGGAGCAATCTTGGCACAATCTATCCTGATCTTTTGCTCAAATGTTTGCAATACTGGAACTCAGAGGTGAAGTCTAGCGAAAAGACACGTTGTCTGAAGTCTACAGTATGTTAGAGATCCTGATAAACTTCTATAATGTTCTATAAATATTTTTTAGTCTTTTCTTCATTGCCATAATCTTTGGCTAAACATCTTTGGCTTTTATTGTTTTATTTTATTATTTACTTTGTTCCAAACCTGTTTTTTTTCCTACCTTTCTCACAAAACGAGACTTTTGATCTTTTACTTTTTATACAAGTACAGTTTACCTTGACCACTTCTCTTGTCAAAAATATCATAAAGCATCATAAAATTTATATTGGTATGCAAACTATATTTAAGTCGTAACTATATGTAATATAAAGCTGTATGAAGTTTCTTTAGTTGTTTAAAAAAATGCATCATATTTATTTAGAACTAAATTTTCTTTGAGAGAATTTGAAACAAATTATTAGTGAGAGTTCCAGTCAAAGTGAGTTCAAATGATGTAACGCAGACACCCCCGTACAGTGTCTGTTAACCTTCTCATTCAGATTAAATATGACTTATGCTAACAAACCAATGCAGCTTTTAATTAGACATATAACGAAGCACATGTTAATCCAGGCATCCAGTATGTCCTGAATGTATGTGTAACTGTAAGTACACACTGGGAGGAGAGTTTTCAGCCTCCGTCACAATGAAGAAGTGTGTGTCCGTTTAATCTGTGAGGTGTGCATTGCCCATCTCTCCGTGTGCGCCGTGTTTTCCTCATCAGTTCTGCCGTATATTGACCATGTTGCACATTATAAATCAAAGGCAGCGAGGTTCTCCTGCAAGTGGCTAATGAAAACTCATTTTTAACATCACTAAATGGTCCTGACAAAAAGTCTAATGAGGAAATCAATAATTCAGCGATTGTTGTCCTGCTTATACTAATAGATCCAGGTTGTTGGGGCTGGGATGCAGTGAAGAGGGGGCCATTTTTTATTGCACAGTTTCTGCACATCAGCGTGTTTTAAAAGGTTTTCTTCCCGCCGCGGACGCCTGATTGATAATCTGTTGTGGATTTGCGACTGATGCGAGGATTTTGGTCGGATTCAGTTTATGGGCATTTAAGAAGTGCTGTTACCATTAATACAAATTTAATCCATTCTGTGTGAAATTGGGTGAAGAGTACCTGTCACCTCCCTTTTAATTATAGAGGCACATATTGATGTTAGATACATAATGCATCTTTTCTGTATTTATATTTTATTGTACAATTCCACAAATGTTTTTTTAATACACTCTTAAAAATAAAGGGTCCAAAAGGAAGTTTTCACAGCGATGCCATTGAAGAACCAAATTTGGTTCCCCAAAGAACCTTTTAACGATCAGTTCTTAACTTTTTTTTTTTCTTAGTGTGTTGAACGTTCAAATTATCTAAAGAACCCTTTTCTACTACATTTTGTGCAATAGAAGGTTCTTCATGCAACCATCAATGCCGATAACAAACCTTTATTTTTAAGAGTGTACCATGCTAACAATCACCATGGATCTCTGCATGCTTGTTAATCTACTCCAAAAACGAAAGCATTTTTATTGTTTTCATGCCACTTACTTACTACGTCTTATTTTTCCTTTAACTAGATCCCATTTTTATGCTTGGGATTGTGTAATTCTCTAAATCTCTAAATCCTTGGTGTTTTGGTCTTTTCTGTAGAAGGTTCAGGTGTGTGTGTGTCTGCTGGTAATGAAAACAGATGGTGGTTTGTTCTGGTGAGGTCACTGATCATGATCCTGGTCCCAGAGAGACTTTGTGTGGGGTGGGGGACAGGGGTCCGGCTCCACAACCCACTCTTAATTGAAGGGGCAGCTAGATTACCCTCTCTGAACCCTAGCTGGGCTCTGTGATGGTAGGGGTTTGCACCATGTGCTTCAGTTTTTGAGTCGTCCTAGATCATTTTCATGCCAAGATGGGGACCAGACAGTCATTGTGAATTACTTTAGGTGATGCATTATTGTAAATTCATTCATTTTGATTTGAACCTACAGTCTTCCAATTACTAGTATGCTAGCACTGATAATAAAACTCTGCCCGATACAAATAAACTGTTAATTATTTAACAGTCCAATAACTGATAAATGACTAATTTCACTGAAATAATTGTTTTAAATGCTACAGGTAAATTTAGGCATCATGTAAGGAATAATTGATGACAGGCCATTGAATTATTAGAAAAATAATGCACACCGGAGGTGGTAACAGTGTTCGGCTGCAGCATCTCTTCTAACAGCGAAACTGTAAGTTGATCTGCTCCAAGCACAGCACTGTTATTACCTTGTGAGAAATGTCATGTAGCTTTTAAGTTGTTAAACTATTTTACTGATAAAATCATCAGAGCAGCACTGACAACACGTTTCAGTGCGAGTGTGTGTCCGTACTGTATCTGTGTGCGTTTCTGCGTTTGCCGTTTGTGTGTGTGAGAGAGAGAGAGAGTGGGAGAAAGAAAGTACATGCTTTTCATATATAATAAAACATAATTGTGTGGCAAAAACATGGAAATAATTTGTCATTTTTATCCTATTGTTTACTATATTTATTTGCTTGGTCAGTGTAATTTTGGTTTTATTTGCCGTTGTAAGCTGTAATGACCTGTGAAATAATTGAAATAATTTGACGAAGTGATATGGAACTGTAATGCAGTCAAGACCTGGCTGGAAATACTTTAGCCGTGCGTTTCCCTGAAATAATTGCACACCTTAGAAAGTTTTCCAACCAATCAGATTCAAGCATTCAACAGCCCTGTAGTATAAAATAGTATAATGTACAGTATGAAAAATGAATATTCATTTTAAAGCAACACCATGTAAGTTTTGCTCTCGGGGTCCCCCTACAGTTGGGAAACAGTATTGTCTTCTACTACTGTCATAAAATGTGTCATGGTTACACCAGGGGATACACTGGAGTTCTCACGTCTTGGGCAGACTGCCTGCGTTGCGTGTGAAATGTCTTCATCCCAGGTACAGTGGCATATATTTCAGCATGTCATATGAATATAATTTCATGGGTTTTATTTTTTTCAAACGCCAAAAGATCGCGTAGCTCACGTTTACAAGCCAGCATCATTATAGTAGCCTATTGGCTACTGTTTTACAGAATGGATATGCTAATTCAGTTCAATGTTTGTGTGGTAGGTAATAGCCATATATCATCAATATTATATCAAGCTACCATAGATGAATTTGCAAAGTTGAAAAATCGATTTTATAACCTGAGGCAAGACACTTTCACCAGAAAAATAAATAAGCAAACATGACTATCAGCCTGCAGTCATTAGGCTAGTTAGCCTAAAAGATGATTTTGTCCGTCTAATCATGTATTATTTACTTGCAAGAATGTAGCCCCTGCAAACTTGTACACGCCGTTTAGACATAGGCTTACTTCTGACTTTTTTTTTTGTCAATATACTTACTAGTCCAACAGCATGACAGCCAAGTCAACATCGGTCGGGCACCCCTCCTCCTCCTTTAGCTCACGTCAGCGAGCGAACGCTGGACCAATATTGATCCTCGTCCGGCCTTTGATTTTGTCACTCTCCCTTTTTCTCTTCCTAGTGTCCTCCAACAAAACCTTTGCCTTCTTCGGTTTCGTTGCTGCTTCGGTCATGACAACAACATACACACGCTATACCAGCCGGGAAACAAACGCTAGTTGGGCTCTCACGTCCGAATTTGAGGAAATGGGGGGTGAGGGGGAAGTGAGGTATGCTGTAAAGCAGTCGAATTTTGTAGTTCTTTTTGTGCTCGGGTTATACCCGAACCCCGAAGTTCCGTAGTGCCAGTAAAAGCGATACAGACCCTGTCAGGCTATGGCAGACGTGTCATTCAACCTATTGTAAGTCGATGTACCATCACAAGAGTCTTGGAAATATATTATGAAGGTTGAAAAACTACATGGTGTTGCTTTAAAATTTGATAAAGATTACATTAACAGTATTATTAAAAGTAAGGCATGTAATCACCTAAATGTTAAAATAGGGGAATTGTGCATGCACATTCAATTTTGGCTGATAACCATTATGGTACCAATATATCATCATGCATACCTAGTTACCAGCTCAGATATTTAACCACTACACTCGAAAGGGAGCAATGCCATAGAATAAATATTTTGGGTTCCTCAAAGAACCTTTTGGTGAAAGGTTCTTAAAATAAATATTTTTTCTTAATGCAAATAATATTTTTAAAAAATCTGAAGAACCTTTTTCCACTAAAAAGAACCTTTTGTGCAAAGAAAAGTTTCCATGGATGTTATGTCATGAAACCATAGATGCCAATAAATAACCTTTTCATTTTAAGACGCCACACTACTCACCTAATGATTAATAATGATCTATAAAAAATACATTATCCATAAAAATCTGATACAACTTGTTGGTTTCAGGATGAAGAATAAGCTTTGGTACTTCGAGTTTGGCACCTCGGAAACCTTCTCAGCAACTTGCAAGAAGCTTCATGATTATCTTGAGGTGGAGGTAATGATAATAAGTGAGAAACCACATGCCTTATCGCCCTTCTAACACTTAAACACCCCCTGCAAAACAACTGGAAGGAACTGTGGTGTATTGTTTTAATACAAGAAAAATACATTTTTCCAAAATGTCTTTCAGGATTTTGTTGTTTTTGGATTATAACAAAGAGCAATTTATTTTCAGTGTGCTTGTGCTAATACAACAGATGTAGATCTATTTATTCATTATTGATTGATCGATTGCAATTCTTTCCCATGTTTTTTTGTAGTGTGATGGTATCACCCTGAACCTCAGCAACATCTCATTGGAGGGCATCGCCGTCCTGAATATTCCCAGCATGCATGGCGGTTCCAACCTATGGGGAGAGAGCAAGAAACGGAGGGGTCACCGTAGAACAGGGAAGAAGTCTCCAGAAAAGAAGACCACAATTGTTGACCCCAAACAATTAATTTTTGCTGTCCAAGGTATACAAACGCATACTCGCATATCACAAATCATATTGTAGGCTACTATGCAGGGCAAAATGATTTAGATGTTGGGTTCTGAATCTGATTCCCATACAGTTTTTATTTTTATTTTTCAATCATTTGTCTTATTTTTGTTTTTATTTTTATTCATTTAATTTTACTAGGAGTCTAGTCAAAATTAGTTTCTGTGGTAATAGACATTATGCTAGAAATGTTGTCAATAGAGCTTAACTTGAATTGAACCTGGAACATTTCTTTAAGGGTCACCTTAACATTACTGGTTTGCAAAGTCCTTGTCTTCACACCTGATTAATCAAAGGCAACTTCAGAGAAACTTTTCTTTCATGATGAATATTTCACCAGTGACACATTGAATCATGGCGAGTGGCTTTTGTTTGGGTTGAAGGGGCGCAGTTTTAATGTCAGTGTTTGGGATTGTCAGTGGCTCTGTAATGGCTTGTGCTAGCGTTGGTGGACAGACCTGTCTAATCAAAGCAGACTCAACTATACCATGGTAAAACCAGGCTGATTGGGATTTCAATAACTGTACTTTCTAAAGGCTCACATACGTCTGCTGTTGCCACTAGCTGTGCTCAAGGGTACTGAAATGACTGCCATAATAAATCATGCAAATTCTTGTTTTTCGTACTACAAAGTTTGCATAATTTCAAGCTAAGTTGTGCAACTTTGGTTCTTTGTAGTCTCAGAATTATACGGTATGCCCTTGGACTGCCCACAGATGTTTAAGGCTTATTGTTATTGCACACATAACTAGAAAAGCAAAACTTACAAATCTGACAAGCTCTAATCTGATTGGCTGGCTTTACATGACTTTCTAGAGTAAGAGTACTGTACACAGGTTGTTTTTCGTACTACAAGTCCGCCTGAAATAATGAATAAATAAATGCCATAGTCCGCCAAGTTAGTGGTATCAGATCTTTGAAAGATATTCGACATTTTGTTTGAGGTACTTAGTAACTATTTAAGTATAAAAACATTACAACAAAGTTATAAGGTGAGATATAAAGTCCCATTTGTGATATTTAAAGTTACATTTTTTATCTCACATTATGTTTATCTCACAATCACATTTTGAGATTTAAAATCATAATGTGGATATAAAGTCATAATGCGAAATATAAAATCCCATTTGTGAGATATAAAATCAAATTGTGAGATATAAAGTCATAATGTAAAATTTAAAGCTTACAAAGCTCAAAGTCCACTCCAAAAGGAGATATTTTATTTAACAAAATCCACTTTTCAAGAACTACAATGAATGGCTCATTTGGACTACAACGCGTTTTTTCCGGGTTTTGTGAGGCCGTTACTCATTTAAATACGCAAAAAAAGGGGACGAGGCCTGGCTGAGCTACGATACAGTGTTGAGACAGTGTTGTCGCCATGTCAAAGATCACTGTTTTGTCCACCATTTCCAAAACTCATTTGTTTGACCTTCCTAAGGCTGACAAACTTAGAGTGGTTAAAATTGATTTTAAACACTGTTCCTGAACATTATAAACCCAACGTGTTTCTGTGTGCTGCACATTTTACGATGAACAGCTTCCAGAACTACAATGAAGGCTACGCACAAAAGCTTCTCCTGAAATGGAGCAGTTCCCACTTTGTCGGTACAATCTGTTGTTTATGGATTACAACTTATTAGTACGTCTTATTTTTTGTAGTAGCGTTTTCAATCATAAGTTTAGTTCCAATCATAATTTTTATGTTGCTATGATGTAAACAAATGGCAAAGCTTTGCCTTCGCTCGCTTGCTAGCCAACATTAGTGTTGATATAGTGTCTACTGTTGCTTTTGTAAGCTCTCGCTTTTGTAAGACTTGTTCTTGTTCATCACCCCTTAGGAAAATTAACCTTGGTATTGTGATCGATTACTGTTTATAGTGGTTCCGACAAATATCATGATTAAATGGTGTATAACATTGTATCTAAAATGTATAAGACATTTTTTAAAAACAACATACCACTCTAAAACGTTCTGTGAAATCCGTGCTTGCAAAGTCTGTGCATGAAATCCGTTCTAAATCAGGCTTGAATTGCTTTAAAATTGACGCCATCCTGAGTAGAGCTTGCAGTTATGGTATGGGGCGGGACATTTCACAAACACACGCTAACAAGCGGTGCCAATCACAACACAATGGGCTAGCTAACCAATCACAGCACATTTCGTATTTCAGAAGGAGGGGCTTTATCGAAACCGGAACTAAATGGCGCATTCGGGACAGACTGGGGAGAGAGGTGCTATAATAATGTAAAATATGTGAAAATTTATGTTTTTTTAACAATCAAACATGAAAGCATATTCTAGTCTAGTACACCACAAAAACAAAATGAAGACTTCATAAAGGGCATAATAGGAGCCCTTTAAAGTCACATTAAACTCCCATTTGTGAGATATAAAGTCAAATTTTTGAGACATAAAGTCACATTGTGAGACATGGTCATAATTTCTGACATAAAATTTGTGAGTGTATATATATATGCATTATGAGTATAATATTAAAGTGGTCATGAACTGCATTGTTTTATGTGATGCACTTGTGGTGATTTTTACATTAAAATTTTTAATAATTTAGAAATAAAAGGCATTTTTCCTACCCTGTTTTAGCCCTCTGATTTGAACTCTCTGTTTGAAGGGAAGTGTCTGCTGTGAGACTTGTGTAAACGCCCACTGCTGTGATTTGCTAACATTTTTTGTACATGAAATTGCTAAGTATTACATGTTTAACTCTCTCAAAAACTTTTAGCACGTTTTTACTATTACAGGTCTCAAGGTTAACTGATTGTGTAAAGTGTTGATTATGGCATTATATTTAGATCCATTGCATTATATTTAGATTGTGGCATGAAAGGTTGCAGTGATGAGCATTGTAGCCAATCACAGACATGTTGAGCACATGAATGCAGTGATCTTGTCATTGCAACTCGGTTTCTGCACTCTCACGAATGCTTTCATTTGAATTAACACTGTTACTTACATCTTGTCGCATTATAGTCGAGTCCATATCATAACAGTCTGTTTGCAAAGGCTGCGCCGACATTGCGACTGATTTACCAAAGAATCCACTGCGAAATATACCACTTACAAATAAATAATGCTCAACTCAGACATTCACATTGTTGAAAATGAATGTTGATTTTCTTCTGCAGAGGAGGTCTTTCACCTATCTATTACTTCATAAATAGACACATTCTAGGACGAGTTGTTCGCTGGGCTTAGTAACAATAAAAGCTGTTTTTGGACTAACAAGGAAGTTTTCAGTTCTGAAACTTACAGGATATTCTTATAGTATGATGACCTTTTATATATCAAAAGCTCAAGGAAAATTTAATTTCTCAGTTCATGACCCCTTTAAGTCACAATTACCTTTTTATCTTTTTATTACTCTGCGGCGGAAACGGGCTTCTGTAGTTCGCATACATTGTCGCACATACCAGTGAGTACATATTTAAGTACATTCTGGTCTATTTTAGCGTATTATGTATTTTCCATAAACCCGCCTACATTTTAAAAACAAACCAAACTGTGGTTCATCACTTTACATGCCGGTCAGACCAATTTACATTTTGGTGAATTGGCCAAATCCCGTCAAAGCACAAAGAACAATAAAGAGTTGTTTTTGAAATAAACACTTAGATGTTCCCTCCACGGAGGATCATCAAGGCAGAACGCTGTTCACTAATCTAGAAATGTGTACGCCGGTTGTCACCACGTTGGGGAAAATCATGCATCATGCCCGCTTTGAGAGCATTGATTGTAGTTTTACAGAATCTCTTTGGGCCGTTATCATGGGAACGTTTCGGATCACAGAGAGCAGAATGAAGGGTGAAACGTCTGAGCCTGTTTGAGTCTTACAATCACAGTATTTGATGTTCCCTGATGAGAAATCACCCATTTGAAAGAGATTGTCAGTTAGACTTTCTTTTTTACAGTGGTTAAAGTGTTTACTTGCTTGGCCCAGCTGCTTTCTTTTCAGTCAATAGGGGTGAAAATGAAATATAACCTCTAGTATGAGTATACTTATTCATGTTTTGTTCAGTATATCAATATCTGTACATTTACACGCCTTAACTCCATAGTATCTCATTCGTTAAACTCTTTAATCTGTCCACCTCAGTTAAACCCCAAGTACCAATCCATTATCTCAGTTGTCGTTAGTCTGTGGACGTCTTTCCAGTTCATCCAGCCCCTTGCACTCTTTAATTTCAGTCAATACGAGTCAGACGCTGATAAATGCACCCATTTGTATCATGCATGTTTGCTCTAATATCCTGCTGCATCCCTGCTGCATCTCTCAGTTGTGCTAAAGCAGTAACAGAGCGCTTTGCAAATAAAACCGCCTTCCGAAAAAGAGAGCAGGGAAGAAAAAACCTTTACGCTCCATTCTATTCTATTTACTCTGGGAAAGAAAGATCAATTGATTGGCGAGAAGGCGACCATGAGCCCAGGTTCGGACTAGAGAAGGCACTTAGCCCGGGCGCCTTGCTGGTGGTTTTGAAAGCCTTTGTAGATACGGCTTCATCTGAAGGAGCTCTGAAGGTGAGAGGCCTGTGCTTGTCAGATTAGTCGAGGGAGCATTAGCTGGATGGTAAACAGTGAGTGCATTAGCCCCAGAGGCCCGGCTCTCAGATGGGGTAGAGTCTGACCTTTCGGGAGCAGTTGAGTGGCCCCGCTGGTGACGCTAGGAGACAGGCCTCCTCAGGTGGAAGGGAATGGAGGCGGGCTGAATTATTCAGCATGGACGTGGGCTGCACTGGGGCTACTGATGTCCCCTGACACACTGTGTGAAAGCCCCCCCAACCCCCTCCTGCGTACCTCAGCCCTCCCTGCGCCTGTCGCTCCATGTGCGTCATGAGCAACACTGGCTGTTCAATCACACAGAAAAAAAAAAACAGGTGACAAGAAAACACCATTATCAGGTGCACACGGCTTGTGTACGTGTGTGCATGTGCAAAAGAAAGAGAGGTTTGTGTTGAAACGTGAAGGAGATTTGACATTTTTCAGTGTTAAAATACATTTTCTTATTCCAGCTTAGCATGCAGAGACTTTTAGAAAATTATTTGAAAGTTGATTTTCTCCCTGAAAAGTGTAAACACTGTTCTGCAACTGCACTGTTGTTTAAGCGTCACCTACAGCCTAGAATAGCAACAATCAATGGTGTCACGTGTCAGTTTGGGGCGGAGCTATCTGTTTGATTGGCAGTTTGATTGAGTGTTCAAGAAAACCATCCTTTTCGCAATTCCTTTTGGTAATTCTAGTAGTGGCGAATGTTATTTGTAGATATAGAGGTTAAGGTTTGGCCGGTTAACCCCTGCTGGTGGATGCCGTAACTACACCATTATGTGGGCAAAATTCTTCTTCAAAATCTTTCTTAACTGGCAGCCATTCAAAAATGTTTTAATGAGCATTCATTTTAATTTATTTATAATTCAATTTAATTAAAATGTTTCACATTTTAACTTATTTTTGTTATTTGATTTACATTTTTTGTTTAATATGAATATTAGTATAGCCTAAAGTTTTGTATGTTTCACCAGCTCTAAACAGCATGACATTTCTGTTTATTTCTACTTCTACTTCTACTTTCTACTGCCTGGATCTTGCGCGATGGCATTAATGGCTCAGGTGATTGACTAAAAAACACTGTAACTGAGTGCCAATGAAGCAATTATACCAGCATGCAGAAACTTTGTGAGCATCATTTCCCAGCCGAACATCACCTGTCATTGAAATGAATGGAAATGCTAACACTGGTTTAATGTAACTTCTAGTGAAGTGTTTCATCTGTGTTAATACTCTGTTAAATTCTCATTTGAAATAGATGACAGTTCCCAGAGCATGAAGCAGTAGGTAGAGAGTGTTCTCCGCTCCCTCAGGCATTTAGAAATCCCCTCAGCCTGACTCTGACGGTATCCTCTGTGTGAGCTCTCAGCCTCACGAGTCGGCAAGCCTGAACCTTTTAAAGAGCAGAGCCACAGTGGTCAAAGGACTGTGTACACTCATACAAACACACACTCAGTTCCTACTTCTCACACTTTTTCAAATCCCAGCAAGGCCTTGTTCACAGCCTGTCTCCTTGACAACAGCTGAACACAGGTTTGGTACAACAATCCAGGCATTTGTGTTACCCCAGTAACTGTGGGGTCAGCCAGACGACTGGAACCAACACTGTTTTTTGTGCTTTGCTTTTGCATACTTAAGAAATATATCCCTGCATTGCCCTTAGGTACATGTAGAATATAGTTTTGCACACAAGTGACATTTAGCTTAAATATGTGAATGGACTTGTAGTGTTACTCATACTTACGTTCATAAAACAAATTATTCTGATCTTGTCTTCCGATTGGTCAATAGTGTTCCAGCCATCCTAAAATACATTTTGTAGTGACAGCTATGATGCAAAACACTTGCTCACCATATCACTTCCTTGCACCCACTGGGTATCTATGACTGTATTAGCAATATAGAATTGCATGTAAGACACAGAATTGATGCAATATACAGAATATAATGATGATAGAAAAAAAAATCTATGTTAGATATAGAATAAAGGAGATTAGTAATGAATAAAAGGAATAGAATAGAGTTAAAATGTAAGATACAGAATATAACAAATATAAGAATAGACTAGATAAATAGAGCAGATAAAGATTAGTAATTTATGGAAGATATAGAATAGAATTAAAATGTAAAATACAGAATAGAATTAAAATGTAAGATACAGAATAGAACAAATGTAAGAATAGATTAAAAAGTAGAGTAGATAAAGATTAGTAATTTATGAAAGATATACATTTAAAATGTAAAATACAGAATATGATAACAATGTAAGATACAGAATAGAACAAATGTAAGAATAGATTAGATAAATAGAGTAGATAAAGATTAGTAATTTATGAAAGATATAGAATACAACACAATTAAAATGTAAGACACAGAATAGAACAAATGTAAGAATTAGATTAGATTAATAGAGTAGATAAAGATTAGTAATTTATGAAAGATATAGAATAGAATTAAAATGTAAAATACAGAATAGAATTCAAATGTAAGATACAAATAGAACAATTGTAAGAATATGCAGAATAGGATTAAACAAGCTATGGAATGGAATACATTTAAGGAAATATAATACTTGTGAGGAAAAGAATAAAATAAGATATGGAATAAGATATAAAATGTGTAAGCTATTAGAATATAATGGATTAAATCAAGGATATACAATAGAATAGAATAGAATAGAATAGAATAGAATAGAATAGAATAGAATAGACATAAGGTACATGATACATGTGCACATTAAGCCATAGTGCTTTTGTGAGTAGTGAGAGTTTGAACCTGGCTCACACACATTCCCCCTTCTTCCCCCCATCTCACTAAGATACCCTAAAAAGTGTCAAAAAGGTCAAAACTAAAATAGAAATAGAAATAGAAAATGAATGATTGGATGCAACAGCCCTGACTGGACCTTGTGCTAGCGGTCAGAGCTTTGCCAGCTCTCAGTTCTGATTGTTTGTGTGGTTGACTGTTGCCTGTCTGTGGACTGAATGACACCGTGTGTGTTTGAGGAGGAGGAGAGGAAGACTCATAGGAGCTGTTACTGAACAGATGGTCCCAGCGCGACACTGGACCTCCGACCGAGGAAAAATCAATGCTCATAACTTCAAAACAAAAAAGAAATTAATAAATATGGAGGAACACTAGATTGCTTTGCATCAGTGTCGCATTCTAATTAATAGGTGTTTTGTTTGTGGGTTGTTGGTGTTTTTTCCCTCCCCTCCTTTTCTCCAACGGTGACAATTTATGCTTTTTTAGAGCGGAAGGCAGACTGTGAAGATTCCAAATCAAGCTTGTCTGCTTTTTTTCTCTCTTCTTCTCACACGCTCCCCCCTTTCCGCCCAAACACACCTCCACTGTCTGCTCGTCATCTTCTCTTTTGGACTTTCTCCTCATAATCTTTTCCCCCTGACGTCCCCCCATGGGTCAGGCTTGGTAGAAAGTGGATGCAAGGACAAGGATATTGATATTGGTTTTGTGTTTTGGAGGGAGAGGACTGTCTGCATGGGCTCTTCAGTTTTGTGTTATTTCATGTATATTAATGATTATGCTAAATAATTCACTTTAGGTATTAGCACATACAGATTTTCGCCTTACATGTGCTATACCTTTACATTTAATCATTTAAAGTCCCCCTGTGGTGAAAATCAAGTTTTAATGTTGTTTATGTCTATGTGGTGTTTTAATGTGGTTAAGACAAACCATGTGCAAATTCATAAGTCAACACCATTGCTGAGTATTTTCTCCTTAAAACTGCAGTGAAAAAAGACACTGGTGTACAAATCACTGGTGTTTCTGACATCACAAACTACCTTGTAACCAATCACGTCAACATGCCGGTGGGCTTTAGCATATCATTAACAGTGAATTAGCAGGGGAGTCTCAAGAGAAGCCAGGTTATGCCGGTATATTTTTTAATTGATATGAAAAATTGGGTAGATTTAGCAATATAGCGGGTGTATGATGTATATCACGTTGTTATGATCAACTATATACCTTTCTCCACTGACGCTCTGAGTTGTTCAAAGCGTTTCTGATTATTGTTAGAACGCAGCTGCCTGACTCTGAGATGGCGAATGGGAACATGGTTTGTGTAATATTAGCAGCACAATATTAGCTGTTTGATAACATAGTCAAGCAAAAGGCTAATCATATTAATTACACTTATGTGTCCGACATAAAGAGCGATACCATTGTGCTGGTACCAAATCTCTGAGCTGGTGTGAGTGAGTGGAGGCGGGGCTAATTAGCATATTCATGATTCTGCAAATACTAAATGAAGCAAGGGTGTAGAGTTATATTCAAAGCTATTTTAAGCCATGAAAAAAAAAAAATCACAAGAAAAAACATTTAAATATATAATTTTGGTGATCAAAGATTAGTTTAAAGGGATACAATTATTGACTACAGGGGGGCGTTAACAGATGCTTTTATGAAAAACAAGCAATTTATCATCTAGGACACAACAATATTCACTATATTAATAAATTATTTAATTGTTTATGGTACATCCTGATACATCCAAGATTCAAGATGCATTATCTGAAGAGGCAAGTCATTGTGAGTTCAGAGACTTATATTTAACCAGACTAGAAATTGTATTTAATTTGACATGAAAGAAAACGAGACTGAGAGGAACAGAAGTTCCTAAATTGTTGGTCTACTCGTTTGTAACTTCATAATTGAATGGACTTTTACTACTCATCAGTTAACTGTTTCTCTCCTCCTCTATGGCAGACCCCTCTGACCAGCTGTTGGAGGTGGTGGGGCTGGAGGGGGCGATGGAAATGGGGCAGATCTACACGGGTCTGAAGAGCGCAGGCAGACGTCTGGCCCAGTGTTCCTCCATCATTATCAGGTGTGTTACAGTACATTTCATAGTCTTTACAAATCAACCCCGATTACTACATTAGCTTAACAACAATGTGCTGTTGTGTGCAAGTAGTCCTTATATACTGAATTTTAAAATGTGAAGGGTTAGATTTGAGTAACTTGATTAGTGTAGTAAAAAGTTTTATATCGCCAAAGCATTCGCCACAATACTAGATGACATGAAATAATGACATGCTTTACGTATATTATCATAATATATTATTATTATTATATATACTGTATATACTAATTATTTTGCAATTGTTATGCATGCATT
This sequence comes from Squalius cephalus, assembly GCF_949319135.1. Taxonomy (NCBI): domain Eukaryota; kingdom Metazoa; phylum Chordata; class Actinopteri; order Cypriniformes; family Leuciscidae; genus Squalius; species Squalius cephalus. The sequence goes on along the minus strand of NC_137132.1, from coordinate 23,655,696 downwards.
TTTTTATGATCTTTTTAATGATCTTTTATAATATTAATGATACACTACCATTCAAAAGTTTGGATTTTTTTGTGTGCAAGAAATTAAAAAAATCTTTTGTAACATTATAAAATTATTAAATAAATGCAGGGGTTTTTTTCCCTATTTTCTATAAAGTTTCTATTCTGGGGTAAAAATGCATCAAGGTTTCCCCAAAAACATTAAGCAGTACAACAGTTTTCAACATTGCTAATAATAAGAAATGCTTCTTGAGCATCAAATCTGCATATTAGAATGATTTCTGGAGGATCATGTGACATTTTAAATTGTATTAATATTAAATTATAAATGTTTTTACTGTCTTTTTGATCAAATAAATGCAGCCTTGGTGAGCAGAAGAGACTTCTTTGAAATACATTTAAAAATCTTACCGACTCCAAAGGGTAGTGTATTATTTCATGAGACCACGTGAGATATTTGTGCAGTACTTTATCTACATTCAAACTTCATTTCACACACACTGTATAGGACAAGAAGTGAAGGAAGAAAATATTTAATATGGTGCAAAAAATTAAAACAAAATGCAAACAAAACTACCCCAAGGGGGAAGGACTGGACTGGACTGGACTGGACTTGACTGGACTGGACTGAACTGAACTGGACTGGACTTGACTGGACTGGACTTGACGAAGAACACACAAGGATAAACATATGACAACGAACCAGCACAGGACTGCAAACACCGGGAGAATAAGTAGGGAGAGCAAACAAAGCAGGTAACGAGGGAGGACAGGTGGGGCAAATTAACCAATAATCATGTAACAAGGTGGGCGGGGTTAGACAATGACAGGAGAGCACATGTCACAAGGAAACGCATGACAAGCCATGTGCTCACACCAAACATGACTTGAACACAAGCACATGGCCAGTAAAACAAATCACAAGCCATGTCCTCACACAAAACAGAACATGAACACGCAGCCAATGAGAACACTCATAAGCCACGTGTTCACACAAAACATGACAACATGAAAGCACACAGCTAGTGAAAAACAAGCTGTGTGCTACACAGTACAAGACAAAACATGACAGGAAAGCACGCGGCCGATGAAAACATGAACCGCGTGCTACACAGAACACAACAACAGATGCAGACAGGAGAGCGTACGGTCCGAGCTCACACGAAACCGCACGCTCACACGACAAGACAGAGCGCACGAGAACGAGCGAAAGGTCATCATGTGCGCTCACAACAGAGGACAAACACGCAGAGCATGAATGTCCGAATCCCGACACAGAACCGAAACCAAACTAGACAGATGTGCCGGGATCCAAACACCACGCCCCGCACATGTCATACATACAGGCATACAGACAAGAGAGCGCACCACTCGCCCACACAAAGACTTGACAAAAGAGCTCTGTCACAGAACCAAGAAATACACTAGACAGAAGTGACAGAGCCCTGACACCTAATTTATTGATGTTCACAGATATACTGTATATAAACAAAAAATAACAAAATATATATCTCCATGTTTCTGTATTATATTACTATCTTCCATTGACAGAACCAGTAAACCCCTCCCTATGCAAATAGATGGAGAGCCATGGATGCAAAGCCCATGCACTGTAAGTATTTAATGAAATTATATTTATTATATGCTTAAATGTACCTGATATTAGTCGTGTTCAAATATAAATGTTTAATAGTGGGAATATTTTTTTTCTTTAAGAACCTTTTTCTTACATTCTTCTTAAACTGGCTCGAGTTGGTCAGTCTTAGATTTTGTGTGAAAACCACAGCAGCATCTTATGAGAAAGCTGAAAATATGCTCCAGCCCAAATAAACAACCTCATTTGCAAGATTCAAAGCTTTGTTTGCCTTTAATTAAAGTTTCCCTTCTCTGAAAGCATCTTTTCTGAAGTGCAGTGTTCATTTACATATACTTCATTTTGTCGATGCCTGGAATCCAAAAAGCATGACAACACAATTAATTGGAAGGAGCACTTGTACCTGTAGATTAAAACTCCGTCTAAAGGTAGACAGCAACAGAACTGTTATAGTAGCAGGTGATCTCCATGGCAACCTATGGCTTCATTGATGCTTAATTAGCGTCAGTAAACGCAAGGAATGCTTTTGAGACACTACATTCGATATTCAGGTGTTCCAACTTATCCTCAGCAAAAGTGATTGATTATGCTAATCCATTTTTAGGTGGCGCTGCATTGTATTTGTATTTGCTTGTGAGGGTTTGTCTGTAAACCAGAGGCAATCAGTGGGAAAAAAATGATAATTATATAACACTGAAATTATATAAAGAATAAAATTATTCTCTATTGCAAAATAATGCAATACAAAATAAGGTGAAAAAAAACGCTTTAAATTATGTCTTCAGAAAGTAGTTTTTTGAGTATATATATTCTATTTTTATGTGTAATAAATATATATATTTTTCGATAAAAATATGAATACTCCAAAAACTACTTTCTGAAGACTTAAAGCATTTTTTTTTCTTCACCTTATTTTGTATTGCATTATTTTGCAATAGAGAATAATTTTATTCTTTAGAGAATCAAGTATATTATTCATAAAAATTTGCTACAATCCTCACCTCGCCCAGGGACTGCAGATGTGAATTAGCTTTTAGCTAAATCTGGTACAGTATATATATTGTGCATTGTCCCTGTTAAATAAATAAATAATGGCACCTAATCTTATCTTGTCTTTCTAAATTGTTCCAGAGAGACACTAAAAAGGGCATGGTTCCAATAAATTTGCATTATATATGAACACTCTCGATTTCACCCCATACGTTAAAAAATGTCATGTTGACTCTACCTCTTAATTAAACTTAAATGTTCCAAAGGTTTTCTTATTGAGGTGTTCATTACCATTTACCTTCTTATTGCCATTACTGTGTCTAAATACTTTCATGAACAAAGCACATGGGTGAACTCAAAGAGAAGAGCTTGATATTTACCATCACCTTTGATGTGGAATTATAATTGACACATAAATGGGGAATTGAGAATTCAGCACCCAATTAAATGTGACGGGGACAGAGTTAATAAATAAGATTTTAATGACACTCACACTTCACATTCTAGTCCATTAGATCACTGCCTGTTTTCAAACATCAGTTGTGTCTTGGAGAGTCTTGGGCAAGTTGTGTGCCTATATTTGTGTATTTTGCATATCTTCCTCATCTGGTTGTCTTTAATAATTTATATCACATAAGCCTAAACATTTTGCATTGTATTTGTTCTCACAGATTAAAATTGTGCATGAGAATCAGGCCCGTATGCTGATGGGCCCTTCACAAAGCTCTGGCTGCTTCTCCGTCTTTCAGCGCGACCGCAGAGAGAACAAAAACTGACAGTCGACAACACCTGTGATCAGCACTGCACGCTACACAAGATCATGTACAGCATATGGTGGGAACGTGCCAAATGAGAAGGTTCCTGAAGGTTGTATTTTAGCAGTGGGGAGATTTCAGCTGATATTTTCAGCCACCAGTCTCAGCTGTTTGACTAAACTGCCATTTTACAAGCCATGCACTGGGAAGCAAAGACCAACCCTTGGGCACAAATGTTTAAAGTGCAGTGGAAAAGCACAAGTCGTCAGATCACTGTTCTTCTCGCACTACATGACTGTCTGGGGTACCATTTAGTTGCTGTCGTACATGATGGATCGGTGACAGAGGGTCACATATTAATAGGAAGAATCGCCGACAGCTCTGTCTGGTCTACAAACTATGTTTCTCAACCAAACTCACACAAGAAGTGATCCATGAAATAATGTAAAATCACGAGTGAGACTGGATTTATTCTTGTTAAAAGAGAGCCAGCAAGAAGCTTGCGATCCAAGTTGTCTGTGCACTGATTTGCAGCGAAAACGCCATGCTTGCTGATGTTTTGTCTATGACTCCTCCCCCTGAACTTTCCCTTGCCCATTATCTTACGCTCTCATTGGCTGTAGGTCATCGCCGATGCAATTTCCAGTCAAAACACATTCCACACTGCATGACGGGCATCGCCACTTCTCTCAGAAGTTCCACAAAACTGTCGGCGAGTGAAAATCGTACCTAAAATCATGCAGTGTGTACTCGCATTAGGCATAATAGGCACTGCAGAAGCAAGTGTGTTAAGTCTTTTGGAGTCTGAGTTTAATGTGTGGAGTCAGACGGACTCATGAGCAGGAGCCATTTTTATTTTGGGTATGTTATTTAGAAAGTGCCAGTAGTTCTGGATTGCGTGGTGCTATGTGATGGCCAAAAGAAAAACAAAAAACTGTTTTAACTTAAAACGTGTCTAGTCTAGTTGTAATTTTTTTATATGCTGTCGCATGCCGGGTGCAAATCCAAAACTTTGAATCTTGATTCTGATTGGTTGACGAACGTTCTAAAGTGTGCAATTATTTTCAGGGAAACGCACGGATAAAGCAGTTCCAAACCGGTCTTGACCGTATTACAGACCACATACAGTACCATATCATTCCGCCAAATAATTTCAGTCATTTCAAAGGTCCTTACAGCTTACAAATAGCAAATGACCAAGCCAAGCAAATAAATATAATAGACAATAGGATAAAAACACCAAATTATTTCCATTGTTTTTGTCACAAAATTGCATTTTATTATATATGAAAAGCATTTACTCTCTTTCTCCAGCTCTCTCTCGCACTCAAACGCACACATACAGTACGGACACAGAAACTCTCACAGAAATGTGTTGTCAGTGCTGTATTTTATCAGTAAAATAGTTCACCAACTCAAAAGCTACATGACATTTCTCACTAGTCAGGGAATAACGGCACTGTTTTTGAAGCAGTTAAACTTACCGTTTCACTAATAGTAGAGGTGTTGCCGACGAACACTGCTGAGAGACACACAGACTCGGGTAATTTACACACGTTTAATCTCTCTCTCTCTCTCTCTCTCTCTCTCTCTCTCTCTCTCTCTCTCTCTCTCTCTCGTTCTCTCTCTCTCTCTCTCTCTCTCTCTCTCTCTCTCTCTCTCTCTCTCTCTCTCTTTCTAACTGCATTAGTGTTATCAGTGGCTCAAGCCTCCACTACTAACTCTAAAATGACGTTTTGGAATAAGTACCAGAGGCTTGGGATTAGATGCGTAAGAAATTAGTCCTACACACAATAGCGTTTTAAGGACAACTGTCTTGAAATACATCATATGAACAATGTTTTGAGGTGTGTTAACTGTAGTATAAGATGAATAATTAACAACGGGCCATTGAATTATTGAAAAATAATGCACAACCCGAAGTGTAACGGCCACTCCGCTTCGCCTCATTATATTATATTAAATTACAAATCAAGATTAAAGCCTGTGTTTTTTCTATGGAAATGAATTAGACCAAATTTAAATGTGAATAGGTGATTTCTGCCCCAGCATATTTTTTTTTAGAACACTTTTTCCTTCAATAATCATGCAACTTAATTATTTTTAGTTTTTTTCAGAGAATTATATTTATTGTTTTAGGAGTTGCATTTAAAATTCACTTCAAAATACTTTCAAAAAATCTGGATGTTCTGGTTACAACAAGTGTTTTCTAAAACACTACTTAAGTGCCAAACACTAAACACATTCAAGTCACTAGAGAAGGAAATCATTTCCAGAAGCATGAACACACGTGGTGTAGACAAACCTTCTTTATAATATGAACTAAGAAAGCACAAATGGTGGCTTTGGGTTACCGTTAAACAATCCTCATCCGGAGTCAGTAATCGACAAGCAGTGTTGAAGGCTTTTTTGATGTGAATACCTGTCTGTTTCATTTTAAGCCAAAGCTGTTTGCTTTATGACCAAGAATCAGATTGGAAGACTGTATTTTGTTTTATTTTGTCTTTACAAGACATGGTTGTCATGGTCACAAGGTGCTTTGCTCATGCATATTCATGTGTTGTGATGCACTGCTGCCAGAGCTAAAGCAAATGTGCGACTGCACCTTTCCTTTTCTTGCAAGATAGCAGCATCCAGTGATGTGAGACACTATTACACATCCTAAACTAAAATTCTGAAGTTTCTGCCTGGTTTAGTTTCAAGTCTTGAAGCCTGCAGTTCATAATAAGTGCTTTGTGCAATAAACTGCATGTTGGATCGAGATCATTTATAGACTTTATATTTATACTTCGGATGTGGTGGATAGAGAGCATGGCCTATTGTGTAAACGATGCTAACACTGTAAAATATGTGGGAAGAACAATGAAACCTTTTTGAACGGTTTATAGTTAACTTTAATATTGGTTTTAATATTGATTATTACAAACAAAATCAATTTTTGACATTTTTACCCTTTGAACCCCATTTCTAAAAGTTTGTAAAACCAGTGAAAGCAACATTTGTCATTATTTTTGTCAGTAAAAAATATATTATGCCAGATTGCTGTGGTAATTTGTCCGTTTGTAACTCTAACAAACACCCACTTTCACCCTTTGAACCTGTCAGCTTGCCGCAACCGCTCACCTCTTGACCTGACAACAAATGGATCCCTATGGTTGTAATCTTTTAGTGTTAACCTGTCAAATGAACATCTGATTCTGTACCTGTCCTGCATTTCGTCAAGCTCACGGGATAATGCATTGCGCCATGAATGACTTAAAATGTCAGTTAACGTTTCCATCAGTTCCCCATAATGGAAGTCCCTCTGTTGGTGTGCTAGTTCACCTGATCCGGCAAAAGTGACATGTTAGGTGTTTCTTAATCATGTAACAAGAACTGTGACACAAGGAACCACTGGACCGACACTTTTATTATGTGTTAAATATGCTGCATGCATGGATATAATGAACTTGATCTCAAAGGTCAGATAAAGTGTGAAAGCACATCTATAACCATAGGTGTTATGGGGGGGGGGGGGAAATATCACTTGACCCCTGCATAACCCTATATAATTATCTCAAACCACAAACTTTCAGATCAGCATTTAACTGAAATAGAAAGCTTTTGTAATATTATACACTGCCATTCAAAAGTTTGGGATCGGTAAGATTTTTGTATGTTTTTGAAAGAGGTTTCTTATTTATCTGTTCCAAAGTAAAGTAAAAACAGTAATATTGTGAAATATAATTATGATTTAAAATAACTGTTTTACATATTTGATTTATATACATTTACATTTTCAGTATCATTACTCCAGTCTTCAGTGTTGCATGATATGGTTTATTTTGTGACAATGTATTTATTTAATATTAATTAATATATTTGTTTAATATAAATTATATTGCTTATTTTAAGTAATCTCAGAGCCCCTTTAAAATTGTGCCGAGGCCCTCTAGGGGGCCACGGTCCCCTGGTTGAGAACCACTGCATTATCAAAAAGAGAGCTTTACGAATAATAATTTGAATACTGTGGCCAATACTGTGTATTTCAGTCTTAGAAAGTTTTTTTTAGCTTGTCAAAAACTGAGCTCGTTTATAAGCATTGTAAACGGGATTCATTGATTGTGTGCACTTTCATGCACACCATTTCCAAAACATCTAGCCACAAGAGAGATTATAATGATGTGATGTGTTTCTCATAAATAAACACCTTATAATTGCAATATCAGTTTTGCATATTTTAATGAAGGAACGGTGAAATAGGCTCTTGATTGACGCGTGTAAATCTGATCCGGCGGAGGACAGTGGCAGCCAATGGGAAGCGGGGCGCCGGCTGTTTCTGAAGGGAGGCCCCTGGAGCAGCGAGCGCGCGTTTACTTCAGCGCGGAACGCGGAGGAGAGACACGAGCGCGCGCTTCTCATACAGCCCGGCGACACATCCATCCATGAATGCATGCGGTGCATTTACTGGGGTGAGTGCAAGCTTTGAGTTCTCCATCACCGTCGACGTTTCAGTAAAATGTAACTAGAAACAGAAAAAAGTGTTTCTTAAAGTCCAGTCCCTTCGGAGGATCGGCTCGCTGCTGCATTACGCACGCACAGCACCGTAACACATTTACCTTATAGGACACTAGCAACTTTATCTATAAAGTGTCAAGGATATGCTGCATTTAATGTCTGTTTCATAATAGCCAGCATGTAGTCAGTCAAATGAAAGGTATATGTTTATGAATGGAACTGCTGAATGCGCTTCACCGCGCATCAGTTCATGTTCCAACAAATCGCTTAAAGTCACTCTTCTACTTTAAAGGGTGATCGGAGAATCACGGACTGAAGAATGGACGGACTTTACGACCAACAAGTGCCTTTCATAAAGACTCATGTAAGTCTGATGAAGGTAAATTAGTGATCTCCATGATTGTAAATATATATCAGTCATTTAATTGATTGAATGACAAGAATCTGCGTTAAACGGTAACAAATGACATGTGCGCGATTCTTCAGTTTAGGGGAACTTTTGTCCTCTAGATTAATTCTTAAGATATTAACAATCACTGATGTTTTAAAACTTAAGATTATAATAGCTGTAAATCTTATATTAGTGCGTTAAATTACTTGCATGGCAGAATGGATGTTGTTGGGCTTTTAATTTCTCCTAACACATTTAAAAGGTGTTAAATTCTGGGAAAATCTATCAGGCACTTTTTTCAGAAAATCATATTTTCAGTTCATCTGGTATGTATGCAGAGTTTACATTAAAAAACAACAATGTAATCTACACTGAAAAAAGTTTCTGCCTTAAATTTTTAAGTACAATCAACTTGGATGTTTAAGTCAGTGCAACTTAAATTACTTTAAACTTACTTAAAAAATAAGTTGAATCTTGTATAACTTATTAATTAATGAGTTAATAACATGTTGTCATAACTTATTGATCATATCGTTTTTACAGTGTACTTTCAGTCACAGCAGGCATTTTACAAAATAACTGAGTTATTCAAAAGGAAAAATATTTGGTTATGATGTAAGGAGAAGTGACAGAGAAGATACAAAGGTAAAACTAGGTGTTGTTGGCAAATGGGTCAGTATTTGAGAATTGATTAATTAACTGATGGCTATCTAACTTGTTGGATTAGTAAGTCCAAGACTTGTCCAACTTTTTAACTCAAAACTACGCTTGAGGTTTGATCGAGGCCATTACTGAAAATCTTTTTAAAGATTTCAACAGGTCCAAAGTCCCACTAACTGAAGAATCCTTCATAGATTAAAAGCAAGCATGATGAATGAAGCTGAAGTTGTGTGTTATTTCAAAAGCGAGCTCAACACACTCCATCTTCAAATTGAGACAATTGATCTGTTGCTTTCTGCTCAGAATCCTCGGGGAAAGACGTCCAACACGAGACCGGCGAAGGACAGGAAAAGAAAATTCATTAACTCTGCCCTGGCGTTGGACACCGAGGGTAAGCACTCAGGTGTGGGTGAAAAAGACAATGTTCATTTCACGCCTTCTTAACATCTTGCAAAATGCAATATCGCTCGTTGCCACCTGCACTCAGGGCTTTAAAATCTCAATCAGCAGCGCTCGCCTCGGTCTTCAGAGGGCTTTGAGACTGGAATCGAGTGTCAAAACTCATAATTAAAGCTTTGTACCTGTTGTTTCACCGTCTCAAACTCTGCTGTCTTTGTTTTAGAGCTGTTTCAAGATCTCAGTCAACTTCAGGAGACCTGGCTCGCCGAAGGTAAGCTCTGGTCTATTTACTTCAGTCTCGCCGAAGGTTTCTCAGCTTTTGTTTCGAAGCTGAAGAAGAAGAGGAGAGGGCGTGAGGGGGGGATTTGGGGGAGGGGTGCAAATATGCCTCAAGTTACAGACCTAATCTGCAGTCCAATTAATGCATCTGTAGCGAAGGCACTTGGTGTGTCATGCATACATTAGAGCTTGAGAAGAACAGGAGTCTAGGGGGAGACCGAGGAGGTTCTACTTTGAGTGTCATCACAAATTACCAGAAGAACTTGCAGTCTCGCTCACTCTCTTCTCCTCTCGTCCGCTTTTGGCAGGAGCTGAGGCAGACGAGCCACCAACGCTGCCACCTCTCTCTCTCTCTCTCTCTCTCTCTTCTCTCTCTCTCTCTCTCCAACATGCGCGCACTCCTTCTCTCCCTCACTCGTTTTCTTTTTCTTATACCTCTCTTTCGCGTCTGATACTTCTCATATAGTGTTTTAAGTTCGCTTTTCTTTGTTTTTTGAAACTATTTTTGTTAAAGAAATGGATTGACGGTAGATCGCTTCCTGCGCTTCAGCTTTTACCGCTTCGGTTTTTTTCGCCCCTAACTTTTTTTTTTGGTTTCTTTTGGCAATTTTTTCTTTCTCATGGCAAGACATGCTGGTTGTGGTTTAACTCAAACGTGATGCTTCAGGAATTAAGCGCGAGTGTCTTCTTCCCATCTTGCTTGCAGCACCGACCTTTAGGTTAGTAAATGGTTCCCTGTTTGGTTGATTGAAGATGTGTTTGGAAATATTTTTATGTGATTAAAAAAAAAATCTAATCATGTTATTTAAAAAAAAACTAAATGGCAAACTCGCAGTTTTGATGTTAAAGGTTTTTCTTGCCTTGAAAATGTCAAGACGGTAACACTTTACAATAAGTATACATTTATTAATATTAGTTAACTACTTTAGTTAAGATGAACTAACAATGAACAACATTTAGTAATCTTGGTTAATGTTATCTCAACATTTACTATACATTTTTAAGATTGAAAGTTTTGTATTATCATAAGTTAGTGCACTGTGAACTAACATGAATGTGATTTTTTTTTTTTTTATTAAATAACATTAACAAAGGTTAATAAATGCTGTAAAAATATGTTAATATTGTTAGTTCATGTTAGTCAATGCAACTAATAACTAATGTTAATAAATGAGACCTTATTGTAAAGTGTTACCGTTGAGACTTTTTTTTGGTGTGTGAAGTTTTACTCTAAACTGTGTGTATTTGTTGCTGCAAAATATTGCAAATATAACATAAATATAATTTAAAAAAAATTTTTTTTGGGTTCTCCAAGCTTAATCTCAAAATGTTGAGGACATTTAGGAAAGCTACATTTATGTATGTACAAATTAATGTTTGTTCTAGTAAACATAACTTTTTTTAGTGTTTCTAAAAGAAAAAAGATTCATATTCAATTATACTGTGATAACTTTGTTGAAAATATAGTTGAAGTTGAAAATATAAGTCAAATCATAGTAGACATAATCTTTTGTCTGTTTATCGTAAAAAAGCACTTTGGTTGCAAATTGGGAAGGAAAAAAAAAACAAAGAAGTTGGACAGCTGAATATCATGCAAAGCAGTTTGTAAAACCGATTCCAGCGCTTTGCATTTGTAAAATCACGACTGCCTTTCAGCCCATGGAATGCATTTGCGTGCGCTTTGGACAAAAACAGAACAGGAAGATGAGTGTGTGTGTGTGTGTGTGTGTGTCTGTTTTCTGTTAGTGATCGCACTGAATCTGGCTAGTGTGACTGACTTTGTTTAGCAACATCTACAATAACTTCACTGAAATATGATGTTGTATAGCTGCACTCCAGGACGTTGTTGTGTGTATTGGTCACATTTTAAAGCCAAACATCTATAATATGAGGAAATGATCCGTCTAAATAGGATTTGCCCACCAGCATAAGGAAAGACAATCTCAATTTTTAATAGAGCGCTTTCTTTAATATATTTAAAAATGCTTGCAGTATAACCGTGGATTTTAAAATTAAAAGTACGCTTTAGAACAGATTTTCGGACTTTACTGTCCTTGTCGCGAGTTTGATTATGCCAAATCCACCCCAGGGCCTCTAAAAGAATAAGACATGACTTAAATATTTTAGTGTATCCGGCAGGGGGAAAAAAAAGTGGTTCGCTGCAGTAGATATTACAGTGAGGAGTACAATTCAACCTGTCTTACATCCATCAGCCGCAGCGCCAAAAGATTCAAGATAAATCGCAGATAGATTTAATATATGACTTCCTGTCCATTAGAACCCAAACGAAGACCTTGCGGTTTCATTTCAGAGATTTATTAGCTCAGGTAATTGGAAAGAAGAGGAAGACGTATGAGCGACGGACAGTATTTCCGGCAGCGTAGACTAAAGAGCTGATGGCTCGTCATTTGACATGCATGTGTCATTTTGGCCCGAGACAGATGACAGTCACTTATTACGTCTAAAACTTCAAAAAGACTCACTGAATGTGTCATACCGGGATTTAGCTTCTTAGTTTTACTACTTTTCAAGTGTAACTTTCATCTTTTGCGGTGAGAAGTGATTATGAGTCTTTGCGTGTCTTTATGTGGCCTGGTGCTGCAGTTTGTCTCCTTTCTGCTCTTCTCCTCTTCTTTTTTTTTTTTTTTCTTGAACTGATGGACATGCTCCAACACCTTAGCTATAGCCTCAGGAGTGGCGCTGGGATCAGCTGTCCCATTCACAGGTTGACTCATTCACCCTGCTGAGAATACTGGCTGCATCTCAGTCTTTCTCTGTCGCTCACCTTTTCTGTTTAACTGATGTTTACGCTACTTTTCTGACTCTTAATGCACTTGGTGTTTCTTTCCTGCTCATTCTGTTCTAGTAAGGGGATTGTTTAATATCTCTTTGGTTGTGTTTACTTCAGTACCAGTGAGAGAGATGGCGGTGATAATTCTTGTTGAGTTTAACCAGTAAAAACGTCTGCTGCGCCTTTCCAAATACCCAAAACACTGGCAAGAACTATAAAGATATATTGGCCCTGATTGAGAAGAACTGTATGGCCTTGGGCGCATGTTTTATAGTTTGTGGATTGAGTTATAGAAGAGACCATAAAATTCTGTTTTAACCATTATTGTTTATTGAGAGTTTATTACATGTTGTTACACTGTACAAAATTATATGATCAATAAGTTGACAACATATGTTTTTACACTGCTTTAACTCATCAAAATAAGTTAAGCAATTTAAAAAAATCAACTCATTTTTAAAATCACTTTAATGTAATTTAAGTTGAAATGATTTAAATTTTTAAGTACAATTAACTTGGATGTTTAAGGAAGCAACTTTGTTTTTTACAGTGTACAGTGAAACCTGCCATTAAGCATTTTTTTGGGGAAAAACTTAAAACAATTTATGAAATGTAAAAAAAAAAAAAAAAAAATTAGCCCACAAATATTGTAATTAATAAATTGTTTAAATTTATAACATTTAAAACATGTGACAACTTGCACCTACCTGACATTTATGAAAAAAAATATTTTGTATTTGTCAACTTTCCAGTTAAAATCTACCTTCATTGAATCTTGTTTGAATCAGAGTTTTGACTTAAAAACTAGCCCCAGTCTCATTTATAATATTCAGCACATTCTCATTAGATGTGAATGCATTACATTTTAACACAGACATGAGGAAACACTCTAAAGGTCCAGAAAGAAAGCCGAAAACCCAAGTAGCCGAGCAAGACGTGTTCCCTTGCACAAAGCAAATGTTGATTTGTGCATGTTACGACTTGTTACTGTTGTTGTGAAAATGAAAATCCAATTTTAGCGCAGAGGAATAAACGTGCTAATAGCCCCGTGCAGCGAGGTCTCGCGCACTCCTCCGCCGCCGTGCGCCTTTGTGTCGAGTTTAACAAGCAATAAACAACAGGTCTTTCTAACGCATCTGATATAAACATGAATGTGCTTAATTGAGCTCCATATGAAGGCTTCATTATTTTAGCATTATATGAGAGAGGGAAAAGTAGGGGAACGTGCTCTGTTTGGACGGCAGCCGTCTCGGCAGGTACAGGTGCTTTCACCAGCGGGGATGTGTCCCAATTAGACAGTGTGAACAATAGGTGTTTTCTCACTGCATGGCTATCCTTATGAAGACACGGTGTAGTTGCAAAGCACAAGGCAAGGTGTTTTATTTGGTTGCCTGGTCTGATACACATGTATCAGTGAATTCTGCTGCGAACGGCAGAGACAGATTTAGGATGTGTTTCACACGCCTGCTTTGGCCAACAAATTAAGTTGAAATTAAATTACTGACATAATTAGAGGATATGTTTTCTCTGTTTTCAACCAATAAATGTCTTCATGGGTTGGTCTGAGAATTTCAAATCATTAGTGTTTCAATTACAGAGGATTATTAGAGGAAATTACTCGTTTAAGCGATTATTAGAGGACAGATTGTGTTAGCTCGACCAAATATGATAATTACGAAGGAAAAATCGGATTATTTACCCTGTTCTCTCTTCTTTTTCCTCCCAGCTCAAGTTCCTGACAATGATGAGCAGTTTGTTCCTGACTTTCAGAGTGAAAACTGTAAGTGTGACCTCTTTTCTTTTGATAACACTCTTAAATGTATAAAATAATACCCGCGTTTATGTTGTGTCTTGAGGGTTTATCAAAAACTCACACTGTAGAAAGGCCTGACTAAAATACGTTTCTCAAATTTGATGATTTAGCGTGCAATTTTATTGTTACGTTAGCTCGTTTTGTCCCTTGTTTACGACATGTTGTCGTTCGCCGCTGTTGTTTCTGTGAATAAACAGACAGAGAGAGAGAGAGAGAGAGCGCGCGAACGGCGTGTGTTCTCTAGGTTGTGTACCTTCTCAGCGAGTGCAGCCAGAAGCAATAGGCCTTTAAATGGGCATAGGAAGTAAAGTTGGCGCGCAGTGGTCGTGGCAGAGCCGGTGCCAGTGTCGGAAGTGGCATGGACTGAATGAGGCACAGTGGGGAGCGAGTCCAGCTTATGTCTTAAAGAGGAGCCAAAACAGACTCTGCTACAGAGGATGTAGGGGAGAAGAAGGGGGGCTTTGTCTTTCTAGAGAACTCAAGCTCATTAGGCAAATAAAATATACTAGTGTTTGCTGATAATGGGCTATTGTCCTGTATTCCTTCCTCAGTCTGAGCTAGACCTTATTGTGAGCGTAGGCCGTGACGAAAGTGCAGTGAAATGTCACAAAAGGAAGCCTTTATTGCATGACCTTATTTTCTATATTTGAAAATAATTATTTATAAAACTATATTTTTGTTGTATTTTAATAATTAAATAATGTTCAGCAACGATTATTCCGCTCCAAAATGTATATTTGAGCAAGACTGTTGAAAGCGCAGGGTGTTAGTTGGCGTAGTCGGCAGGATGGGGAGGAGAGGAGGGACGGGCAGATGGAGGTAGAGCGAGGGCATGGCGGTTGGGCTCCTGAACGGGCATCCTGGCCCTCCCATATGGGTCTGAGTCGGCAATGCCAGTGGATCACTTCCGTTTCATGGGGTCCATTCCCACAAAACACCCAGAAATTGGATATACAGGGATTACACAGGAAGAAAAAATACACCTCTAAAACTGCTGCGCAGTAGATAGAAATAGAATTATTTGTATGATTTAATTTATATATATAGTTTGGGGTCAGTACAATTTTTATTTGATCTTTTTAAATAAATATTTAGTCAGCAAGGATGCATTACATTGATCAAAAGTAACAGTAAACATTTTTTAATGTTACAAAAGATTTCTGTTTCGATTAAGTTATTTTGAACTGAAAAAAACAGCACAAACTGTTTTCAACCTTGATAATAATAAGAAATGTTTCTTGAGCATCAAATCTGCATATTAGAATGATTTCTGAAGGATCATGTGACACTGAAGACTGGAGTAATGATGCTGAAAATTCAGCTTTACCATCATAGGAATAAACGACATGTTAAAATATATTCAAATAGAAAACAGTTATTTTAAATTCATCAATATTTCACAGTTTTACTCCATTTTTGATCAAATAATTTAAAAGACTTCTTTTTTAAAAACATAAAAAAATCGAACTGACCCCAAATTTTGGAATGGTATTGTGTGTGTGTGTGTGTGTGTGTGTGTGTGTGTGTATATATATATAAATGCATTTTAAATGCTTTTTATTTTAAATGCATCTGGAATTGTTAAGAGAAAGGTTGTTGTTAATAAAAAAAGATAAATATAGTTTTTTTTAAACACTAACTATAATAGTGATTTGTGGCTGTGTAAGTGTGATCAAACAGTGATTATATTTGAGTTATTTGCCCTTTTGTAAAGGCCATCGTAATTCAAGCCCAGAGTGTTTAAGAAGAAGGTGTGACTGAATCTATTATCAGCGAGTAACAGTCAGCGAAGAGGTGAGAGTGAGAAAGAGAGAAGGGTGAGAAAACACACGACCATCAGCACAGAAAAAAAAAGTCAGTATGAAACTTAGAAACACTTGTTTTTTTTTTAACCAAAATGCTCTTTTATGTAACACAGGGTGCAGTGAAAATGGAGTTTGGTAGTGTAATGAATGGACTTTTGTGAAGACAAGACGTTCTCCTAGTGTGTTCTGCTAAATTTAGCATTGAATCAGGCACATCAGGCTATTCATTTATGAAAGTCAAATCTATTAGAGCGCAGCTTTATGGAAAATAATTTAACTTTTTGCAGAATGGAACATGAATGTCATAAATATGGAAATAATTTCGGGATATTTTGCATAAGCTAAGATATGAGAAATGAATATTTTGCTATACTCACCACGGCATCCTTTTAAGTGCTCTTTATTTGAGTCAAAGCTTTCTTTCACTGCTCTTTTTCCTGTTTTGTTTATTTTTTTGAGGCAGTGTTGCCCACTTCAGTTGACATTTGACATACTGAAGGGGTTTTAAATGCATCTCATAAATTGCAAGGATACAAAAAAAATGGCAGTAAATGTCATAAACGACTTCTTGAAAATGCTGTCCATTAACAACAATCAATGCATGTGTAATTGTTGCAATCCTGGAATGGCATCCTGCACGTATGACGTCCTGTGATGCTAACAGATTTTGTATTGATTCGATTACTCGTATTCCTTTGCGTAAAATCAATTATGGCATTTTTTTTTTCTTCGTCTGTCTACGTGCTTCTTAATATGTTCCGTCAAGAAGTCTTCTCAAGTATAAATTATTCATCTGTAGTGCTATTTTAGAATCCACTATCATGAACAAGGACACATCTTAACAAGACCATTTAAAATTTCAGAAGACTGCCAAATAAATTAAAACTATGGTTTTTGACTTAAGACATTGATATTTTAGTAACACTTTACAATAAGGTAGGCTATAATTTGTTAACATTAGTTAATACATTAACATGAACTAACAAATATATTTTTTACAGCGTTTATTAACATTTGATAACGTTAGTCAATAAAAATGTTCATGTTCATGTTAGTTCACACAATGTAAAAAAAAAAGTTGCTGCCTTAAATTTTTAAGTACAATCAACTTG
Source organism: Squalius cephalus (assembly GCF_949319135.1). NCBI lineage: Eukaryota > Metazoa > Chordata > Actinopteri > Cypriniformes > Leuciscidae > Squalius > Squalius cephalus. Next base: position 23,638,611 of record NC_137132.1, on the reverse strand, counting down.
GATGTTTAAGTAATTTCAACTTAAATTGCATTAAACTGACTTAAAAAATGTGATATGTGAAAAAAAAATGTTTTATAAAAAAGCTGAACTTATTTTTATGAGTTAAAGCAATGTAAAAACATGTTGTTATAACTTATTGATCATATAATTGTTTACTGTGCAGTGCCTTAGATACAATTTAGATCTTAAAAATGTATTAGTAAATGCTGAGATTAATACTAATAAATTGTTAGTCCATGTTAATTAATGTAGTTAGTTAATATTAACAAATAAAAACCTTATTGTAAAGCATTACCGATATTCAGTTCTTATCTTATTTTTAGTGATTTTATTTGTTACACACAAATCTTATCAAAGTTCTTCTTATTTATGATTTCCCCCGCTTTTTCATGCAGTTTCAAAGTATTATTTTGATTCAGATTGCCATTAGAAGTAAGCAAAAATGTTATAATACATTAGTAACACTATTCAACTTGATTCCAAACTTTGTTACCAAGTCTTGTCATTCCAGTATACTTGCTGAAATGTTCCTTTAATGTTTTTTTTTTTATTTTTTGTTTTTTTTATTGAATATGGTTACTGAATTGGAGGCAGATTTGTATTAAAAATATATTGTATATTATATTATATTTTATTACAAATTTGTCCTTGTTCATGGAAGCGTTTGTTTTAGGCGTCAAGTGCAAGAAACCTTTGCTGAAAACACCAACTTTTACGTATGCAAACGCAAACAGAAATCTAATGATTATTTGTTGTTGTTGATTGTATACAGAAGGTAGATGTACCTTGTAAGGTCACTTCAACTTCATGTGCAGATGCCATCCGTGACTGCAGCACTTCTGCGTCCTCTGAGTAATTCTTATTGGAAATATGTTCACTGTTAATGTTGTGTTTAAACATCTGTGCGTTTCTGTCTTTCTCAGTGGCGTTCCACGGGCTGCAGTTGAGGATAAAGAGAGAGCCCCACAGTCCGTGTACTGATCTGGGCTCAGCCTGCAGTCAGGACAGGCCCTTCAGACTCCACTATGGGGAGAAGTGCCTGTATAACATCAGGTACGTCAGTGCACACACACACACACACACACACACACACACACACACACACACACACCCTGTTCTTCTTTAAAATAATCAAATCTGGTAAATGACGGGAAATTGTTACACATTGTATCAAAATACCGGTAGTAATAAGACCATTGCTAGACGTGCTAGACTGCAACGTCTGAGAGAAATCTGTGAGAAACCAAAAGTGTTTTTGCACTAAAGCAGTGAAAGTCAATTCTAAACTTTATATTTCCAGCTGTCGGGATAGATACTAACATCCCATATTTTAGTTTTCAAATTCAGCCTCAGCAGCTGGTGTGAGACACTTAAGTGATAAATGGGCCTACATACATTTGCAATTCATACGATACCGTTTAACAAACAATTTTTATCCATTATTTTTATCAATTTAGGGTGTGCTTTTTTTCCTAATTACAGATGTTTTGTGAAAAAAAATAAAAAATAATTCTGAATGCAAATTTCAGACACTAAGGTGTTACGGTGGGTGTGTATTTCACCTTTTATATGTGACTAAAGACTGAATAAAAAGCACAGACGTTCATTTGACAGAGCATCTCTGAAGCAGATGGGGTCTTGGCATAGACTTTTCAGCCTGAGCCAAGAATAGTCTTAAAGATTTATGGGGAAAAATGCACAATAATGATAGTTTTCCTTTTAGTTATTTACTCCGAGGCGACTGTACAGCAGGTGCTGTTCGAAATGGCTTGAATGAGATCCACCTGAAATTGGAAAGGGGGAAAAACACACACACACAAAGAAAAAACAAGAAATTACGCTACGGTGCATTAAGTGCAATAAATGGCTTTTCCACTTGGACAAGCGTCTACGGCAAACACGGTTGCTTGGTTACAGTCATCTTCCTATTGATTTGATTTTAAATTTATGACATTTCACTTGGATGTTTTATTTCGCTGGAGGAGCCAACCTGCCCTCATATTGCAGATGGCACTCAAGCTGAACCAACAACCTCTGTGATAATGATGTTCTTCAGAGGTGCTTTGGAGATTGTCAAGCCCCATAGAGGGCTGTTCCTTCCTTGTCTTTTAATGTTTCTGAATGGAGTGTAATTGCGTTAAGGTTCATCAGATGATTCATCTTTGGTACCTTGTCGATTGTTTGATGTGAGGGTTGGCAGTTGGATGGGTCGGAATAGACGTGGATCATTTAATTGTTTGATAATGGAACTATTTGCACAGATGTCATTTATACACTACTGTTCAAAATTCTGTTGCTGAACATTATTTAATGATTAAAATACAACAAAAATATAGTTTTATAAATAATTATTTTCAAATATAGAAAATAAGGTCATGTAAAATGTATCACGATTTCCTCAAAAAATGTAAGCAGCTCAACTGATTGATAATAATAAGAAATGTTTCTTTAGCAGCAAATCAGCATATCAGAATGATTTCTGAAGGATCATGTGGATTCATTTATAGACAGATTTTGAAATACCAGTTTAGCATGCATTATACAGTGTGCTGCAGACAAAAAGCTTTAGAGTTTATGTTTTTTTAATTTTTTTAATTTACCAGCAATAAAGTCTAGCGCAGTCTCATAATAATCTCTGTAGCCTGAAAGGCCCTCAGGAAAGACTAACTTAAACTGCTCTTGTTCCCTGGTGTCTCCAGTGCCTACGAGCAGAAGCATCCCTCGGGAATGAAGGCCTCCAGCCCAGTGTCTACCCCCTGCAGCACGCCCGTGTCCCCTGGCCAGCATGTGTCTCCCACTGCCGCCCCTACCCCCAAACCAGACAGGACGTACCCTCACCTCGCACCCCCACAGACCCTCCCTGACAGCGCTTACCCCATGGACCACAGGTACTGCCAGTTACCAAATCACTGCAGATAGATAGATAAAAATAGTCAGATTATAGATAGATAGATAGATAGATCGATAGATAGATCGATAGATAGACACAGACAGACAGACAGACAGACAGACAGATAGATAGATAGATAAAAATAGTCAGATGATAGATAGACAGACATATAGATAAAAAGATAGATAGACAGATAGATAGATAGATAGATAGATAGATAGATAGATAGAACATTAGACAGACAGACAGACAGATAGATAGATAGATAGATAGATAGATAGATAGATAGATAGATAGATAGATAGATAGATAGATAGATAGATAGATAGATAGATAGATAGATAGATAGACGGACGGACGGACAGACAGATAAAAATAGTCAGATGATAGATAGATAGATAGATAGATAGATAGATAGATAGATAGATATATAGACAGACAGACAGACAGACAGACAGACAGACAGATAGATAAAAATAGTCAGATAATAGATAGATAGATAGACAGACAGACAGACAGACAGATAGATAAATAGAACGTTAGACAGACAGACAGATAGATAGATAGACAGATATAGATAAAAATAGTCAGATGATAGATAGAGACAGACAGACAGATAGATATTAGACAGACAGACAGACAGACAGACAGATAGATAGATAGATAGACGGACGGACAGACAGATAAAAATAGTCAGATGATAGATAGATAGATAGATAGATAGATAGATAGATAGATAGATAGATAGATAGATAGACAGACAGACAGATAGATAAAAATAGTCAGATAATAGATAGATAGATAGATAGATAGATAGATAGATAGATAGACAGACAGATAGATAAATAGAACGTTAGACAGACAGACAGACAGATAGATAGATAGACAGATATAGATAAAAATAGTCAGATGATAGATAGACAGAGACAGACAGACAGACAGACAGACAGACAGACAGACAGATAGATAGATAGATAGATAGATAGATAGATAGATAGATAGATAGAACACTAGACAGACAGACAGAGAGACAGACAGACAGATAATGTGTGAGACTTATTCTATTCAGTGTTTTGTTCAGATTTCGGCGGCAGTTGTCGGAGCCGTGTCATTCGTTCCCATCTCCTTCGATGTCGCGGGACGGACGACCCATGTATCACAGACAGATGTCGGAACCCAGCATCCCCTTCCCTCCTCAGGGGTTCAAGCAGGAGTACGCCGACCCCCTCTTCGAGCATCCTGCCATGGTGGGGGCGCCTCTTCCCCAGACATACCCGCACTCCATGATGATCAAACAAGAGCCCCGCGACTTCACCTACGACTCAGGTAAGTCACGTTTCTATGCGTTTATATGTCTAATAACACCGACTGCATCGTCTGTAACGTTTCCACAAAACAACTGTTTTCTACATTGATAAGAAATGTTTCTTAAGCGACAAGTGAGAATGATTTCTGGAGGATCATGTGACACTGAAGACTGGAGTAATGATGCTGAAAATCCAGCTTTGACATCACAGGAATAAATGACATTTTAGAATATATTAAAATAGAAAATAGTTATTTTAAGTTGTAATAATATTTTACAATATTACTGTTTTTACTGTATTTTTGAGTCTTGGTGAGCATGAGAGACTTCTTTCAAAAACAGTAACAAGATCTTACCATACCCAAACTTTTTGAACAGCCGTGTAAATAATTAAACAGTTTAAAAAGTTTAACGTGGAAAAGAAAACTATTTGAATGTTTAAAGCATGATTTGTATGGGGATGAAAACGGTATGGACTTCACTAACCTAAGAGGAAATAGTCTAAGGATTTAGTTTCTTTTGTTTTCTTTGGGGCGCAGATACAGCCAGATAGCAACTTTATTAGGGATGGGGAGATTGATAGAATTAGCGTATTATTGGGTCTGATCTCATTTCCTGAGGGCCTGGCTGGAAAGGAGAGGGGCCCCTAATCTCTCCCCCAGGGGCCCTCAGGCTGTCGGCCCAGCTCTGGCATGAATGAAGAGGCTTTTGGTTTTCATTCATAAAAAATAGAGTTGGACTGCAGCAGCCCGTCAGGAGAGAAAACAGCTCTGCTTCCTGTGGATTATGTGTGTCTTTAGAACGTAACCTGAGGATAATAGCAATAATACTCTGGCCTTTTCTGTTTACTTTGTCAAAGCAACAAACTCAAATTTATTGTTTATTAAAAAAAATGTACATTTACTCTGACAGTTCCTAAATAATTGTTAGTGGTATTTAAAATATTAGAGATTTTTTGTGTGTTTACATTATCTAATATATTATCTAATTATTATCTATAAATTAGACGCAGTAAAAGCTAACAAATGAAGTGATGAAAGCTTCATGAGTGTGAGTGATTGGTCTGCATTGCTTCTTTACATCAGTGGAGGAGATCATCGACATGTTTTGCATCTCCTCCCGGTCATTTAGAAGAATTTATCCTGCCTCATAAAGGAGCTTGTTTGTTGTGAGCTGTGTAAGGACTGGACAGTCAGCGGCTAATTTAATCAGGGGTAATTTCCTCGACAGGCCCATTACTTGAATGAAACCCTGAGAGATCTTTATAGGTCCAAATGAACAGGGTTAGATGTTTTATGGAGCATTCACTTAAGCTGTCTTGCTTTGCTTTGATTGAATCGCAGCTCCAACAAACAACACGACTGACGCGGAGCACAAGGCATCCACTGCGGTTAATCGTCACAAACCTTTTGTCTTGTCAGAATAGGATGTTATACTTTTGTGTGTTTTTTTTTTTTTTTTGCATTGTCTGTGACAGGGAAAATAAGTAAGAAGGTAAATAAATAAATAATGTTGGTTTTTTTAGGTTTTAGAACCAATGCATAATTTATTATGCATATTTCAAATGCTTTTTTGTTTTCTTTTTCTTTTTCAGAAGTGCCTAGCTGTCACTCTGTATATCTTAGACAAGAGGGATATCTGGCGCACAGTAACAGAACAGAGGGTAACTATCCAGTCAGAGTAATATTGCCGTTTTGTTCATTAATGTGTCATATTTAAACGTTTTATTAAATGTAAAACGTCTCAAGATTATAACAATTTCATCTTTTTTGTTCCATAGGCTGTATGTTCGACAAAGTTGCAAGGCACTTCTATGACGACACTTGCGTAGTGCCGGAGAAGGCGGAGGGTATGTTATTTATCTTTTTAAAATCTATCTTTCTTTTAGAATTATGTGCCGAGTTCAATATTATTTCTTACTAAGTTGACTCTTTACTATACAGTCATTTATGGTCTTGTCTATGAGCCACTAGATACGTAACATAATGACAACTTTATCTATCTAAAACAGTACCATTGGTCATTGATGTCTTGCATTAATGTCATACACCGATTGGTCTGTGCAGCGCCACTTCAAGTCGAACACATCTAATGACTTTTTTATTTTCCGCGCACAGGTGACATAAAGCAGGAGGCGGGGCTGTACCGAGAAGGCCCAACCTATCAGAGACGGGGTTCGCTGCAGCTCTGGCAGTTTCTGGTCGCCCTACTGGATGACCCCTCAAACTCACACTTCATTGCGTGGACGGGCCGAGGCATGGAGTTTAAACTCATTGAGCCTGAGGAGGTACTAACCAGTGTAAACATAGTTTTTCAAGATTGTATCTGTAAGTGGCCTCTTGAACATTGCAGATAGTTGTGGGGCTAAACAGTTTATTTTAAAACCATTATGACATTAATATTTTAATTTAAAATTATTGAAATAATACATTTTTTATTATACATTTACCTATTATATTTTTAATGCAGCTGTTTATTTAGGTTTTAGACAAAATAGTAAAAGTTAAGTATCATATTTGATACATCAGGCTTTTATTGATTATATAGTATGTAATATAATCCACTGAGATACTTATAATAGTATAGCAAACTACTAAGATGCATATGAATATCAGTCACTGATATGGGGGCAAAATGGATAATGCAATGCAATACATTGATGACAGAGAGATGTTCCTCAAGCCTGATGTATCATGTTTGATACTATTAACATGATTTTTCAAAAAAATGATGATTGAATAATCAAGTAAACCCAAGTTGCTTCAGTCCAGTAAGTGTTCATCTTGAAATATTACTGAAAGTATACTTCACAGCAAAAAGATATATGTATCACAGTCTGAAAGACCTTTTTAGAATTATATTAAAGGGATTTATTTTACATGCTAAAAAATTAAATCTATTGGTCGACAGAAGGCCTTCAAATTTTGCATATAAAATATTATACAGTAGGCTTTATAAGGATAAAATAACTTTCCCAGACAGCAACATAGTGTCAGCCCAGATCCGGCCTACGTACCAGATGTGGGCCGGATCTGGGCCGGCACTATGTTGCTATCTGGGTTAGGACATTATATATTGCTTATTTACATCATTATCTGATTATCTTTACTAAAATTAAAGTACTTCCACTTTATATGCAAATTTTGAATCTTAGGGAGGCTTCATTTGTTTGTTCAAAACAAGTCTGTCATGTCCATCCCAAAAACAAAATATTTCAACATGTTGACTCTCCAAAAAGTCCAGAGTTTGGAAAGCGTGGACAGAGGTGTGTTTGTGTAAAGTGTCTGCGACAGTGTGACTCGCTAGTCCTGTGTGTGTGTGTGTGTGTGTGTGTGTGTGTGTGTGTGTGTGTGTGCGTACTGGCGTTGGTCCACAAGGCAGCTGTAGAGAACAGGGCAGTCATTCATGCCATCAGGTGACTGGGACCGTTGGGATTGGCTGGGCGGGTGCAAGGCGTGAATGAGCCGCAGTAGAGTGAAAAAGGCCCACAGCGCCGGGCTCTGGGAGAGTGGTGGGAGGGGGATTTGAAGAGGAGGGGGGCACAGGTGGGGGGTCGTGCGGACAGGTGCAGGAACATCTGCCACGCTCTGCTGTTCCTAATGAACACATCTCTGACTAGAGGTATGGGTACACGGCTGTGGCCAATGGAAGATGCAGGCCGACCAATGCTTTGTTTTTGAGAAGGGGCCTTGAGTGGGTGTGATGTCTTATTGTTTGCTATTGCAGATTTTTGCACTATGCTCATTTGTAACAACTTGCTCTCTTTGCTTCAAAGGTGGCACGACGCTGGGGAATTCAGAAGAATCGACCTGCAATGAACTACGACAAACTGAGCAGATCGTTGCGCTACTATTATGAAAAAGGCATCATGCAAAAGGTAATGCAGGCTAACAAGCTAAGCTACATCTTCTGACACACTAAAGGTGTAGCTTAGCTACTTTCAAAAAACAAGCCTTTCGGCTTAAGTTGTCTTTTTTTCATAATAAGCTACTTTTATATGCTAATGACTGTTTTAAAGCTACTTTAATATGCCAATAAGAAAATTGAATGCTCAGCTACTTGAAATTTGTAATAAACTGTAATTTAAAAGGATGCACTAAATTGATCAAAAGTGATAAAAGATTTATATTTATTTCAAATAAATGCTGTTATCCTGAAAAAGCACCAAATCATCATATTAGAATGATTTCTGAATGATCATGTGACACTGAAGACTGGAGCAATGATGCTGAAAATACAGCTTTGATCACAGGAATAAATGACATTTTAAAATATATTAAAATTGAAAACTGTTATTTTAATTTGTTATAATATTTCACAATATTACTGTATTTCTGATCAAATAAATGCAGCCTTGAGCATAAGAAACTTCTTTCAAAAACATCTTTAAAAATCAGATGTTTATTAAAGTAGCGTAGTTTTATAACATTAAAGATATTTTAGGCAAATATAGGCATTTCTGGTCAACAATAAAACATACAAATTTGGACTTGAATGTAATGAAAATTCTTGTTCTTCTAAAGTGATTTTTTATATTATGAATTATTACACATGCAATTTTTATGAGCTTATATTAATGGAAAATGTCAATTTTTTTTTCTTTGCAAAATGATTTTGTCACACTGAAGGAGTATTTAAATTAACTACAAAGTTAAAATAAATGTACAAAAACATCTCAAATATACACAGCATACTTTTTATGGGCATGATATTTGTCAACTTGCCAGCAAGTCTTTTAACGAAGTGAAACCATCTACGTTTTCCTTGCACTGTTGGGATATACAGTAATATTCTGGTTTCTTGATTCAAAGGTGGCAGGTGAAAGATATGTGTATAAGTTTGTCTGCGACCCCGAGGCTCTGTTCTCCATGGCTTTCCCTGACAATCAGCGTCCGGTGCTGAAGACCGACCTGGAGCGGCAGATCAACGAGGAAGACACCGTGCCGTTGTCACACTTCGATGAGAACATGGCGTACATTCAAGAGGGCGGCTACTGCAACCCACACCCGTACAACGAGGGCTACGTCTACTGACAACTGCTACAAGAACAGTCCGGCCGTTTCGAAACAAAACCACACAAAACAAACTTTCAGACTGTCCCTCATTTCCTTCAGTCATTCCCCAGGACAAAAGACAGCACTTTATGGACAGAGGATGATGGCAGTGTGTAAACCTACAAACTTACTGGTGTAGTTACGTTAGATGCTCCTTTGGTGTTTTTTTTGTTGCTATTGAAGGGGATGGGGTGTTTCAGCATGCCGTTTTCTCACAGCGAAAGACTCTCGAGGGCAAATGGCCTCTCTCCGGACAGATGTTTTGAACTATTTAGACAGGTTAGAGTCTGGAGCACGTGAGTGGAAAAATCCCAATCTCTTTTACCATTGAAACTCTTGGATTGTTTGTGGAGCGCTTTGTTATTTTTGCACATTTTCACGTTTGTTTTGTTTTTCTCTCCCTTGGTGTCAAACTGAGTAAATAATACAGTGTATTACTATGGAAATAAAATCCTTCAAACTCTCCATGTCAAAGTAAAATGAGCACATTGAACTGACCCTTATACTTCCTTTCTCGCCCATCCAGGATCCATAAAATGATTGAATACTAGCACAGTTACAACAAATGACAGATTTGTGTTATTTGTGAAGGGATATTATACTAGTATTCAAGCTATACCCATATATATATATATATATATATTCTCATATGAATACAATGTCTTAGAGGAGGGAAGATGCAGGTAATTTTCTCAATGAACAAGATTTTTTTTCTTACAAAAAAAAAACACGTCAGCATGATTTCATAATACTACAGTGCATGGTGATTCAAATACTGCAGTTTTTGTTTTTTTTAGATATATTTAATTAACCATCTGTATACTTCAGTATTTGACACCATATTTCACTGAATATGACGTTTTGGTCAAAAGCGCCTATAGATATCAAATAGTTATCATCAGACAGGTCTTGTGCAAGATGCAAGCTTCACACGTGTCTGTGACATCATTCTATTAAAGTTACATTTCTACTATTAGAGTGACAAATTGCTTTTTTATTAGGAAAGAAATTGGATGTTGGTCCATTACTCGCTCCACCATGACATCTTTGAAAATATAAAACATGTATATTCAGGTTAATGCACCTCAATGCTGCTTTTCGTGTAAATTTAGTCACGTATGACCAGACGGCAGCTATGCCCTGCAGTACGTTCATTTTTTTTCTTCATTCTTTTTTACATTTGAAAAAAAAAAAAAAAAAAAAACATCAGTGTTTATTGAATGTAAAAAATATATATACATAATTGCGAAGGGAATGGCAATAGCTACACTTCTGTAATAAAATAGTGTTGAAATACAATCGGGTTGTTTTTTTGTTCCTAAGTATACACAATGTGATTTATGTCAATCCTTGTCTCATATTTCAATGGCACAAACATTCAAGCAAATAAGTAGTGTTATTCCCTAGTTTATGATTTCATTCAGCTTCCAGATCCACAATAAAACTGCCAGAAATAGAAGTTCTTACTTGAGATAGTTGTCTAATAACACTGACAATTCGCAATTACGAGAAAAAAAGTCAGAATCGTGTGATATAAACACAATTACGAGAAAAAAACTCAGAATTGTGTGATATAAACTCACAATTACGAGAAAAAAAGTCAGAATTGTGTGATATAAACTCGCAATTACGAGAAAAAAAGTCAGAATTGTGTGATATAAACTCCCAATTACGAGAAAAAAAGTCAGAATCGTGTGATATAAACTCGCAATTTACGAGAAAAAAAATCAGAATCGTGTGATAAAAACTCGCAATTACGAGAAAAAAAGTCAGAATCGTGTGATATAAACTCGCAATTACGAGAAAAAAAGTCAAAATCGTGTGATATAAACTCGCAATTATGAGAAAAAGTCAGAATCGTGTGATATACAGTAAACTCGCAATTACGAGAAAAAAAGTCAGAATCGTGTGATATAAACTCACAATTACGAGAAAAAAAGTCAGAATCGTGTGATATAAACTCGCAATTACGAGAAAAAAAGTCAGAATCGTGATATAAACTCGCAATTACGAGAAAAAAAATCAGAATCGTGTGATACAAACTCGCAATTACGAGAAAAAAAGTCAGAATCGTGTGATATAAACTCGCAATTACGAGAAAAAAAATCAGAATCGTGTGATACAAACTCGCAATTACGAGAAAAAAAGTCAGAATCGTGTGATATAAACTCGCAATTACGAGAAAAAAAGTCAGAATCGTGTGATATAAACTCGCAATTACGAGAAAAAAAGTCAGAATCGTGTGATATAAACTCGCAATTACGAGAAAAAAAGTCAGAATCGTGTGATATAAACTCGCAATTACGAGAAAAAAAGTCAAAATCGTGTGATATAAACTCGCAATTATGAGAAAAAGTCAGAATCGTGTGATATACAGTAAACTCGCAATTACGAGAAAAAAAGTCAGAATCGTGTGATATAAACTCACAATTACGAGAAAAAAAGTCAGAATCGTGTGATATAAACTCGCAATTACGAGAAAAAAAGTCAGAATCGTGTGATATAAACTCGCAATTACGAGAAAAAAAGTCAGAATCGTGTGATATAAACTCGCAATTACGAGAAAAAAAGTCAAAATCGTGTGATATAAACTCGCAATTATGAGAAAAAGTCAGAATCGTGTGATATACAGTAAACTCGCAATTACGAGAAAAAAAGTCAGAATCGTGTGATATAAACTCACAATTACGAGAAAAAAAGTCAGAATCGTGTGATATAAACTCGCAATTACGAGAAAAAAAGTCAGAATCATGTGATATAACACAATTACGAGAAAAAAAGTCAGAATCGTGTGATATAAACTCGCAATTACGAGAAAAAAAGTCAGAATCGTGTGATATAAACTCGCAATTACGAGAAAAAAAAGTCAGAATCGTGTGATATAAACTCGCAATTACGAGAAAAAAAGTCAGAATTGTGAGATAAAAAGTCGCAATTATCTTTTAAAATTGTTTTATTCCGTGGCAGAAACAAGCTTCCATACTTTATGCCGAAAGTCACATGAACAAACAGGAAAACAGGTCTCACTGCATCCGCTTGTCGGAGAAAGAGTTAACAGCAATAAGAACTGATGGCAATCAGCTAACGGTAATCAGCTGGGGCCTCCTTTATAATATGCCTCTCTTCCAGATGTGAAATCTATAAATCACAAATGATCTGGAAATTTTGCGCAGCTGACAAGTCCATATCCTTTACTTACTTAGAATTGCGAGCGGCAAGAATTGCTTGGATTTCCAAATACCCGCAGAACTCCGACTCTCTGCCACAAGGAAAAGTGCATACGTCTGCTTAGAACTGGCGATAAGCAGTTTATCACGTCGAAGACCTTTTTTATAAATATGAGCGTTTGTTGTGGATTTTAGCATATGCACAATCAAATCTGTGTGTACGCACGTTTTATAAATGAGGCCCTGAACCGGAAGCGCTGCGGCCTGATTTACAGTATACAGAAGTCTGTTGTGAATGACGATATATATATTGTGGTTTCAACTTAAAAAAGTAAGTGTTCGGGCTGCCTTAAAATGTTAAGTTTAGTAAACTCAAATATCCAAGTTGTCACTTTCAAGTAAACTTAACATTTTAATGCAGCATGAACACGTACTTTTTTAAGTTGAAACAAAACATTTTTTTTACAGTGTATTGCATATTTATGGGTTGCAATGTAGTAAACATGCCGTCATCCTAGCACATGACCTTCTGTATGGTGGATCCCTTTCAGGTTTCAATTGCCACGTTGAAGGAGGCGCCATCACAGAAGATTTCGTCAAAATGCTGGCTACGGAAAAGTCAGTGTAATTTAGGGAAGCCTTTTCATGACTGTTACCATACTCATTTCATGGTTTTAATTCTGGAAGAATGTTTTATCAGCAACGACAAAAAATTAATTTGTTGACCATTTCGTAATACCAGTACTGACACTTCACAAAAACATATCTTGATATATATATTTGAAGCACCTTGGCATTACCAACATTTGTTTCAGTCATTTCAACAGAGTGGTGCAGAAAAACCGTCATCCTTTATACTCTTATAAAAACACGTCTATACAACAACACAATGGTAAACAAGCCAACAACTGTGTCCCATAATATCAAGCACACACTGGCCCAAAGCTGTGGTCACATTTGGCTGTTAAAACGACCGTCACGGTTACCAAAAAAGCACAAATGACTGTGGTTTATTTAAACATCTACCATTAAAATCTCATGCAAAACCTCACGGCGCTCGAAGTATGTGGTGGAATGGTGAGGAAGTGTACTGAAAAGCGAGTTGAAAAGAGGTCAGGGGAAAAAAGGACCTGTGTAAGGTTGGATAATATCCGTGGTAATCTTGTTAAACAAGTCTTTCAATGGGGCTACAGATGTCCTCTTTCTGTTATCTTGAACGCTGAATTGTTCTCAGCTCTATTTGAATACTCTACGCCTGAAATAGACCGTTTTTATTCATTTCAAAATGGTACCATGTAAGCATGCATGGAAAAACACAGATTGTTTTATTGTTACCGCTTAGTTTGTAATCTGTGCTTCTGCATATGTAACACCAAAAGCCATTAAACCTCTAAAATTGTCTTTAACAAACCTTTTTACCACTTAGAAGCAATAAATCAGCTATCTTCTGCAAGCAAATACTACTTAGGAGCTACTAGATCCATTAACATAGTAGCTCCAGGAGTTAAGCTTGATCCTGTCTGTTTGCTTAGTGTCCGGCTACCTTGCTTAGCTTTACGGCAGGCTGTGTTTACTTATGGGAAATGGTTTGTGTTGTCTGAGTGGTTGTGACACTCGCATGTTTGACAAGTGAAATGAGACCAAATGTGCTCCATGTAGCTGAAACGTCTTTGAAGCGGCGGCTTTTAATATGACGTGTTTACCTATGAAAAAATCCTTTATTGGCCCTCAGCCTTTAGCCATCAAAAGCCGTAGTGGTGAACATAAATCATTCACGAGGTAATTCAGGGGAACAACTGCATTGGAAAGGTGGACTGATAGAACGATGACCATTTAAACTGTTTACAGTCACGTAAAATAAACAGTAATTTGAAAAGTATTAACGCTTGAACAAATATTTAAGATGGCGAACGTATTTTTTGTCTCTGATATCTCATTCACAACCCATTTTAGGTGCAAAACTAACAAAAAAATTGTATTAGGAGTGTCTTTATCTTCTATTTGCTTGCGTAAAAAAACTGTATTGTATTACAAAACACTTTTGCTGCTATTGAGGTTGGATACGGGTAAGGTTAGAGTCCTTAAATCTGTAAATTAATTACAGATGTAATAATATGCAGGCATTTTGGTAACACTTTATTTTACAGTGTCCTTGTTACATATGTTGCATGTACTTACCATAGTAATAACAGTAAATTATGCATAATTACATGCAACTAACCCTCAACCAAATCCTAATCCTACCCTAAACCTGTAGTAAGTATGTGTTGTTAATTTTTATTACACTACAAGTGTAACTGATATTTTTTTAAATATATGTACATGTATGTACATAAAATAAAATGTTAGTACATAGTGGTTAAAGACACTTAATATGAAGTGAGGCCCATTTATTACTGGTGAAATAGTTCAAATTTCTTTGTAAATCATTTTGAAATGTTTACAGATTCCAGTGTAGAAAAAAGAAAATATGTTGTGGCACTTTTTCCATCGCATCTATCGCATGTACAGAAACACACTCTGAACATAGAGCAGATTTACACACCTTTGATAATGGTATGTAGCGAGATGATCAAAGATGGGGGTTGTTGCTGCTGACTCTGGAAAGGATCACGGTGTTGGAACAATAATTGATGCTGAGCAGAGGCTGAACTCAGGCATTGCCACCGGTTGACACCCATTACATTGTTCGGCGCTGCTCACTTTGCAGGTTCACGGCAGATAAAAACACAAAAGGGGTCGGGCTTTTGGGAGAGATGTCTGCAAGTACGACAGTGATGAATCGCTCTTGATGTGTGCTCAGAAAGCAGTGAAATTGGGTTGTGGTGCCGTGCTATAGCTTTAGGTCACATGCATGCGTGCTGGTTATAATCAGATGCTGGCAGACGGTGGGAGTCTGAAGTTAATCTGGAACGGGATTCTGTCTTGATCAAAGTTCACGTCAAAAGAAATGTCTAAACTTTTTTTTACTTTTCTTTGTTTGTTTTTTAGAGAAATAATAATAAATGAAGAGTGATTTTTTGTGTGTATTATAATTGTACAAGAAGTCATTGCTTGCAAATGATTATAGGGAAGACCTGGGACAATTATAACACACAAAATTGAATCATTAGAAAGGTGGAACTATCTATCTATATATATATCTAACATTCTATCTATCTATAACGTTCTATCTATGTCTAATGATCTATCCATCTAACGTTCTATCTATCTAAATGTATATATACTACAACTTTCTATCTATCTGTCTATATATATATATATATATATATATATATATATATAAAAAACGTTCTATCTATCTATCTATCTATCTATCTATCTATCTATCTATCTATCTATCTATCTATCTATCTATCTATCTATCTATCTATCGTTCCATCCATCCATCCATCTATCTATCTCTGTATAGGTTATTAGTTAAGTTATATGAATTACAGATGCTAACATCACTTGCCGGTACCTATCATCCGGGATTTTATCACAGCTACTGTAATACAAGTTATGAAATTAAAATTGTATGACTGCAAAGAATGAACCTTTATAATTTAAAATGAACATTATTTCATTAAAATATCTAGTTGGAGACTGTCCTTGTCTTATTAGCTGATAAATATACTTTAGTTAAAAGGATTTAACCCATTTAACATAATAATAAAGTAGGTACCACTTAGACTTTTGCTTTAAACATAAATTATTCATGATAGCTAAAAAAAAAAAAAAAAAAAAAAGAGTAGTACCATATAAAGGTAATTTCTGTATGCAAATATTGTAATAGTACTATTACTTTTGGAACTTATAAATGTCTCTTTCACATATAAATGTGTCATATCAAAATATGGAACACTGATTACAGTGTAATAGTCTATAAATGAAGGCGAATTAAAAAAAAAACAATCTTACTGTCCCTATCTCCCTTAATATTAATAAGAGATGGACAAGGTGTGATGACGGTGGACAGATGTTGATGCTGACAGAATTTTAGCGGTCACTTCCACTCTGCCAGCATTCAGTGCTATCGTTTTGTATACAAAACAGGTTAGTAAGCAGTTTGACACCCTGGTCAGTCAGGCTGCAACTGGCCTCTTCTGCCACGTGTCACACAGTGAAGTTGGCGAAAGGAAAGGCTCTTCACCTTCCACAATGTCGTTTGATCTCTGCCGTCCTGTCAGGCACAGACAGGTACACATTACCCTGTCCTCAGAGAGGTGGGCCAACCCATCTGTTACTAGAGAGAGAGAGCGAGAGAGCAGACTAGAGACAAAAGGAAGGGGTTAAGCAGGGAGAAATCAATGAGGAGAGGTCCAAAAATATGATTCCCTAGAGTTTCTTGTGTGCGAGCCTTTTGCAACAGATATGTCTTCAAATGAATCTAGACATTCAACATGTTGATAATTATTCAAAAAAGAAAATATTTTGTACATACGTCTATGCATGGAACGCTTAACCCTCAAGGTCATTTGTCCATAGAAAAATAGAAATGCCTCATTCAACATGTTGATAATTATTCAAAAAAAGTAATAGTATAACATTATATAACACTATTTAACATTACCCTTGCCCCTTGTGTGTTTGTCTATTAAATATTTTAGCTAATTTGATTATGATTTTAGCTACCAATAAGAATGTACTCTCAGCTCTGCTATTATATTGTGCACATTTCTCCAGATTTTCCCTTAAAAATCTTAGAAGAGCTGATCAGCATATTAGAATGATTTCTGCAGGATCATGTGACACTGATGAAGACTGGAGTAATGATGCTGAAAATTCAGCTTTGACATCACAGGAATGAAATAGAAAACATTGGAATAATATTTCACAATATTACTGTTTTTAATGTATTTTTGATCCAATAAATGCAGCCTTGTTTTAAAAACACCCATAATTTTAAATGGTAGTGTGCATTTCAAAATCCCTCAAACTGTACAGAAAAGCGTGTACAGAAGCTTTAGAAAGTCATATGACTGGTTGTGTTTCAGTTTTTGAGCCTCACGATTGTGACAGCGAAGAACAAAAGAGGGAAAAAAGCTTCCCATAATCTCCTGTTCAAAACGAGGAGCCACACAGCAGTCATGTCATCTCCACAGATGAAGTCTTGTCATCGCACTGCCTGGAAAATATACTAGTAGAGGTGGAGTCAAGACTAATGTTACTGAGGTAAATTTAGGCAGACACATCTATAACTCCTCTTGGCTCCTGAAATAGCCTTTAAAAAAGAAACCTAGAAATAGGCCCTCTGAATAATGACGTCTCTTTCTCTGCTTTGCTTAGTTTTTATACAGAAATTGGATCTCAACGTTAACGTATGGCCCCTGTGTCAAAACTGCTAAATAATGCATTTATTAAAATATACCTCAGCTCTTTAAAGACGATAATGGATGTACCGCCGCCTTACAGGCTGTAACCGTTATCCTGCAGGACAGAGTCATTGTCCTTAAGTACATACAGCTCAAAAACACCTCAAAATAGAGGTAGCGAAGTGAATAAAAGCACCATACATTCAGTCCTCGCCACATCTCGTAATTATATGGCAAAACACCCCGACACGCGACAAACAAATTCACAGTTCACAATGCTTTACTGTCAATGGCCAGCTTGGGGTTAGAAAAATCTGTCTCCGTGCTAAACTTCTTGAACCACGCAAAAAGACAGCGAGTGCATGTGGTCAAGGATGAATAAAAACCTTTGCGAAAACACATTTTCTGTTGTGCATCTACAGTATGTGTGTGTGTGTGTGTGTGTGTGTGGATGTGTGTGTTGGGGTGCATGCATTTATTTATTTCTTTTCTGCCTTAAAACAGATGGTTCCTTGTGCTGAACGGAAGTTGTGTTAACTCGGTTGGCTCGTGATTGGTGGCTGCCGTCCAACGGCAACACGGGTATCGGGGAGGGGTGTTAGTAGAAGTGCAGTTTGCCTACTTCAGATGTGCTGTGAACAGAACAGAAGGAAGTGGTACGTACTGTTGCGCCGTGCTCCTCGTGTCTTAGCGATGCAGCACGGGCCACCATGGGCAACAACCCTCCAGCGCTCTTGTGAGTCCAGACATATGTAACTGTGTAAACACTGCGTTGGAAGAAAAGCTGGTGTTGTCGGCGCCTTGTAGCGAAAGTCAGCCAAAGAGCTCGTCGTTAAGTCCTGCTGGGAAGAACATAGGGTATTTATTTATTGTGCGCTCCAGACCAGTTGTGCCTCTCTGTGGTTTATTAGGCTAATAATTCAAGATGTGTAACAATGTGGTAATTTTTGAGTCAAATTTTACTACACTGCAAAAAGTGATCAGTTGACTTAACTTAAAAAAAATGAGGAAACCTGTTGCCTTAAAATTAAGTAAATAAACTTGATGCATAATTGAAAAAAAATAAGTTATGTGGAATTGTCAAGTTCACATAACTTAATTGTTTTAATTACGCATGGTTTATGGTTTACGCATGGTGTTTCCTCACTTTTTTTTAAGTCAAGGCAACTGATCACTTTTTACAGTGTAGGGCTTATGTCCTAGTTTTTCTCTTACAGGAAAACAGACAAAAGTATTGCACTCAGGGGCATGTACACATTTTTGTCTAATAAAATGCTCTTGAATAGGAATGTCCTTCCCCCAATACCCTCAAGCAATAACTGCAATAAATGAAGGATATACATACACACAACCTTTCAAAAGCTGTTAAGATGTTTTTAAAAGAAGTCTCATGTGCTCCATTTATATGTGACCCTGTACCACAAAACCAGTCACATGGGTACATTTTTCTGAAATTGAGATTTATACAGTACAGGTCAAAAGTTTGGAAACATTAAATTTTTTTATATTTTTGAAAGAAGTCTCTAATGCTTATCAAGGCTGTGTTTATTTGATCAAAAATACAGAAAAAAACCAGTAATATTGTGAAATATTATTACAACTTAAAATAATAGTTTTCTATTTGAAAAATACTTTTAAAAAATTATTTATTCCTGTGATGCAAAGCTGAATTTTCAGCATCATTACTCCAGTCTTCAGTGTCACATGTGACATCCAGTCTATCACATGATCCTTTAGAAATCATTCTAATATTCTGATTTATTATGAGTGTTGGAAACAGTTCTGCTGCCTAATATATTTGATGAATAAAAGGTTCAAAAGAACTGCATTTATTCAAAATAAAAAAATATTTTCTAATAATATAAATCTTCTTTACTATCACTTTTTATCAATTTAACACATCCTTGCTGAATAAAAGTATTGATTTATTTCAAAAAAAGAAAAAAAAAATTACTGACCCAAAATTACTGATCAGTAGTGTATATTGTTGTTACAAAAGATTTCTATTTTTTTTTTAAATTTGCTTCTTTTTTTTTCTTTTTTTTACTTTTTATTCATCAAAGTATCCTAAAAAAAGTATCACAGGTTATGAAAAAATATTAAGCAGCAGAACTGTTTCCAACTTTGATAATGAATCATCATATTAGAATGATTTCTAAAGGATCATGTGATAGGCTGGAGTAATGATCCTGAAAATTGAGCTTTGCATCACAGAAATAAATGATAATTTAAAGTATAATAAATTGAAAACCAATTATTTTAAATTGTAATAATATATCACAATATTAAAAAAAAAATCTGTATTTTTGATCAAATAAATGCAGGCTTGATGCAGGCAGAAGAAACTTCATTCAAAAACATTAAAAATAGTAATGTTTCCAAACTTTTGACCTGTACTGTACATCATATAAAAGCTGAATAAATAAGCTTGTCATTGATGTATGGTTTGTTAGGATATGATAATATTTGGCCGGGATACAACTATGAGGGTGCAAAAAAATCGAAACATTGAGAAAATCTCCTTTAAAGTTGTCCATTTATGTTCGCGACTGTGCTGCATTCACTCACAAAAATAAATGTTTTATATATGTACGGTAGGAAATTTACAAAATATCTTCATGGAACATGATCTTTACTTAATATCCTAATGATTTTTGGCATAAAAGAAAAAGCGCTAATTTTGACCCATACAATGTATTGTTGGCTATTGCCACAAATTTACCCGTGCGACTTGTGACTGGTTTTGTGATTCAGGGTCACGTTTGATAAAAAAAATACAGTAAAACTGTAATATTGTGAAATATTATTATTTAAAACAACTGTTTTCTATTGTAATATATTTTAAAATGTAATTTATTCTTGTGATGTCGAAGCTGAAATTTCAGCATCATTACTCCAGTCTTCAGTGTCACATGATCCTTCAGAAATCACTCTAATATGCAGATTTGCTGCTCAAGAAATCTTACTGACCTCAAACTTTTGAACAGTAGTGTAGTAGACACTGATAGGACCTGTTGCATTTCATGTTTCTTTCCACCACTAGAACAGCAAATAACCTCATGATATCCTCAATATAAAATCACTTATGTTAGATGCTGGGAGGAAACCATAAAAAAAACATTATTTTTGTCATGATGCAAAATAGCCATACCCTTTGTGCCATCTTCATCTTTTTGACATATGTAAACAATGCTAACAACAGCATTATGTTTTCAATTTTCCGCTGCTCTGCGCACAAGATTTGAAATCATTTATCTCGGATTCAAAACAACGGGATCCCTCCACATGGTTTTATTTGTGTGCATCTGGCTCAGCAAGCAGCATACAGTTACCATCCTATATTTCCAGCTTTATTCGCACCTAGCAATGAAAGCCAAATGTGAAAATTGAAGGCAGAAGGATCGTGTGACGGGATTAATTAGACAAGGCCAAGTGAAGTCACACTCTTCATGGCAACACACTTGAACCTTCAATTACGCACTGCACAAAGCAATTAAAAGCCTCCCTTTCTTGCTCTGTCCTATGGAGTCTACCTGTTACTGCTGTTTGCTTTCTCTGTAGGGTCCCCCCGGGGCACCAGGCAGACTCCAGGTCCAATCCGCAGGTCGGTAATTACAATTGATCAATTGTTGTCGGGAGGTGAAATGACTTGGTTGTTTTAGCCAGAGCTCAATTTGAGGTGTCCATTTTTAAGGGGTTATTTATATGGCAGGTGGTTAGGAAAAGAAAAGAGAAGAGGGAGGAGATAGAGAGATGAAGAGAGGAGCTGAAGGAAGAGATCGGGAGAGAGAACACTATTTGGCCATTTCTAATGGCTGATAGATCTTGGCTTTTTCCTTTTCATTATTTCTGGAGTCATTGGGTAGCTGGATGAACTCGGAATGGAATTGGCCAATTTTGCACACTTTCAGCCGAAACTGTTCAATTTCTCTCTCTGAAATGATTTGTATACAATTTGAGTATAACAACTTCTGTACAGAGGTTACACTCTCAGATAAATGGATTTTTGCTGCTTGGTCGTTTTTTTTTTTATTAGAGTTAATGCCACACAATTCTAGAAAAAGTTCTGTCACAAATTCGTTTTGTGTCATTTTGCATGCCGTTAACTGAAGTTTGTAAAACAGAAGTTTACCTAATCAGTTTGAGTTGTGTTGACATGAATACATTTTGTTGGCCTGTATTGTTGTTGTGTTTGACTCTTTGCCCTCAGCTTGCCATTGATTCATTTTCTCTTTTTTTTAAAGCCTCAAGTTAAAAAAAAATGTAATTATGCATGAGATAAACATTATTATTTATGACAAAATACACTAGCCAGAACAAACCTGTTAAATAAATCAATCAATAGGATTTTTAAACATAATTGTTCTATTTAAAACAATATAATAACTATTTTATAGGGGTGTAACGATACACTCATGATGTTCGATACACATCACGATACTGAACTCACGATACGATATTATTGTGATACTCGAAGACATATGATAAAAGGATGATAAAATATGTACTGTTGATTAAAATGCTAAATTTGATTACATTGTGGGTGTAAATTAATAGACTTCGGCTTGTAACGCAATGCACATGACAATAGTGACACCAGAATAATAGTCATGATTCTGAAGCTAAAATTATTTTAGACGAATATTCTTGCACTCTGTCACTGACTACATATATTTAAAATAATGTAGGCCACTTTTTACTGGTAACATAAGACATTTGGCATTATCAGGACCCACAAATATTCCCCCATTGCATTATTATACATTATATTCAACACTGAAACTCTGTAAACTTGAATTTTATCTCACACGGTAATTTTTATTTTGGGTGAACTATACACAATATATAGATATATTGTGACACGATATATTGTTACACCCCTCCTATTTTAGATATAAATAATTCTTATTTTATTATATTTGCATTATTATATTTCTTATTATTTTATAATTTTTTAAATTAAAGACAATTTAAATTAAAGTTCACAGAAAGTGAAATAAAACTAAACAAATGAAATAAAAAGAGCTTTTTTAGTTTTTGATTGTCGTAGGTCGACACCTTTTGATATCGCCATCTTAACTTTGTTAAAAAGCGGGACAACTGCAGTGCTGTAAGCGCCAGCTAGACTCAAAAAGTTCAAGAGGTTGTCTAAATAACATCAAAAACCCATCACCATCTGAAAATAACAGAAGAAACAGCAGTAAACAGGCTCATGGGAAGATGGCCAAATCCATACGGCACTTCCAGGAAAACACTCTTACATTATAAAGCCATATCTGCTGTATGGCAACAACCATACTGCACTTCCCAGAAAACGCTCAATTACAGTATAATGCCGTATCTGCTCTAACAGAGAGTATCATTAATCTCATAATGATCTGACTGTGGTGGCTGACGGGGAGCGTATATTTCTCTCCAGCACACAGTCAGTCCTTTCACATGGATCACCCCGCTTTGCTCTGTCCCAGCCTCTGGGACGTCACCTCTTGGCACTGCTCGTATTTATACGGGACATTTGATTGATTTAGATTTATTTGACCATTTTTCCTCAGTCACGCTGTCCCTCAGCCGCCAGTAAACGTGGTGTTAGGCCACAATATTGTTTTCTAAATGACAGGCGCTGAGCTGAGACTCTTTATCTTTGTTTCTCTCTCTACACCTAGCGTTCTTGTCCTTAAGCGATCTTTAGCCTGAAGCTGTTTGCGAAAACTCAACCCACAACAAACAGAATGCTGCACAGAAAGATCTGCCTCACTTCCTTAAAGCTGTTGTGTCTCCTGTGGTTTCATCAGTTCTGGAGCTCAAGCCAAATCCTCCACATTTCAGCCTGAGAAGATGCTGGTTGCTGTTTCACATTTACAGTCCAGATTTTTCTCAGAAAAAAAAAAAAAAAAGAAATTTTTGATTGCAATTCCTCCGGGATGCGACGAACGTAATTGCAAAATGCCATCTTACCAAGTAAGGTTTTTATAGTACAAACACAGTACCAAAACTGTTTATCATACAAAAGTAAACAAAAAAGTCCTTAAATTATTTTTATTATAATGACCATGGCCCTGAACATGATATAGACCAGGGTTCACCAATCTCGGTCCTGGAGGGCCGATGTCCTGCAGAGTTTAGCTCCAACCCCAATTAAACACACCTGAACCAGCTAATCAAGGTCTCACTAGGCATACTAGAAACTTTCAAACAGGTGTGTTGGAGCTGGTTGGAGCTAAACTCTGCAGGACAGCGGCCCTCCAGGACCGAGATTGGTGAACCCTGATATAGACTAAAAAAAAACAAATGGACAATAACGCAAACGCGTAAACAAGTGTGATTTTTAGCCTATACTGTAGGTGTGGTCACATTAGCAAAATTTTGCAGGCAAAAAAAGTATATTGTCTATTGTAAATAGTGAAGCGACAGGATTTAAAATTAACACCCGCCAACCCGCCAAATGCGGTGAAAATCCACCGTGGGGGATAACGCATATCAACACACTAGCCAATTTGTCGTGTTATGATACATAAATTATGTTCAATCACTTTGCATGACATCGCTATCAAAGCCCTTACCTTAAAAAAGAGGCTCAAACATTAGCAAAACAAAGTGTAAAGAGGGTCTCACACTGAGAGGAACGCTGTGCAGCGCCGCCTCTTTGAACACCTTGTTTTCCATTAACATACGCATAGCGTTGGCACCACTCTGCGTCTATCGAGATGTCCGAGACAGTGTTTCCTGTCTGGTGTGCTCCGCTGGAGCCCTAGGAGACAATTAAGAGGCCACTTTTTCTCGTTCTCATAAATGCTGCATGTCCAAGACTTTTGGGCAAAAAGCGCCCTTTATGGCTACGAGCAGGTGAACTCAAGGCAATTATGAGAAGTCATTCTCTGTTTTTATTTCTATTTTATCTTATTTGAATGGTATTTGCAAACAGTGATTGACTGTCGTAAAGCTGAAAGCAATACAATGATTCAGAATCAGATTTAAATCTAAGCTGTGACGTTGATACTCGGTTTATTTCTGATCATTTCGTTTTGGCTAGTAGACGTTCTGAATGGCCGGTAACTTCAAAATTTAGTAGCCAAACTGGCTGGTGAATGAAAAAGTTCATTTCAAACAAAGCAAGGTATGACGCAAAGCTCGCAAAAGTCACGTTCAAACCAAGCAGCTTTCTGTTGGTTCATCAACATGGCAAATTCATCTGACTAGCTTTGCAAAATCCTGAATTCCTATTGAAATGTTTTCCCTGCGAAAACTCTCCATACAACTCCTCTTTGGGCCACTAGATTTGTCTCACAGCACTCTCCGTGGAAATTAAAGTCCACTTGAATATGCTAAACACAAATGTTGTATGCTAATATTAATGAGGACGTAACAAGCATTTCTTCTATGTAGCCAGTAGCTATAAAACTACATCCTGAAAGCATTTAATTCCCAAATTGCACACTCATTTCAAGGGGACCAGGTACGTATCCTCTCTAGACTGAAGAATTCAGATGTCTCGGGCACAGCCTCCATGATGTGGCCCCGAGTAACGAAGTTAGTCTTGTTTGAAAAACAGACACTAGCTTGAGCAATACTTGCTTTAATTCTCATTGAAGCAGCAAATTGACAGACCTCCCTTAAGATCTTGACAGGTAATGAAGATTTAATGTCAGAATTATGATCGTTAAAAACAAATGACTGATTCTTAGGGCAGATGATAAGCTATTAATTTAACCTCCTCTTCCTGTAATAATGCTGGACAGTCTGCCAGTTATTAGATCATAATTAGCTTGTGCAATTTGCATGGAACCAGAGAAGCATGTAGCCAGGCTGTTGTGTCTCAATATTTCTCCAGGGCTCTGTAGTAAAATGTGCTCATATATCATAATCTGTTAAAAAACGTATGGCCCAGAAAAGCTATAGTTGGGGTTGTGCTAGTCTATGTTTAACTAGATGGTTGAGAAATGCTAAAACGCTGATTAAGCGTGTTTGCGCGAGCGTGTGTGTATCTCTGGGTGAGCGCATGTAGCTCTCCAAGTGGCAGTCGGCCATATGGAAGCATGCTGAAATGAACTGGCCAGCACTTTGTTATGACAATATGGCCAAGCAAACATCAAAGTTTACACTAACGCTCTGATTAACAGTGATTTTCTACATGATAAGTGCTTTTATTCTAGCTAATTATTTTATTTAGGAACAAATTTCATGGTTGTGTCCCCAACTGATCTGTTTCTCTTTGCTCGTGTGTTTGTTCATGGGAGTGATTTTGTGCCAAAATGTTTCTGTGCGGCCCTGAGATTTCATTATTATTGCATATGCATGCTACTGGTGTCCATTCAGACACACAGGCATGTTTAGTTAACTAAAACTAAAATGACTTGAGAAAAAATGTAAAAGCCGAAAACGCAAACTAAAAAACTAAACTAAAAAACATGTTATGATTTTATGAGAATAATTCACCTCAAGGAAGCATACAGTTTTTAATGCACATTTTGGAAATTGTATGGGTATTCTTAAGCAGAACTAAAAAAAGATCAAATATTATTTTAATTTATATTTACAATATATATATATATATACAAACAGAAAGAAGAGGACCAGATTGTTTCCCTGTCTAGTCTATGGAAATACCAATTTGGATAAAAATAAATAAATTAATTAATCAATTAATTAAAAAAAAAAAAAAAAAAAAAAAAATATATATATATATATTTTTTTTTTTTTTTTTTTTTTTTTTTTTAAATCGGTAAATATATATATATATATTTTATTTAATTGCTCAGAAAACTAAGAAAATAAACTAAAATGCATTTTCATGACCTAAACAAATATTCACCTCAAGGAAGTGTATATTTGGAAACTTTTCTTTCTTTTTTTGAATATAAAAATGCAGTCTCCTTTAGAGCACTAAAATTAAAATAAAAACTGAGTATACAGGAAATTTTAAACTGAACTAAAACTAACGTAAATAATGTGAACATGAAAATGAAACAAAAATGAAATTCAAATTTAAAATTCAAAACTATAACAACTCTGGTACAGTGAAGCCAAAGTATTCTGACACTTTTTTTTTTCAGAAATAAATGCCACTTGATTTGATATTTTTGTTATATAATATAATACAATATAAATGTATGCATTTTTAAGTGGGTTTTTAAATGAAATCATTTTAGGGCCACTGTATGTAACTGATCTTTTTGATTGCAATGCCTCAATGCATGCGTGTATGCAAACGAGTGTGCGCATATGTGAGTGTGTCCTGTGCCAGCAATGTGCTAAGAATCTGCTCCCTCAGCGGTTTTCTCTCCACTCACACACACACACACACACACACACACACACACACACACACACACACACACACACACACACAACACCGGAGCGAGTCGCACTCCTGGCACTCTCCCCCAGCGCCTCGCGGTTCTGCTCCAGGTTCTACCCGTCCACCAACCTATTAATAGGCAACATATTTACTTTTTGCGGCATGTGCTCGCTGTGGCATTCTCCAGTATCTTACCCTTCCACGGGAGTGAACAAGTGCACTTCTACAAGAGGAAGTCACCGCTGTGGCAGAGGTGTTGTGGCACCCAGGCGACCCCGTCTCCATCTCCTATGGGTGAGAAATGAGAAGCTGAGAACTCCATACACATACTGGGCACGTCATCATAGCCATAAGCCCCCCTGTTTTGAACATGTAATTAAATGCACTTGCTGTTTTGTTTTTTCTTCCTGTCACAGCAGGATTTATACTATTGCAACTTCACCAAATAAAGCTAATTATAAAGAAGATGTTACACTTTATGAGGCATAACAAGGTGATAACCCATCTTTGAAGCTGGAAGTGTACTTTATCACCAAGACTGTCTGTGCATGTGTCAGCTGTATGCTCAATTAGACTGAATATCAGATTTGTAAACTGGGAAAGCAAGAGGTAACTGGTTTCAATACTAAATTTGGGGTGATAAAAACTAAAGTTTTAAACTAATTACAGAATGTTAATTAAAAAAAAACTTGATGGGAGAATGAAAACTTGAAGACATCTGGCCTTTTTCAGAATAGCAGTTAAAAATGGAGTTACAGATCTGAAAACTTCATATAGGGTCAGTGCGTTTTTTTATGTTTTTGAAAAAAGTGATACATGGATACATGGAAACCATGATACATTCTTTAATTCAGGATTCTTTGATAGAAAGGTCAAAGTAAATATTAGATGTTATAAATTTGTAACATTATGAATGTCTTTACTGTCACTTTTGATCAACTTAATGGATCCATTTCTTTAAAAAAAACAAGATACATTCTGTCATTATTTAATCACTTTCAAGTCATTCCAAATTGTCATTCCATTGTTATTTTTTGACATGGAAATCAAATGGAAATTTTTGTGTGTGTGTGTGTGTGTGAGTGAAAAAAGTTTCTTGCAACTTTGCTGTCAAGCTCCAAAAAAAAAAAAAAGTAACAATGATAAAAGTAGCCAATAGAAATCATGCCGTGCATTCAAATCTTTTGAAGCTATATATGAAAGCTTTGTTAGAAACAGGCTGAAATTTAGGTTGTTAAACACAGACACTCTTCCTTTCTCAAATCTCATGGTCACCAACTGTTGCTGAAATGATCTGCGGAAAGATTCCATTATTGTGTGTCCATGAATAAAAGAGCATACAGGTATGGAAAGACATGAGTGTGAGTAAATAATGGCGATTTTCATTTTGGGGTGAACTATTCATTTCATATCCATCTACCAGACATACCAAACTGTTACAGTGCATCTGTATGGCCAAGAAAGATACAAAAGCAAAACTTTCCCACTCCTGCAAACATAATTCCTATGAGTGTCTTCTCGGCAGTGCAGAGAGTCATTGTTTAAAATAGCATTGGTGACAGCACTGAGCGCCGTGTCCTGTTGATTGGAGCGCTGATGGCCCACCGTTTGTCAGCGCTCTCTAAAGCCTCATCGGCAAACAGCAGGGCTCCCTGATTATTTAATTGCTTGTAAGAAGCTCATTAAGGCCTCCTATCCATCATAAGTTGTGCAGTGAGGAAGATCTGTGAGAGGAGAGAGAGAGAGAGAGAGAAAGAGAGAGGAAGATTAACACAGCCCACTCGTCCCTCGTCTAGACTGAGCTTTCAGCCTGCACATCTTATAGTAGCATCTTACAGCATAACATCTTCATAAGTGTGACCGGAATATTTCGCGAATGTTTCACGTCTATATAAGTGCATATTTCAAATGTAAAGAAAGCACTCATGTTACGGAGACAGAGAGAAATAATGCTGGATTTTGAACCGAGAGCTGGGAATTGCTCAACGCATTTGGACGATTTCCAGTTGTAAAAATGCAAGCGTGTCATTTGAATATTTTCTTTAACCCTCACATTTTTATTTGCATTGACCACAGTTTTAACTTCCTAAAATGGCTGACTGGAAATATGTAAATAATTTTAAAAGCTCGCTCACAGGTGCTCGGATCTGTACTGGTCCCGATTAAAAAAGTTCCCAAGATGCCACTAGGCATGCAAGATAATATATTAAAATATATATATATATATATATATATATACACATATATATATATATATATATATATATATATATATATATATATAACGTTTTGTTTCCATATCCAGGTTATAGAAATCCCAATTGGGACAAATCGATAGAAATCTAAGGCATTTGAACCTTCAGTATATGGTGTAATGCATTTCACAAAGTTTAAACTTGCATGTAAACAGGTGCAGAATAAGCTCTGGATGCTTGGCATATTAATTGCCGATCATTTGCAAAACGGGGTGGAAAAAAGTCTTTTGCCAAAAGCATGTATTGCAAGCTTCCAGCTGGGATCGTCAGGGGCAGGCTTGTTGGCATCGTGGCAGCATATGTTTGGTGCCAAGAACACCAACGATTTGCATTTTCTTTATATCAATTTTACAAAGCCGAAATGCTCTCTCTTGTGTAAAAATGATCGGGATTTGAGTGTTGCAATTAATCACAAGTGAAATATATTTGCCGATGAAAAGCCCTAATTCTAGTCGAGAATTTTTTTTATTTTTTTTTTGCCTATGAGAAAGAGAGAGCAATCAGTTACTTGCATTACATCTGCACTGAGCTCGCAGGCGCACTGTGATGAATGTGCCTTTAAGGCTGTATAGTTTGGCTTCATTTAGACTGGCTTGAAAGATAGAAAGAAAAATAGCACTGTGGTGTATGTGGGGTACTGCAAACACAATCAGTCATTCGTGGGGTAAAGCAAAAAAAAAAAAAAACATTCCTTTGTCTCAAAGACTAAAATGCATGTTTTCTCCTAAAGCCAAAGCTGAATAGGGGATGGCAAAAGGCCACATTTTGACTGAATCTTGAGTGCTGCCTACAGAACTTTTGTGGGTTTTGAAGCTGAAAACTATTCTGGAGCATCTCTGAATGAATTTAAAGGCCACAGTCATTATTCAGATTTCGTCATTTTTTTTTATTCAGCATTTAAGTAGCAACCATCTAATGATTTTGAATTAATTAACTCATAGTCAATTGGAATGGTTTTCATACTTTTTAAAAAGTGTTTATAACAAGCTAAAGAACACAATACTGTTTCAAAATGCACTCAGCCTATGGAAAATGCCACTCAAATGGACTTTTCTTCAAGTTTTTATTGTAAAAAGTTGTACTTTTTTTCAATCTCATACAGTTTCCTGTTAAATATTGAACAGTGAACACGTTTAATTCAAAAACTAATGCATGTAACAGTTTGTACATAACCGTAAATGTTTAGCTTTCTGTGACGTATTCCTGACTGGTAAAGATATTGGTATCTACCCTGCACTGATAAGGTTTTAATGAATTATAAATGATAAAAATATGACTCATGACAGTCTTGAAACCATTATTACAAGAATTTTATAAGAGATTTTACATTTAATTAAAATACATAATTTTGGGTGCCTGCTCCACTGGTCACCCAAAATCGACTTAGGCTCTGACGGGCCAACCCGAGCCCGGGGTTATAAGCGGTTCTGGTTCTCTGGTCATGTCTGGTTCTAGATAGGCAATATGTGGAAAAAAAAAATAGACAAAAAAATAAAAATGCATAAACTATAAAATTAAAAAAACAATCCGCAGAGCAAGACTGACCTACTGGCCCAACTATGCAAACAGAACATAGGCTGAATCCGAAATTGCCCCCTAAACCCTCAATCAATTCCCTACGTTAGTCCACTAATACAGTTCACTTGAAGGAGTGAATGAAAACAAGTGAGCGAATTCAGACAGCTGTTGTACATTGCAGTGCAATGAAGGATAGAATGAGTGCACTTGATATCGTCCACTATGTTTTCGGACACCTTGCGGACATCAAATAATGCCCTATTTGAGGGTATAGGGGGCCATTTCAGATTCAGCCATAGTCTTTGTTGAGCCTTTTCGTTTTTTAAGTGCTTAAGGTGTGATAGAGATGTATGTCAATCTAGTGTTTGTGGGACTTCACATTTTCGTCTTCCATTTTGACAGTACATTCTATGAGGTGCCCTAAAATGATCCACGTCGATGAGAGTAACCCTCAAACTTCGCCGCAGGTTCAGCGCTGAAGTTCAGAGTTTGTCTAATTAAGCACATTGTTTGCAATGGGCTGTATAATGTCTCAACTGAACTCCCAGGGTAACATGAAGGTACACTCACAATAGACAATAATTAATGTCCCTAAAAAGAAAAACTTGAAATAATGACCCACAACTCAACGCTCAACTTTTTCCCCTTACACCTTGCGTTTTCAAGTTTAATGGGCAAAATCGAGAACGTTTTTTTTTTTTCTTCATCTTCTTCTTAGGATAATGATTTACAAAATGCCTCTCATCAAAGAATTCATTAACAAAGAACATTAATTAAAAAATAAATGAGTAAACATCAATATCAAAACCTCAGCACTGTGGAAGTGAATACATTATGTGTGGTAATGATGTTTGAAAGGGATCCTAACACCTCAGTGGGACTCTTTTAAACCCCTTACCTCTCAGGCAGTTGCTTATTTTGCAATCCTTTGTTGTTAAACAACAAAGAGAATGGGCTCTCATAATGTTATATTAATCAGCGGATTAATATTTCAATTTGATTTTCTTTATAGTTGAGGTGCTGTTGGCATTTCCATTTTCCCTCCATATGTGCAGCGGTGTTAAGTAGTATCATTACCATTTCTACCTGGGGGTTCTGGAACTAACAGGCAGCCGTGATAGCTCTATTCGACGCAGCGAGAGCAGCGCTGGGTAGCACCTCATGCATTTTTAACGGCGCTGTTTGCTGCCGCTCTGCTGCCATTCTTTTATAACGCGCCGCACAAACAGCTGAGTCACAGACTTTGTGCTTTGCGCAACATCTAATTGGAACCGATAAAGAGCCTCGATAAAGACGCCGGACCTCCACACTTAAACTATGACGACCAGCGCATTTAAACAACGTAGACGATCGAGACCAGGGAAAAGTACCACAACAATAAGAATATTTACCAATGACGTGACGTATAGTATAGGTATAGTTCGGCCAAAAATTAAATTCTTTATTTACTCACCCTCATGTCTATAGCAGAAAGTCCAAGCTGCTCTTTTCCCTACTGCACAATGAATGGATTTAAGGATTTTCAGTGAATAATGACTTGAATTTCTCAAATATTTTACACAAAGCTTTCATTTCATGTGGCTTTTCATATGGCTTCATTCATGGAAAAGAACAGCTCAAACACTTTGCTAAACATCTTATTTGATAAGTAATGTTTGTATGGAAGCTAGTTTCTGCCACCTGATAAAAAAGGTAACTGGGACTTTTTTTTTTGCTTGCAATTGGGAGCTTTATCTCAAAATTCGGAGGAACTTTTTTTTTAGAACTTTTTTTTGTTTGTTTAGATATAAAGTCAGAATTGGGATATATAAACCCAGAAATGCGGGAAATTAAGTCAGAATTGTGAGATGTAAACGTGCAATTTTGAGAAAATAAGACAGAATTGCTAGATATAAACTCGCAATTCCTATTTTAATTATTTTATTTATTTATTTTTTATTATGTGGTGGAAACAAGCTTCCATAGGTTTGCAATTACATAAATGACGACAACTGTTGTTTTTGATTAAACTATTCCTTTAAAGATTTTATAATTAATCTCACAAATAGATACTAGACTGCTGAGTCACAATGGCATACCTGTTTTGGTAACACTTTGCTTTACAGTGTAACACACATTAACAGAACTAAATCATAATATCAAGGTATTATTAAAAGTGGTGTCCTATACAGTATAAATATGGTATAAATTTATCCAGTTATTTCAATTATCCTGGGAGTTCAGGAGTCAGTCGGTTCTCAATCACACTGGTGACTAATTAGACAGAACTCCTCTCGGGTAACTCTCACGGCAATTACATAAGACTGCATTTCTCATAAACATCAGCCAGTTCAGAATAAAAATAGCATAATTGCAAGCTTGACTGACTGACAGCTTTTGATTGACAAGTCATTAGGTAATTGTTCACGACAGCTGATTAGTCTATGACAAGTATTATTCAAATATCACAGCATCTCCCAGGAAACCAAAGCAAAGCAAGTTCTTGTCGGCATGCAAAGTGATACCTCTGTGTGACAAATATACGATTATATTCATTACATGAAGTATTGACACAAGTATGGAAATGATTTAACACTTTTTCCACAAATTACACAACGTGTAAATATTTTCCCTGTGGATTACAGGGGTTTAAATACAGATTCAGCCAATATCAGTGAAAGATGACTGAATGGTGAAATGAAACTGTGAAGTCATGAAATTATCTTTCCTTGAGTCTATTAATGTGGAGTATGTACACAACCAGTCAAAATTTTGGACACACCTGAAATATTTTTGGTTTCTCATGAACTTAAAAACTTTATGCCTATGCTTAAATACTTAAAAATTAGTTTTGAAGAAAAAGAAAAGCAGGCAACCAGAATCCAAAATCAGCTGACCTGCAACAATACTGTTTCAAGACAGTAAGAAATATTTTTTAAAAAATAATTAATAATAACAAAAATTAATAATAACAAAAAGTTCCAGCATACATTTGAAATCCTTAAAATCCAATAGAATAAACATGAAAACACAAGGTGAAATATATAAACAAAGATGGCAGAATTTAAAAAAATAAGTGTCACTACATAATTTCCATACTTCCACTTTTTTTTGATGACAATAATATTAGTAATAATAAAGAATACGTAATAAAGAATATCAGTAATATTAAAGCATGAGTAAGTGAGTCCA
This sequence comes from Squalius cephalus, assembly GCF_949319135.1. NCBI lineage: Eukaryota > Metazoa > Chordata > Actinopteri > Cypriniformes > Leuciscidae > Squalius > Squalius cephalus. The sequence continues at coordinate 23,604,658 of NC_137132.1, read as the reverse complement.
AACTTTTGTTGCTGTTGGTGAACTTTAAGGATTTTGCTTTCCACAATTGTCTTTACATTTTACAGTACAGTTTATATCTCGCAATTCTGACTTCTTTTCTCAGACAATTGCAAGTTCTAAAGTCCAATTCAGAGGGGAAAAAGACCCACAATTCAACAATAACTCACAATTGCGACTTTATATATCGCAATTACGGAAAAAAAGTCAGAATTGCCAGTTAAAAAGTCAGAATTACGAGACATGAATTCGCAATTGTGTGTTATAAAGTCAGAATTGCAAGTTTATATCTCGCAATTCTGAGGGGGAAAAATTCAGAATTGTGAGATAAAAAGTCCCAATTACCCGTTTAATTTTTTTTATTCTGTGGCGGAAACAAGCTTACATATCTATGGAGGCACTAAGGTGAATTACGAAAAAATTACAATGCACAGTTTCAGTTATCCAAACAGCAGTTAGCACCTAATAAATGTTGTCAAATCAAATTCAAATCACTCGCTGACCCAGGGTCCACACAAATAATTAGCCTCCAGTGGGACAGTTAGTGCTCCGTACTATCAGTGACCTGCAGCACACTCGCATGCGGTTCACCCTTTAACAAACACACACACACACACACACACACTGATAATGCACCCGTGATAAAGACCCATCAGGCTGAATTGCCCACAGCTGCAGGGCCCCTTGTTGCGCTGGCAGCATTGCCCCTGTCATCGAGAGCGTGCGCCTATCTGACCTGCTAATTTGGAGCATATGTAAGTGCTCTTAAAGTGCCGGGCCTTTTGACATGCCACAAACAGCAGCTGCCACAGCTGCCCTCCAGAAGCTTCATTTAATTCAATTACATCTCTGGGAGATATGTAAACGAGCCTAGGCTCGGAAAGAGGGTGCAGCCGTTAGGGGGCTAAAACCCTCCCCGAGCCGATCAACCGGAGTCATTCACCCCAATGCTCGTCCGTATTCGCAACCGCGCGCTCCCAACCCCCTCCGAAGTGTCAATGCCCAGGTGGCTTGATAGGCAAATGACTGGGTGAGGCGGTCGCACCAACCCCCTCACAACGTCACAGCCACCTTTGCAGGGAAGGCCTTGCACCGGGGCAAGGAGGGGGGTGTTTGGATGCGGGTGGAGGGGTTTAATCAGGGTCATGGCGGCTCCTATCACTCTGATCAGTGCGACTCAGCCCCCGGGCAGCCCTGCAATTAATGCAACTTTCAAGAGAAGAAGGGGGAGATAAATATCCACCATCTGGCAATTAGGGCTCACAGGGCTGAACAACCGATTGTGAGACAATTCTTCATGACACTAGCAAGAAACGGTGCTTGATACTGGCCTGAAGCCCACAAACAGCTTTTGAAAGTGGCGTCCTGTAAAAGCTGGGGCTATTGAGGCGCATCTCTCATTCTTTCAATAGAGGTTTGATCATGGTTCTTCTGTAGCATCTTTTTGGCTGCGTTCGGGGCACGGACCCCCTTCCAGCTGTTGGCTGTGGTGGCGTGTGGCTGAAAGAAGCCCAGATCGCGGTGATCAAATTAGCTCCCCCTCCTCACGGGGGCACAAAGGTTGTCAATGCGCTCTGCGTCGCATTTCAGCGGCTCATTGATGTTATGATTACTCATTTAACCAAACAATGAGTGCCAAGCAGCCCTCGTTGAATGCCCTCTCGCGTGAATAGAGAGAGCTGCTTGTTGAAAGATAGTGATTTAATAGGAGAACTGATTCTTTTCAGCTGTTTTTTCTCTTTCTCCACCCCACCTATTGTGAAACACAAATGGAGGGAGAACAAATACAGTGATTAGCGAGACGATTAATCCCAATTATTTGAGTTGCAAATTCAAGACCTTTGGCAACACCAAAATGTGGGAAACAAGAGGTCTGGGCAAAGTCAAGAGTGGTACACACCAAAAAAAAAAAAAAAACAGGAAAGAAGAGGACCCTGAGCTTGAGGTGAAACCTAGAATTACTTTACAAACACATTCCATTACAAAAGAGATTTCAAATGATTTCTCACAGCCAAAAGTAGGTAACCGTACTGTCACTCCTTGAAGACGCCACAATTTCAAACCTGACAAATTAATAAACAAAAGAAGAAGAAATTCTCACAATTTTAAAATGTGAAAACAAGAGGCCTGGGCAAATTCAAAATAAGCTTCAAGACCAAACAAACAAGAAAAAAACCTTGAGCTCAAGGTCAGACAAAATAAAGCAGCTAAAAATAGCGTTAATTTACATTCCATTGCAAAAGAGATTTCAATATTTTTCAATGTCAAAATTGGGTAACAATACTTTCTCTCCATTAAGAGGTAACATCTCCACAAATGTTAAATCTCATACTCTTAGATATAATAATAAAAACTGTAATTCTTAAAATTGAAAACAAAAAAAAAATAAAAAATGTAATCTTTAACAGCAATTCATTGGAAGATTTGAGCAGCAATAAATAAAATAAAGGCCAACCCAAATCCAGCATACTTCTGAACTCCCTACATGCAGTTTAAATGGCATCCCAAGATGCACTTCATAGTTGGTTGAGAGAATGAACACATTTTGTGGCTAAAAAGAATAAAAAAACTGTACATTTTACAGGAAAAGATTCAAATGTGTTGTTCTTAAATGGTCACCCCCCTCACCCTCAATGTCCAGGTCTGATCTGTTGACCTCGATCTTGCACTAATTGCCAATGTGCCTTCAGCATCCCGCCGCTGTTGTGCTTCCCCATAAAGGGATAATTACACACTTTGAATTATTAAGCATCATTATCAAAACTCGCGCTTAACTTGTTTTGCTCTACTGTACGGTTCCTCTGATCTTCGGCGATCATTACTTATTAAAGGGACTGGATGCTTTTTCCCAGCTGAAATATGTAGAATCGTGGCTTAATAAAGCAGCTATACCGCAAGCCCTCGGATCTAAACTTCAGTTAAGCGACAAGAAAATATTAGGTTACTCGCCGCCACTGCCGCCCTGAATAACGAGCAAAAGTCTAGTTATTGGTTCAACTGGATTCATTATCATAGTGGCAGATTAATTAAACTAGTATTTTGAATTGGATGTGTATTTAACGGAGAAGCCCAGTGTTTATAAAGTCTGTTTCTCCAGGGCTCTGGCGACAACGGGGGCTGCTGACGCCATCTCATGTGTATTCATTCATTTATCATGCCGTCAGAAGGAAAACTCTCCATGAAAAGTTTCAGTCGACATTTGACAGGCCTTATTTTTAAAACATCATTTCTGAAAATTGTTGGACTACTTTTAAACTAACTACAACAAGCTCAAGTAATTTGACTAAGTCAAGCTACCCTTGTGAGTAGTTAACGCTAGAGGTTAACTAAAGTTAACTACACTTAAGCTATTTATTCAGACAATATCTTTCTGGCACAAGAGGGTTTTGCAAGAATGAATTCATATTTGTGTGATGCTGTCAGCCTAATTTTCCAAATACGACAAATAAAACAGTCAAATCAGATGGAATTTAATTAATCAGACAATCAATTATTTAATTAAATTCATATGAAATGTAAAAAAAAAAAAAAAAAAAATCTCTAAAATGAATCAGACTTCCTAACATATGAGCAATTCAGTTCTTAAAATTAATGAGTGTGAATTTGAATTAGCCACACCTCACAGGAAATTTAATTGACAGGAAGAGCAATTTACCAACAAAAAAAATCAACACAGGTAATTGATTCTGGGAAATACAGTGTTCTTTTTTTGGTCTGCAAAAATTATTTTATTAAATATGATGAAATATACAAAGTACTAATATCTATCTATCTATCTATCTATCTATCTATCTATCTATCTATCATAGCTCAGCTTCTTACTATCATACACACTAATTGGTTTCAACCATGCAGGAAGGCCAAAACACTTTTCACACACTTTTCTCCTAATTGAATTGTTGCTCTCATGATAAAACAGGTGATAGGTGGTCTTGTCCAAATGGAAACCGTATTAACAACATTTGCGTCTATTTTTTTTTTTTTAACCCACAGGTGGTCATATGTAGATATATCTGGAGCGTATGCTATAACAGACACCTGGGCCTAAATTTAGAAACACAGAAAATGCAATTAGTTCAGCAAACCAAGAAATCTGCCGGCATCAAAACCAGGAGAGAGAAGAGTCTATTTATGGCTCTTCTTGTGAGTTATAGCAATGAGAATAACACATGACATGGCTATACAAGGCTACACTCTTAAAGCTACACTGTGTAATATTTTAAGTTGATTTTTAGCAAAAAAACACTTTGTTCTTTCAAAATTATACGTTCTCATTAATGAGTAATCACTTCAACCAACTAATTAAGTATTAGTAAGAGTATAATCTGCCATTTAGAATACATACGAGAGAGTCGCTCGAATGGCGGAAGCCATGTTGCGCCTCCATCTTGAAAATACATTAGCCAAAGAGGGACATACCTGGAAATTCAAGCTTCGCCTTTCACGTTTTTACACTCAGTGGCACCGTGACGAATGCAAGGGGGAGATTACTCGCGACTGCCGGCAGATTTGGATTAATACGGCCACCGTAGGACTTAAAACGCCCTCGGAATGGGAGGGGCTAGAAAGTAATATTCAGTTGGTAGTCCTATACAATTTCACCGCTAGATGGGAGAAAATCCTACACAGTTTAGCTTTAAAATGATGTGTTGAAAACAACACAACCTGTGTTGTTTCTTAACACACCTTGGTGTCTAGATAAGGACAACACATTTTGGTTATAACTCAACCAATGTGTTATTCCTCTTTAACACAGTGTGTTGTAATCTTTTACAGACTAATGTGTTATAGTTACACAATTTGTGTCATGTTATTTTTGATCCAATCGAGCAAAACTTGTATGCACTAAAAACACAAACTCACATGTAGTTAATATAGAATTAAAACTGCTACATTTACATAAAAAATAGTCAACATTCAAAAATAGTCAACATTCAAAAAAATGTCACATAAAATATAGTAATTACCATTATGGCTTGAGTGAAAAGTTCCTGAAGAGTTAACGGTTAATCAAGTTTGTACTTTAAATAAATAAAAAAAGGGTATTTGACAGCATCTTAAATATGTGCGTCCCAATTTGCATACTTAATGCACTATTCAACGAGCTTTGTAGTAAGAATATTGCAAGAAGTGTTTTTACAATGACATATCCAAATAGAAAAAGTACACTTTAAATACCTGGATGATGCACTTAATTAACTGGAAAAAAAACATCTGTGGAATGTTGGACACTTCATGTCACTCTGTCAGCTTAAATTATGTAGCAAGGGGGGAGGGGCATCAGACTCCAAAGTTGAATGAGAATGGCTGCGTCCGAAAACTTAGGCAGCTGACCTGTTGCCTCACTGCCTTGTAGGCAATGAGTTTGCAGGCAGCATTTGCCCACAAAGGAACCTCATGAAAATTATTACGGAAAGACTTCTGAAGCAGAGTAACAGTTTAATGATCCACACAAAAAGAGAGCAAGCTTTGGTGATAGTGAAATTTTAATAACTATAATAGTAATTTCTCACTATAATTGACATCAGAAGTGGAAAATGTTGGTCGAAAACTACATTTTCACTCAAACTGACCACCAACCACAACTTTTTTTAGCTCAACTCTCACAGAATGGAAAGCACAGGATTGTGGGATATCAAAGGCAGTGAAGGATACATCTATGCTGCCTTTAAAAATCAATCAGATGAAGGTCTCTCAGGAGACAGGAAGTGAAGCTAACATTGGATTCGGACGTGCCTTGATGCCTTTCTACCTTGTAATGCATCCTCCGAAGACAGCATTTTTAAGCTTTCGGACGCAGCCAAAATAACACAATAAAATGCATAAACTACACAGTTGAGTACACAGTGCGTCCATAGTGTATAGGTGTATTAGTGCGTTGCAACCACTGATCTATATAGAATGACCAGTGGTTGCAACTAATAATTTTTATTTACATATTTGCTCGAGTTCAGCATAGGCCTACAAGTGATGGTGAGGGTCGGTGAGATCAAGCCTCTCTCATATCTTGCTTCCATTCAAAGCTGCAATAGGGCAAATAAAGACACATTTGTTATTTATACACAACGAAATACAGCAAGCCAATGTTTCCTAGAAAGCCAAGAAAAACTTAAGCGTCCGAGATAATGTTAACTTCTTAGGGCATTTTACACAATAGGCTACTGTACGTGGAAACTGGCAACCGTGAGCTGTTCATTTTCAATGAAAGAAATCACGCGAATCGCGGCATGACTATAACGTGTCATTGATTAATTAGAAGCGTTTCCACTAACAATAAATTGAAAAAAAATGAAACCATGAAGCTCGTTAATATAAGTTCACACCACCGAACTTATCGTGGTTGGCACGAGCCCGGCTCAAACCGCCATTCCAGACTAACCGGCTAACCTACCGAGTTTATGTACAAAATGCCACTCGACTGTCTACAAGTGATCACAAAAGGCATTTTGAAAGCCTCTATTGCCAAATACAGGCATGTTTCTTACCTCCACGCATCAAAGATATCCACCGATGATAAGTTGAAGCACGAGGGAACTTGCAAGTTGCTCCTGAGAAAAATAACGGCTCACTAACAGCAAAGTGACGCAAACAGCAGTGTTGGGAGTCGGTTGGACACACTGTTGCGTTTTTTTTTTGTTTTTTTTTTTAACACATTTAACACAAGATAACACAAAACGTGTTAAAATAGTCATTCGAAAAATGTGTTAAGATTGAACAAATCCTTTTTACCTTAACCTACCTGAAGAGGCTCCTTTATTAGAGCTCAGCATCCAAAAATAAGAAGCTGTTTGTACACACGGGTTACTGTTCTATCATCCAATCAGCATTTTCCCGTGGTTTTAAAACAGGAAAAATATCCTTCCTGCCTTAAAAAGTATTAATATTACTGCGATATCGTGTTCCAACTAATCTTAACCAGATAGCATTGCTAAGCCAAAATGCTAAGCTGTTAGCTTTCTTACCGAAGGCTAACTAAAAACTCAGCAGCCAGGAAATGTTTAATTTGACCATTTTTGCTTTGGTAATATGTGACATTAGCAAATAATGACTGCATTTAAAAGACAACAATTAACATTTTTATGATTAAGACTACAAGGCAAAACATGGGAATGCTAATGGAAAGCTCTGTCCAGGGAGTTTTCACAGTGATGCCATAGAATAATAACCATTTTTGTTCCCCCAAAGAAACTGTCAGTGATGCGTTCTTAAAAGAACCATTTTTTTTCTTAGTGTAAAGAATATTTTAATAACATAAAGAACAATTTTAACTTTAAATAACTTTCTGTGCAGGAAAGGTTCAAAGGATGTTAAAGGTTCTTCAAGGAACCATACATGCCAATAAAGAACGTATTTGCCCTTCAGGCCTAAAATTACAGTATGTAAAGAACAGAATTCAGTGAATTTGTTTGTAATCCAATGTGCCATGCTGTGAACAATGTGCTTGTGTACTTCTGTCTATCTCTGAGCCACAGCAAGAGCAAAAGGAGGCCCGTGCCATAAACGTGCTCTTGCCTACTCACACGACTCCTTCGGCACGCACTCGTAGCCAAACTAAACACCCTGTTATCCTCAGCCAACACGTGTCAGTCGCCTCACCTGTAGATCAGCACTTCCATCCGACAAGTTAAAAAAAAGCGCCACTTTGTCCCTCTCTGTCCCTTTCCCTTAAGGAGCGGTGCGTGAATCAGATTAAATAATCATTGGGACCGGGGTGCGTTTCACCTTGGGGACATATTGTCCCCTGTCAGTGGAACCTTCGGGGACAGAAGGCGGCTCGGCGGGGGAGCGTGGTGGGGAGCGCTCCGCTCTGATGAAATGGAGCTGGCTTAATGAAGGCATGGCCCGTGGCTTCCGCAGCTCTGCCATATGCTTCGCCAAATGCAAATGGCCCCCCAATTCAAACAACTTTTTCATCTTGATCTATGCAAATGTGTTTATAAATACGGGCTTATAAATATGGCATTTCACGTTTTAAAGAGTGAACTAAAAACTTGAATACCCCCCCCCCCCTCCCTCCCTCACCCAATGAAAATGGCCGACGGACGTGGGGCGGATTAATGGCGTCCCGGGGGATAATATGGACACGTGAGCGCATGTTCAAAAGAAATGACAAATCATTAATTACAGTTTGCATAGAAACAATAGCTTGATATTTTTATGATACACTTACATTTTTTGCTTTAATATTAAGAAAATATTTATAAAAACCATAGAATAAAGGTCTACAATCCATTTCATATAGCCTACAATTTAATAACCTACCCCATACAGTGTGACAACATGCCCCACTATTGTTGACAGGTCATTGTTTTTAAAGGGATAGTTCACCCTTTCTCACCCTCAAATTGTTCCAAACATGCATGAGTTTCTCTCTTCTCAAAAGAAGATATTTTAAAGAATGTTGGTAATCAAGCAGTTGACGGCACCCATTGACTTCCATAGTAGGAAAAAAAGGTTACACTTAATTTTAAGGTGCCATTGTTACAGTGTAATTATATATTTAAGTACTGTGTAATATTCATTAACTACATGTACTTACTAAAGGGATTGAGTAAGATTAGGATTTGGTTTAGGGTTAGTTTAATGTAATTATGCATAATTTACCATTATTACTATGGTAAGTGGAGTACATGTAGGCTAACGTGTAACAAGGACACTGTAAAATAAAGTGTTACCAAAAAAAACTGCCTAGTGAGCCTACTATAGAAGTCTATAGAAGAACTGCCTGGTGACCAACATTCTTCAAAATATCTTCTTTTGTGTTCAACAGAAGAAAGAAACTCATACAGGTTTGGAACAACTTGAGGGTGAGTATAAGTGATGACATTTTTGATTTTTAGGTGAACCACCCCTTTAATGAGTCTTTTTTTTCCTGGCCAACAATGATGGAAATGTTCAATAGCATTTTAGAACTTATACAGTAATTGACTAAAAAAATAAACCAAAGCAAAAGTGTGACAAGTAGCCTTGGTCTGACTCTGGCCTATTTAATTATCAAGTAGGCTAGGCTACCAACTTTTGCGTACAACTACAGCATGATGAGCTCCAGTCCGGTGAGCGCGCAGTGCCTGTGCTTGTTCTGATGGAGTTATTGTAACCTACAGGATCACAGTGAGCTCATTAGCCCGTGTGCTCCGGTGCTAATTTGGGGGGTTACGAACTGGATGTTAATTAATCACAAGGCTGGCAGAAAGCGATGGCCTAGCGTGCGGCTGTGAGCGTGCATATTAAGCAGGCTCTGCCGCGCCGCGCGCCCGAACAAGTGTTGTTGTTTGTGCGGAGCGTGAGAGTGCGCGCGCTGCAAGCTGCGAAGTGTTATTTGTGTAGAGCCAGACAGAAAGAGTGAGAGTGGAAAACAAATTACAGGCTGAGATTATATGCAAAGTTATCTCATGACATGTGGTCCTGTAATTAATTTAAAAGTTTTTGGTCACTATTCAGATTTGGAATCGACCATAACGAATGAACAAATTATATCAAAACGCATTTTCTTTCAATAATAAGCATCAAATCAAGCATGCTCTTAGCTATATATATAGATACACACTCTATTTTTTTGCTCGAGTATGGATTATGATGATGGACTACAATTTGACTATCATTTCTTGTCAGTTGCTGTGACGCTTCTTTTATATACGAGACACAATGGCGCCATCTAGAGAATGAAATCGTGAAGACGTATAACCATAAATATTATTTCCTGCCTGTTACATGCATCTATAGGCTACTCAAATAATATTATCATATTATTTTTGGCATTATTTCTCTGTTTGATATTTAAAAAAAAAAAAAAAAGTAAGAATAAGTCCTTAAATAATGTTCAGCGCACAGTTGCAACAAACCCTTTTATTTTAAGTTATGAAAACCCTAAGGGTATTATAACTAAGGGTTTTAATAACTTAAGATGTTGTTGCTGTTGTTTGCATCTGGACAGTTTGGTAGTGACATAATTAGTAGGTTAGTTCTTTATGAATGGCAACCTATATAGCCTACTCAGAATTAAACAAAAAAGAAAAAAACTATTGCTTATTTAATTTTAATTAAATAATTAATTAAAGAATTTAATTAAATAATTGCTTAAGCTAATTTATTTTACCATATGATTTGAGGAAGTTTTGTGTTGAGAGATTGATACTTGCAGCTTTCAAATGTATTTTTGCTCTTTGTATGCAATACATCTGCAGCGGGAATTAAAAAATATATATAAATTATTTATCTAAATATCTAAATTTTTTAATAAATGTGGAGAACACAATATCAAAAATGATGAGGAATATACTGTTGTTATTATTTTTTAATAAGTTATAAGCTGGTCACCGTTTATTATGTCAATGCACTATTCAAGTCAGTCTCCAGTGATGCAAACAAATGAAAACACATTTAAATTGGAGGGAAAAATAAATAAAATAAAAGTGGCTTAATTGACAAGTATTCATCCTGCTGTATTTTGGCAACCTAAATTGGGTGAGGAAATCAATTATCAGGGGAAGTCACACTAAAGATGCTAACAAGGTACACTGGGTGTTCATTTCAAGATTCAACAATGCTCAATTTATGACTGCACAGTAAATATCACAGTCTCAAAACTAAAACAGCAGTTGTTAGAAAGAGAAAGTTGGAGACGCTGTGGGGGAGAAGAAAAAAATACAGGCTTCTTTAGAGAGCTAAAAGAATGCCGCTGAAGCCATGTGGCAAAAGTGAAACCATTTGGAAGAAAACTGTGGTTTCATGAGACTAAAGTTGAGCTCATTGGCTTGAAAGCAATTGTATTCTGCACAAACTATAGCACAACACCACGGTAACACCATCCATGTTGTTAAACGTAGTGCTGCTGCATGTTGATTTTCAGGAGGAGAACCTGGAAAAGCTTGTTGCATCAAGATGAATATGGGCAAATCCTTGGGAACCTTTTGCATGACTTTTTATATGTACTGTACACACACACACACACACACACACACACACACACACGGATGTGCCTGTATCCGTCTTGATATTGATATTAAGTCTTGATATTAAGGAGGTGATGACGGCCACATTTGGAGTTTTTTAATATATTTTTTAAATGTTTTTACTCCCAAACAATAGGCCTTTTACAAACACACTTTCCATTTAAAAAAATCTGCTTCATACTTTGTGCATTTTTTGCTGTTGAACGTGACAATATTCTAAATTTCGAAATGTTCTATTAACAATATCCTCGTCATCTCAATCTAACAGTCGTCTTTCTCTGAGGGATCTTTTTTCATTTTTAAACCTATCATTTAAAAAAACAAATAGTAGTATGTATTTTTCCTTCCACCTGCAGTTTTCATCTGCTGCTTTAAAGGATTTTAATGCAGTAAACAAGTAAGTTTACAGAAATTTGAAGAAAGCAATGACAACTTATCACCATTAGATGGCAATGCAGCTTTCTACAGCAACATATATTTGTGTTGTGGATATGATTGTCTAATATCACATATATGTGATTATTAGATTCAATTCTCTTATTCATAACATGTTACAGGAGAATAACAATTAAATACATTGGGAATAGTCCCACGAATGCAAGACCATGGCAGATAAAAAGTCTCAATGGAGACAAGATGAACAGATTTATTTTAATAAAACAAAAAGTGTGGTTGGTATAAATAAAGGCATTCCTATTAAAACTCCAACTTAAAAAAGTACTCATTTGTGTATAGCTTACACGTGAAACTTGCCTTTGTGCACTGCAAGTAGGCCTACTGTAAAATATACTGATTTATTATCACAATTTTTCTTTTGTCCAATCAACTTAGATCATTTATTATGATCTAAGTTTCTGTTGATTAAACCAATCTCTATTGTATTAACACATTTTTTTAAACATTTTAATTAACTTAGAATTTCAAGGCATCCTGGTGACTTACTTTAAAGCTACAATATGTAAACATTTTCGCCGCTAGGGGTCGCTAAACTCTTACAATAACAAATAGGTTGATGACGCAGTGATAACTGGAATGATGGGACTTGCTGTCATGCTGATGGATCTAATGTTTATGGATGAGTAAAACGTTTTTTTTTTGAAAACGCAATTGCTAATTAGAGACAGATATAAGCGCCACACGCGAGTCCCGCCTATAAGGAATAAGGACATTTAATTCTACCGAACAACCCTACTAGTGCTGAATTACTACTCACACAGGTCAGTTTATTTGACGAATTAAACTTGTGAGGTAACGCAGCGCTGTTTCACTTGGTCTAACAGTTACATTATCACACTAAACAGCATTTGAGTGTGTTAAAAGTTATAATGTTATTCTATGTGCTAGTTTGTTTGCTATATTAGCAGTAAGCTAGATCAACATTAGAATAACATACTGATCATATTGTAACATTTCATCATGTTGAGCTATATAACGTTGCTTTGTTTTATGCACATTAGCTCACCTGTCTAATAAAGTACATGCAAGAGCAGCGTCTCTGTCAAGTCCAAGTTAGTCGCGGACGTGGAGCTCTCGGCATCTCGAAAACGCCACGCTGATATTGATCCTTGTTTTAGTTCTCCTTTTGTCCCAAAGTCTGCTTGCCATGGTCCATAATGTTTGAACGAAACAGCAACAGCGTGCCGCTAGACATTACGCAGTTGTCCAGTCCACATATCTCCATGGTTACTATGGCAGTACAACCGGAAACCAGGGATAATATTACGTCATTGACAGGCGACAAGTGAACAGGGATGGGCACTTTTTAAAATTGTGAATTTCTCTGAATTCATAAGTTCTTGGAAACATTTATGATAATGGAAGTACACAATTGAAAAAAATGTATAACACTGTGCAAATGGTTTTTGGATATTTTGATACAAAATTCTTACATATTGTACCTTTAAGTCAAACCAACAATTAAAAGCTGATTTGGATAAACGCATTGTGTAAATGTCAGGATTCTGAAATGTTGAAACATTATATAAGGTCTTACATAAAAAGCGAATTTTGTTAACACTTTTAAAACAAGGTTAAACTACATTCATATACATCGATAGCTAATACATTGATATACACATCAATATACCTAGAATATTTTGAGATTACAACTTAATGTTAAACTGGAATGAACTGTGTCCGTTAAAAGAACTGTTATCTTTTATCACAACATGTGGATACCAATAGTCTTTGGTGTATATTAGACTCAATTAAAAAGTTATCTTAATCTTATTCACACGAGAATAACAATTAAATGTGTAATCTAAAATGGTCCTGAAAGCAAGACTAATGACAGACAAAAACACTATCTCAAGAGTACAGTGTGTTTTATAGAAAAGAGTCTTTTGAAAAACAAAAGTTAAAAGACAAAATCCTCTTCTCTGTGAGGAGGCTGTAACTGTGGGTTTAGCTGTAATGCAGCAATGATGCTGACAGTCTAATCAGCCAAATTAAGAGGCAAAAGAAGCAGAGAGATGTAATTATTATTAGCATATAGCATAATTGCTGTGCTGTAGGGACTCTGCAGTAACTTTAATCCCTGGAGGACGTCACAGCGCACTGTTGAGACTGGTGAACATGTTTGCCCACGCTCATGGTTTCAAAGCGCACAGCACTAATTATGTCCTGAACAAAATCAACATTTATTACACCAAAACTGCTCACTGTAAACAGGAGACTCGGGTCTCCAGGGGGTCTTTATCAGAGCTGAGGAAATGTGGTTGGTTATGTCTGGCTCCTGGTAAGGTGCTCGACAATCAGGCTTGACACTGTCATTCTGCAGGAAAAATAACATATTTAATTGTACAGTAAATCTTTTGCATTGCTAGAGAACTTTTTAATGCCACGTCATCTATAAAATAAAGCTAGCTACATGTCAATATGCAGCTAGTGACATGAATAACAAACATTCCACTGCATTCTGTGGTAAAGTTTAAGCAGAAGAGAAGATGGTGTCTTAGTGTCATAAAGTTATGCCATATGATACATAAGCTGCTTAGGAGTTATGTGCTTACTGATATGAGAGAAACAGACCTAATCGTTGTCACATGAAAATATATTTTTTTGTACTTTTTATACATATATATACACATTTATGTATATATATGTTAACATTTGTTGATGCATTAAGCATTGTGAACTAATAATAAACAAATTTTATAGCATTGGTTAATGTTTATTTATTGCTTAGTGTTAGGTCATGTTTATAATGCAATTAATATTAATCTATACAACTTTAAATGTTAAAAATGCATTAAATTATGTAAAAAAAAAAAAAAACATTAATCAATAATACATTTTTAGTACTTAAAGCACATATTAATGCCTGTGACTATACAAATCACAACATGTAAATAGGAAAATGTTGGTGTTATTTTGTCACTGATTGGGAGCAGTATGCTAGCTGGAGCCGTTTACCTCCAGTCTTTGTGCTAAGCTAGGCTAGCGGTGGGTGCGTCAGACAGAGTTATGGAGATGAAAAGGGTATGTATGGACTTATCTAACTCTGGGGGATACGGTGAATAAGTTAAAGTCCCAAAAAGTCAGCGTGTTCCTTTAACAACTACCTTACTAACAGTAATTAGGAGTTTATTGAGGCAAAAGTCATAGTTAATAGTTAGTTAATAGTGAGAATTAAGCGTGATCAAAAATAATTTTCTTCTTGTATTTTTGTCTTGTTTTCCAAAACAAATATTTAAACATTCTTAAATCAAGATACATTTACTTGATAAGCTAAATTAATTAAGTTTTTTTTTTTTATGTATTCAAATGAAGTGACTATGCTTAAAATCTGCCAATGGGTAAGAAAAATGTATTTATTTTTCTTACCCCACTGGCAGACATTTTTATAAATTGATACATTTTTCAGAGAACAAGACCTGCCATGTCATTTGACTTCTCAGGTAATTGTATCTTGACTTAAGAATGGATATTTGAAAAACAAGACAAAAATACTGAGGAAGTACTAAGGAACTAAAAATACTTTGTTTTCTTCTTCTTTGAAGTGTTGATTAACAGCCTTATTGTAAAGTAAAGGATTACTTAAATCTGCCAAAGTTATACTATATGTTTAACTTATATGTGGACAGACATATACATTTATTTTGATAAAACAAGAAATGTGGTATAAAGGCACTTCCTATCAAAACTCTAATGCATGATAAATAGCTTACAGAGTTTCTCATTTGTAACCTGCTTGGATATACCAGTAGTGTACATTTAAGGATTCTTGGATCTGTTGAAACAATATGGCCTTACATACATAAAAAGCTCAATTTGTTAACATTTTGTAAATAATCCTAAACTACATTCTTTTTGAATATTTTGAGTCGAGATGAGAACTTAATGTTAAACTGGAATGAACTGTTTCCCTTTTATTTTTTACATTAGCAGCTGCATCCTCTCCAGTAAGGGGAAAGTAAACTGCAGGCACTGTGGGGCATCTGACAGAACATCATGTCAGAAGTCTCTTTCCCTTAATTGTATCAGAGTGTGCGAGTGTGTGCATGTGTGCGGCGCTAATCAAGTCATGTTCACCACGTGTAACATCCTCAAAGGAAATGAGTCACTGGTAATGAAGACCTGTTAACATGGCAGGATGTTGCAGAAACGGAGGATCAGAGCCATTACGCAGAGCTTGACTGATAGGGATGTTTTCCCCCTTTTTGTTTGTCATTTAGAAAATAGCTTTAAAAATTGTGTTATGACTAGATGTTTGTGGTCACTGTTATTTTGATGTTCTCGTGTCTCACACTGCATACAGTGAGAGTGTTAGACTAGAAAATTTGCATTTGTACCTACATGGGGTGCAAACTACTTTCAATAAAGATTTTAAAAACTTTATATTTACATTCATTCATTTAGCAAATTATTTTATCCAAAGCAATTTACACTCTTAGGGAAAAAAAGGTTCAATGGGGCTCTATATAGAACCCGGGTTCTTGACACAATTTTAAAGAACCCTTTATGCCAAAAACTTTCACTTTCATTTTTAATAGGTTATTAAAAAAATAAAAAATTCTAGAAATTGAGTGTTTACAAGCTGTTTAATTAATAATATTACATTTAAATTAAAAATGAATTACAACTATATCCATAAAAGGATTCAATGATGGGAACATAGAACCCTATATGAGGCACTGTCTTGCAGAACCCTTTAAGGTTCTACAGAATCTTTTATTCTAAGAGTGTACAAACACAGGACATGACAATTAAAATATTGTGTAGTGAGAAACTCTCCTAATTAAAGAAAACTAAAGAGAAAACCTGATTATATAAGCAATTTCTTTCATTAGTAAAATTAATTAAATATTGAAATGTATTAGTATTATTATTACAACTGTGTGTGTGTGTATATATATGTAACATTAGGGATACATAAGGGATGTAACATTATACTGAACTATATATGTTTGTGGGTATGGTATGTGTGTGTCAATTATTAAATTTAGGAGCTGCACAACAAATTTTTTTGTACATTAAATGTGCAGTGACAAATAAATCACTATAGAATATAAAAGCAATATATTCTATTATTAATAATACATTGTAATCAAGATCATACAATCAATCTGTGCCAAAGGAAAATAAATCAATTTAGATGTGTTGTATCAAGTGAAATATTATTTTTTATTGAATATTAATTGATGAAAGAGAATTACTGCCTAACTAATCTAATATTCTTAGTCACATATATAGGCCCTTGATAAGCAAAACCATTCTCATGAGACATATGAAGCTAAAAAATGTACTTCCTTTAGTGTTATCAAGAGACCAAATGAGAATGAGAACTGGAAGTCATGCAGTCAATGATTATTTACAAGATAGATCATTTGCAAGTGATATGCATGGAATCTTTATTTACACAGCCCATGTGACCAAATTGCAAAGAACAGGATTTCCTCCCTGTAACTAGGCAGTTTTAGATAACTTGCCCCAAAGTGCTGATGCAATTTAATATTCTGATGTGATATTGAAGCTTTGAATCCAGGTAAGGTGAACTGACCTTAGAACGGCGTTTAGGGGAACTGTGCATCCGACAGAGCAAGATTCCCGTTACCCATGTGATCGCTGTTTATTCTTCACTGAGAGTTGCTGATAACACAGTGTTGTTCGGGACACCTCTGATTTCCTCAGAAGGAAGCACCTGTACCCTGTGGAAAAAAAGTTTTGCCACAACACACAGAAAATCACAACAGTGCCCACGTCATGCGTCCCCCTAAGGACTCTTGGATTTTGCTTGCACAGGCGAACGAGCTCAAGTAACTCACAGCTCCAGAGGCGAGAACAGCAGTCTGGAAAAGACCTGCAAACAGCTGCGGTTTAGAAAGTGACAGAGAAAACATTAGTGTTCTCCAACAGAGTGGTCTAGTTAGAAGGTAAACATGACACACTTTAACAAATAACAAACAAAGATTAGCCTACACATTGCCTATAGGAGTTCCTGTAGCTTATGAAGACATGTTAAGTAGTGCAAACTCTAAGCAGACAAGACCTGTGTTATGATTCAATACAGGTATTAAAATTGTATCATAAAGCTACATTATTTACTCAAAAAAGAAAATTAATTCATACTCAACCACGTCATTCCAAACTGTCTCTCTTCCGTTAAACACAAAAGATGAATTTCTGAAGAAAATCTGCTCTTTTTCTATATTTCCATAAAATGAAAGTGAAAGGCGACTATGGCTGTGAAACTCCAAAAGTGCCAGTAAAGAAATGTATGTTACAAAACATTTCTATTTCTAGATCTCTATTCATTAAAGAATCCTGAAAAAAATGTATCATGGTTTACACAACAATAAGCAGCAGGCTATTTTAAACATAGATAATAATAATAATAAATGTTTCTTGAGCAGC
Organism: Squalius cephalus; assembly: GCF_949319135.1. NCBI lineage: Eukaryota > Metazoa > Chordata > Actinopteri > Cypriniformes > Leuciscidae > Squalius > Squalius cephalus. The sequence continues at coordinate 23,586,854 of NC_137132.1, read as the reverse complement.
AAAGCATCATACTGTATCAGAATGATTTCTGAATGATCATGTGACACTGAAGACTGGAGTAATGATGCTGAAAATACAGCTTTGATCACAGGAATAAATCACATTTGAACATATATTAAAACTAAAAACAGTTATTTTACCTTATAATAATATTTCACAGTATATATATTATTCTCATTTTGAATTCACCTGGTGTTCCACAAAGAAAATGAGTAAACATGGGATATAATCTCATTCATGACATTCCTTTGATTGTGATCTCGGGTGAAAAATATATACAGGCATCCAAAACCCTTTGATGCAATGCATACTGTACCTGTAGACCTTTTTTTAACACCATGTTGTGTGAAAAATGATTTTGTTGTCTGGAAAGCTGATTGTGTATGTTTCAGCATGTGTCTACATGCATGCTGACTCACTCTTAAAGTGAATTTCTTTTGCAATATTGGTAAATACTTGGTATTGCTGCGATCTGTAGAGACCTGTCTATTGAGTCGTTAACAGTCAACAGAAAAAATATCCACTTCTTAGTTCAACTGTACTTTTAAAATTGCCACATTGTTGGGAAAAAAGGCTATATGCACATCTGTTTTCCATGGCAAAAGTCCTGAAGTCATTTATCTGATAACTCGCTTTTGTTAAACTAAACTTCCTGACTTCCCCTGAACTAAAGGTTCAAAATTTGCATTTTAACAGACTGTCACTTATCAGCTAACTAACTTTAGCAAAGCATCCTACATAAACAGCAAGGAGGAATAGGGTGGGGGAACTCGCACTACACAAAAAAAAGCACATTCCTCTGAAGAACAAAACTAGTCTGACTTGACAGAGTTGTTCTTTTAGTCAGACGAGGTTATGTTTGCTTAAGTCTTTCCCTGACATGCACTATAGTGTAACACTTTCCTCATATTACAGCTTTAATTACTCAGTTAAATTCTTTTCAGCAATTACCTGGCAGAACAGATTAAATAACTCACAATAATCATCTATTATTATGATTTAGAAACACTTTCTGCACAAAGCACTATGTAAACTAATTGTACAGAAAAAGCTTCCATTGTGACAATGGAAATACTGTAAATCACAGTACACACTTACTGAGCGAGATGGACATGAAGAGATTGGACTTGAAATGTTTATGCCGTATCTTTTTCATGAGTTGTTATAAGTTCTCTTCTCTTCTGAAGCCATATGATAGATAAAGGTATTATTTACTGAAGAACACTGAATTCATTTATTCAACTTTTGAATTGTTAAAAAAAAAGCAATGTGACCCTGGATCACAAAACCAGTCATAAGTTGCACAGGTATATTTGTGGGTACAACAATACATTGTATGGGTCAAAATTATCGATTTTTCTTTTATGCCAAAAATCATTAGGATCATGTTCCATCAAGATATTTTGTAAATGTCCTACCGTAAATATATAAAACATTTATTTTTGTGAGTGAATGCAGCACAATCGTGAACATAAAAGGACAAATTTAAAAGCGATTTTCTCAATGTTTTAATTTTTTTGCACCCTCAGATTTCAAATATTCAAATAGTTGTATCTCGACCAAATATTGTCCTATCCTAACAAACCATACGTCCATGGAAAGCTTATTTATTCAGCTTTCAGATTATGTATAAATCTCAATTTCAAAAAATTGACCCATGTGACTGGTTTTGTGGTCCAGGGTCACATATACAGTAGCTTGAAAACCCTATTACAGTTGAAATTAACAAGATGTTTATTCTGATTTGACCAATTTTCATAGGTCTGAAAATCGCTATTTAAAAAAAAAAAAATCCAGGTTTCCATGACCGTGGGAACGCAGATACTAATGTTTCTTTAAGACAAGCACCAGCTAGTTCTCAATTCAGTCATTTATTGCTGAGACTGGATCAAACATGGCTAGACTAACAAGCATCAGGATGAATACAGACCTTGTGACAACTAAAGCCATAAGGATTAAATGCAATCAGTATTTACCACGCTAAACAAGATTAAGATCTTTGTGGTGATCACATTATCTGTGGCAGCACACTGATATAAACCAGACACTAGCGATTACAGAACATGATGTTTACTTAGCTCTAAAAGACCAAAACATTACTTATTTAGCCCATAAAGTCTTTTAATCTCATGATGTTTGTCAGAACGAACACTTGTTCTAATAAGAGCGCAGCACCCTTTTGAACCCACTGAGAATTATTTTTCAGACAAAAGGGCAGGGAAAACAGCTACTAGACCCCCCATCTACCCCGAGCTCATCCTTCAAGCTGGAATGAGATGAGAGCAGAGCTGAACAAAAGCAGCCTGCCAACACACTGTCATCAGATACAGACGGGGGAGTGAAGGGGGGCCTGCGTGGAGAGCCAGGTCGCTACACCTCTCGCTTTCCCACAAAATCTCATAGACTGCACTGCAGGGTTTCTGAGATAACTGAACACAAGCGCACAGTTTTCCTTGAAACAATGTCTAAAACTGCTTTGACAAGTGAAAGTCCCCTACAATTGTTTAAAAGCAACAACAAGCATTTTGTATTTCTAGAAAAGCACCATTATAACAAAAAAGACTCCCTCTTTCTCTGTTACACTCTATTCTTTAAGCAGTCACATGGTAATCTACCCCCTCTACAGAAAAGTTTGCAGAAAAATAGGTCTGCACAAGGTCTAGATAACAAAGTATAAAAATGTATCAATGTAATTGCATTAGATACAAAATAAATCCACTGGCATTTACGAGCGAACAAACACAAATTACATTTTTTTACATTTTAAACTATACTGTTCAAAATGTGTTTAAGTATTTGGACACTTTGTGGTTGTCAAACTACCCCTGTGTAAAAATTACCATACCTAACTATACAAAAAATATATAGTTGGTTCCGAGAGCCTGTAAATATCGATGTGCAGATGTCATTTGGTTTGATATTTTATCTGACGCAATAAAATTCCAAAGTTTGGTTGAAGTGTTCAAAAGTGTTTTGGGGCCACTAACAGCGTGATACTGACCTGCAGTTCAGTATCAGTCTAGCGAAAGTATGGGAAAGAAAACTGCACTGCAGATTTTTTTCCAGTCTGTCACCATCCCAGCTCGGCATTACTGACATCAATGGAATGGGGGGAAGAGTCCCAGTCGCTCTGGATTTATGAGGCAGGACTGGAATTTAGGAACGCATGTGACACACACAACAGGCAAATCCTATAAATCCCCATCCAGTTGGGCTATATCTGATGCCTGCAAAGGGGGATGCATTACAGATAAAGGGTCATTTCTAATCTGATAACAGATAGAGCGGGCCAAGGTCTTGTAATGTACAATGCATTCCACTCTCACCTTAATGTTACTGAACCAAAGAAGAATGCGGTGGTGCAAGGATCCAAGTACTCATGCTTTTTAAAGGGATAGTTCACTTAAAAATACCAATTCTGTCATTTACTCACCATCATGTCGTTCCAAACCTAAATGACTTTCTTTCTGCCATGAAACACAAAAGGAGAAATTATGAAAGACCATGCAACTTTGTGCATCCCTACATGGAACAGACTGAAATTTAAGTCATTATTCAGTAAAAAAACAACATGAACATGAGTAAATGACAGATTTTTCATTGTTAGGCAAGCTATTCCTCTACCATGATAGTAAAAGGAAAAATGACCTGAACCTAAAATGACTTGGCAGACATTAAAGTCTCAGTGTGTGCAAGTATTACAACATGTGACAGTTTAGAATAAACATAGAAAGCCCTTTTATTGCAAACACACATTCTAAATAAAACCAACAACTTGAATCATCCTTCAGTGTGATAATTAAAAAATACTTTTTATATTAAGTTTATGTTTCTAAGTGATAGTAAACAACCAGAAGTAAACAACAAGAAAGTAAACAACTAAAGTGCATGTTGGTTTTGACCAACTCTGGGCACATAAAAATGTCAGTTCACAACTATTGTTCTTTTCCCACCCATTTATATAATACATTTATGGTCTATTTTTCTGTTTTTGCTGTTTGAGCATCTTTCTTCGTTTTAGGATCATGTCATGAAGTTTTTCGAGTCCTTCTTGGAGACCATCACCAATGATGGCGCAGGTGGGCTGCAGGTGCCATGGCGTAGAGGGTCCCAGTTCTTTGAGCGTCAGCATGGTCTCTATCTGGGACGGTGACAGAGCCTGTCTCAAGTCCTGCTTGTTTGCAATAATCAGCACAGGCACTCCTTGATTTTCAGAGGAGCGGGCGATTTTGTAAAGCTCCGTCTTAGCCTCTTCCATCCTCTCCGAGTCCAGAGAGTCCACAACAAACATGATGCCATCCGCGCATCGTGTATAGGACTTCCAGAGAGGGCGCAGTTTCTCGTGGCCGCCGACGTCCCAAAAGTGAAACGTCACTGTCCGTGAGTCCCCGACAGCTAATCGGACTTTCTCTGCATTGAAACCTTTGGTGGGGACGGTGTTGACAAACTCATTGAACTGCAGACGGTACAGCACTGTTGTTTTGCCAGCTGAGTCCAGACCCAGAATAGAGATGTGAAGAGAATTACAGAACGGAAGACTGGAAAGAAAGTTGGGTTGCTCTGATATTCCGTTCCCCATTTCCCTCAGGAGTGTGAGAACAACAGGAGTTTAGGATGATGTTCCATAGGTCCAAAATCCCAGTTGCACATCCAATGCGTGCCTAAAAGGTCATACATAGGCACATGGTGGTTTTTAAATGGTGATTGAATGATCGAATACAATTTGGATAATGACAATTATTTGTGTGGATCTGTTTTAAATACTGTCTCACTTTATCTTTACATGTCAAACAAAGTAAGACTTTCAGGTAAAGTGGGTTACTTAAAAAAAAATATTCTGATGCATGATCCTAAATCATTATACTGTTATGAGCCTTCATAGACCATATCAAACAATGGTTTCAACATAGTTGGTCCAAACAGATCTAAATTAAGACTGGACTACCAGCTGGTAAGGGTTAAACTAACATAGTAGACCTTGCTCAAGCTGGTTAGTGCTGGTAAACCACTTTACGCAACTAAATAACCAGTATTAATGTTCCAAACACCACTGTGACCACCGTAAAGGGACTTACTCACCCTCAAATAGTTTCAAACCTGTATGAGTTTCTTTCTTCTATTGAACAAAAAAGAAGATATTTTGAAGAATGTTGGTAACCAGACAGTTGACGGTAGCCATTGACTTCCATAGTAGGAAAAAAAAATCCTATGAAGTCAATGGATGCCGTCAACTGACTGGTTACCAACATTCTTCAAAATATCTTCTTTTTGTTCAACAGAAGAAAGAAACTCATACAGGGTTGGAACTATTTGAGGATGAGTAAATGATGACACTTTTTTTATTTTGGGGTTAACTATTCCTTTAGGCTAATATGACATGGCTTTTCGTAGAAACGCAGTTCACTTTTCATTGACTTCTGTCCCACATTATCTGACATAAAAGGTTAAAAGCAGTGCCTAAATATGTACATTAAAATTACATTAATTTATATATTTACAGAACATTTAGGATAGTACAGTATCATAAACTCAAAGTCTATATAGAAATACATATCAGTACTCCATTACGACAAAAATCTCGCACATTTCATAAATAGTACTTCATCATACAGTAGTTTAACGTTAACGTTAGTAACGTTACAAATTTCGAGAAGGAGCATTTCATTAATGTAAAAATTATATTAATATGAACATGGGTGTGTTGTAAACCCACAAGATCTCAGTACGCAATGTAATTAACTCATGACGCAATATGTTTCCTAGAAACTGATAAATAGGGTGGTCCAACAATGAAAGCGAGCGCGATAAGAGAGCTCTGCTGAGCACGTAGTTTCTCTGGAAGTCACTCCACCTGTCGAGTCGAAACTTTTCTCAATGCAACTAAAGCCCACGCAGACGTCGTATTTATCCATATTAAACAGTGACTACATCCGTATATTCTGCAAATATTACCTCAATCGAAGTGACAGCAGCTTTGGAGAAAATGTGTGGATGTTTAAAGCGCATGAACCGCAGCTCGCGCCTGGGGCCAGTATAATGAATTAATCATGACGCGCTAACAAAATTAGCTTTTATAGAAAATAAAGATGAGTCTGCATCCATTGTCTTTAGTTAAAAGTTGTACAACTAAACTCACAGCCCATTCAACTTACCGTTCAGACTTCATACTTCATTGATTAACGCCCTAGTAGTAGCTCTGCTCTGCGTGCTGCTGACTGACTGACGCAGCGCGCGCTTGCTCTCACGCGCACACGCAGCAGCTCATTTGTTTACCTTTAAAATGATTGGTCAACGCAAACGGAGGTCATGCGTTCATAATGAATACAAAGAGAAAAATGAGAAAGCTGCAACTATTAAGTGTTTATAGTTTAAATTTATAATACTATAAAAACTTATATTAAGACATTTAATAATATTAAAACAAAATTTAATTAACATCTCGTTTGTAACATTTTATCTTTATTTAAATTAATGCAGTGCTTACATTTATTTTGTTATAATGAATGTACATTTGCAATATACATTTTTTTTGTAGTTTATCAAAAAAAAAAGGAAAAAAAAAGAAACAGAAAGTGTGTAATAAACATCATTAACGTGAGTGAATACAAAACAGAAACCTTCTGCCTTTCTTTTGAAACAGATTCATTTCCTCCAGGAGTTGGTCAACTTTTCTTCAATTCGGTCCATTAAGGCACTATATACACCTCTTCTGCGTCGATATCTCTGTAACACAGAGAGTAAAATGTTTCCAAAAAAGTTCATAAATCTGTTAGGCTGATTGGTAGAAGATATGGGTGTTTTCTACATGCTCACTGTATAAGATGCAGATTTTGGAGGCCATGGCATCTTTGGTAGTATGAGCCTTGGGTCCCATTTAAGCTCTGCCGGTTTGAAAGTGTCCATTTTGTCTCTGTGAGAAGGGTTCAGGTCAGGATGGCTGCCAGTGACTGTTGAGACATTGAAATAAAATGCATTTCTTATCAGTAATACATGTTGGGTTACTGGGTGGTTTCAAAGACCTTTGTTCTATACAGTGGTTTTTATCACATAAGTGCAAGATTGCTTGTACAAACACAAGGGCAATAATATGCAATAATATGCAACACAATTTATACCAACCCAATGTTCAGTGTTGAAAAAAAAAAAAATTCATATTTCTCTCTGTTTTCAGTCTTAATGAAAATAATACACCTGCTTTTAGGCATTGAGACTTTAAGAACATGCAGTCTGGATCCTTTTCTATAGAAGTCACCATGTCTGGCAATCCCTCAGCACACTGCAATCGGATAAGGAGTGTTTAAATGTATTATAAAGACTGTCATCTAGTGTTGATACAGTGCAGTGCAGATAATGTTGGCAATCATCTTTTTACTGTAAAAAAAAACTTACAGGTCTGAAGTTGTGAGGTTTTGGATCTTTGTAAGGCCCGACAGGATACGTCCCTGCTCTGACAAACAGCAGTTTTGTCTCTAGTGAGTCTGGTGGTTTGTAGAATGAGATAAATGATTGTTCTTTGTGTCGAGATAATATTGAAGTACCATCCTTAATCTTTTCCAAAACGAAAGATTTTTGTTCCACACTATCATTTGATTTAACCAGGTGAATGTTTTTGCTCTTGATCCGTGGCAAGCCCACAGACCTGTAGAGTTTTGGGGTGAAGTCAGGAGCTTTCATGTTCCATGGATCAAGGGGGACTGGGTGTGGCGGGACGAGTCCACAACTCCGGCTTGAGATCAAGTTTTGACTCACAGAAAAGAGCAGCTTTCTTCTGAGGTCAACAGACGTGGTAGTATCCAAAGGCTCAGGAAGATTCATTGTGAATCAGCCACATCCTTATGTTCAGAGCAATGATCTGAGACCAAACATGTACTTTATAATGAATAAAACGGTTACTCTTTTCAGTGCACCAACAATTTCATGAATTTCATTGAATCTTATCAGATAAATGCCAGTATATATGCAAAACCAGGAGTAAGATGATGACTTGGGTGATAGAAATGTAATTATATACTGTGTAAAAAAAAAGCTAAAATCTTTGTTACTGTAATAATAATAATGTTAATAATAAGACATTAAATAATGTAAAAACAAAACTAAGTTTAACTAAATAAATGCATAAATAAATGCAGAAGTAAATAAATGAATGCGTGGATGGATGGACGGACGAACAGATAGATAGATAGATGGACAGACAGACAGACAGACAGATAAATACATATTCATACATAGGAGCAAGTACTATTTCTATCAGCCTGACATTCTAAAGGAAATAATTCTTAAAATCAAGGTCAACTTACAGCAGAGGGGCTGTCATTCAGCCATGACTAAGTAGACAGTGAAGAGTTCGAATTGCTGTGCTTGATCAAAAAATTAAGCCAGCTCAGCATGGAGTATTGGATACAACAAAAAGAGGTTGCCAGGCAGCAAGAGTTTCAAGTTCTCATTCAGAGACTGCATGTGGACAGAGCACAGAGGGGACATTGTTGAGGAAACAAAGAAACGCCTTAGCAACCATCAAACTATTAATTAAAGCCACTTTGAGTATGATAGACTTTGTGAAACATATTATTGCTATGAGTTATATCTTCAGTTATGAATTCATTCATAAATAATAATTCAATAATAATGTGTATATGGTGGAACTTTTTTTTTAGGTTTATATTTATTCTTAATTTTTTTTTTTAAATGTCCATATTTGATCTCTTTCATGTTCATTTTGGCTTTTTGACCTAAATTACTCCAATTTCATTGGTGTTAAATGTTTTGGACGTTGCTTTTGTGTTTTGCAGTAAGTTGAATCAAAAGTTCAAATTGTACTTTCAAACCAAAACCAGCAGAGGGTAGCAGTCAACTCATTTGAAGATAGAGGAGAGGTTGATGGGTAATAGATGAAGAAAACAGAGGACGCTAAGATATTGTAAATACATAAGAGCATATAAAATTTTATTAACAGACCAACCACAAGAAAAAGGATTCTAAAAGATTTAATGCTTAAAAGCCTTAAGTAAACCGTGCCATTAGAGTGGAAGGGTATTGACTTGACCTTGACTATAATTTCCATATGAACTTTACATGAACGTTTCAGGCCAGAAGAAAAAAGGTATACAGAGCTTGAATCAGTGGGTCAAAGGGCACAGCTGGGTTTTTATAAGGGTTATGTTTTTTAAGAGCAGAAGCTCCTAACACAAACTTGCACATAGTCATATGTCCAGCTGGTAGGACAGCTATAGGTTGGTCAACCCTAAACAGCTGCTTCTCTTGAGATGCAGCAAGAACCTGTTAAACAATGGAAATGAGCATCTTAGCTTAAGAGCATGTGGGGCATGTGACCTCAGAACCCTTGTAAAAGTTCAGACAAATCTATCATTCACACTCCTTTTAGTTCTGTCACATACAAAGAAGTACAAATCATCATTTGACAGGTGATCAGATGGACTATTAATTTTTTTCTTTAAGGAATAGTTCACTCAAAAAGGAAAAATTACAAAAGAATCTTTACATTTGTATTTTTTTTAAGAATCTTTACACTCTTCTGCTATAAAAATGGAGCATATAAATATACCATACAGCTCATATGCTATATTTCACGTCTTCCGATACCATAAGACAATTATATGCAATTTTGGAGTATGATCATTACATATAACGATTCTTCAAAGATTCTCCTTTTATTTTCCAGAATAAAAAATAGCAGCATATAGGTTTAATAACTTGAAAGTGAGAAAATAATCCCAGAATTCTACTATCTCTTTAAAGCATCTACTTTCATGTTACCAACACTTTAGTTCAATTTTATACATTTGCAGCTTTTAGACTTTGTGTTATTTTGATTGCTAATCACACCTTTGGGTCACGGAAAAGTCTTTTGATTGTTTAACAATCTGCTTTTCTCATTAGGTGTGACAGCTGTTACGCTGCATTAACCCCTTTTATCTAAATCAAAGTAAAAACACTGGGAATATGTTGTGGTTTTGTTCTGCCTAATGAGTATCATTCAGTAAAAATATACAGTGTGGATGAAGAATTTAATTATTTCATACAGAGTGTCAACACCCCTCCTAGAGAAACAGATGGTGTTATACCAGTGCTCAATCTTCAACCCGCGAATGTTATTCACATCTTCTTTGAGAAGGAGTGGCACGCCCTTGATAAAAACAGTTTAACAGATGGCCTCTGGTTATGCGATTCCTTCACAAAGTCTCGCAGGCATCCCACAACAGACTGTGTTTAACTTTCTCAGAGCAGAACTTTGGCTGATTATCGTCATGTTGATATTTAAGCAGCCCAGCAGTGGACAGAGAAGAATCATTTTCACACTAACTAGTTTTCTAACAGCAAACAAAAGTCACAAACATTTGCACTATGTCTAGCATTTTGTGGTGAAAATTATCCCAGATAGCACAGGTACGTCTGTAAGATGCTAAAGATATGTTAATCTGGAAAGCATGCTGTGTAAAAACATCTGATAAACGTCTTAGAAAAAGCAGTTTTAGCCTACATACATTCTAAATTTTAAACATCTTAAAGACATTTTCTAAACGTCTATATGACATCTACTGTAACAGGAAACGTCCTGGAGACGTATTGCAGATGAGCAAATTTACACTCTAAAAAAGTGCATACATGCATAGACGTCTCTGAGAAGTAGCCTAGCCTACTTGTGCTATCTATTTGATTTTTTTTTACAAATGGCTCAAACTCATTTGTCATGCTACTAATTTCATATGTCTCATTTTAATTTATATGTTGCGATTTTTATAAAATGACTGCTTGATTGAAGTAGCCTACTATTTAAATATGCGTGGTGAATAAATATCAAGTTGGCTACTAATACTTTCATTGATTTTTCTTTATTTTTCTCACATATCTAATTTCATTTCAAGCATACTTCTCCTTACTGACAAGTACACTTCCTTGGTAAATAAGAACACTAACTTTTGAGAGGGAAACAATCGTTGGTCGTTGACTCATTGTGGTGGAAATGACGCCACCACTGTGGGACGTTGTTTACAAATGTGAATAAAGACATTCATCGTGGTCATTTCAATGCACAATCGTGAACATGTCCTTTGTATTAGTAGATTTAACTGAAAAGATGGGGTTAAAATATGTAGAGGATGTGTGTAATATTAAACGAGCTGCACTGGAGAATGGGACAGTCAGCTCGAGATGCTCCAGCGGGAGGAGGTGTGTGTGGTCTGGACAGCAGCCCATGAAACACTCGCTGTTCTCCTCAAAGACACAGCAGATATTTCTTTGCCAGCTTTCATTTCGGGACTTATCGTTCGGGATATTATCCTGGATTGTGTTATTGGTTTGGAGACGCTCTTAAATGTTTTCTAAAGAGCATTAGAGACAGAAATGCATTTAAACGTCTGTGTGGAGTATTGCCTAGCTATTATATTTATTATTTTAAACAACACTGTCAGTTGTCAAAAAGGTAAGTGAATCGATTAACATTCTACCTTGGACTAAATGCTACATTTAATTCTTTTGGTTACGTAAGAGCACGTTTGGACAACAATTTTGGCTGCTTTATTGATTTGTTTTTGCAGTTTATCATTATTTAATATTATTAAATTCATTATTAATAGTTGTATAAAATTAATATACATTTATTAATTACCCCGTATGATGTATGATCATACACAAAAAATGCCCTCGGCCTATTTTTCTTTAAATTAAAGTTTTACTCTTAATGAAGTTAACAGCAATTTTGAGAAACGGCAATAAAAAGATGTAAATTCCCACGAGCTGAAGACAATAGAAAAAGCTGTTATTTATATGCTGATATGAAGCGGGTCGAATTCCCAAGGGCGCCTTGTTGACATCACATGACCTGACGTGACTTCCACTGCAGTTTCTACCATAGCCTACTATCAATTAAATAGTAATAATTTTTTTTAAATTAATAACTTGTCTATGTTGTATGTTTTTGAGCAAAACTTAGTGTGTGTTTGTGTGTATTATTACAGTGGAGCCCCCTGAATGCAGTCGTGGGGGTTACACCGTTCTTCAGAGCCCCTACCGAAGCACCAGGTTCAGCTCACAGCAGCTGCTCCAGTCTTCCCTGCAGGAGCTCATTTGTGATCATTCACTCTCTCCCGGATGGTATCAGTTCCAGATCTTCGATAAGCCGGCCCGTATGCCCACCAAATGTGTGGAGGTACAGTACAGTGCATCTCTGTAATCGGTCCAGCCTGCCGAACAATGGCTCCTTTATGTTATGTTTCTATATGACGGTAATCCCTACAGGTGAATCAGTGTGGAACACAAGCCCCAGTGTGGCTCTCCCTGGCGGATGGAGAGACTCTCCCACGGCCTCTAGAGGTGAAGCAGATGACGGCCTGCGCTACCTGGCAGTTCCTCGGAAGCGACAGTAAAGACTGCTGTCTTTTTCGCCTGCCTGTCACCGTACGCAATTGCGGGGACTTTTATGTGTACTTGCTCCAACCAACGCAAGGATGCATGGGGTACTGCGCTGAAGGCAAGTCAACGAACCTCACTGAGTAGTAGGCCTATTTGAAATGTTAGTATGACTATCCATTGGTTCTGCATCATGCATCCCAAAGGCTGTGAAAAATAAGACATAGACATATTGTCAAATAAGAATAAGACAGTCCTTTCCAGTCCTCATCACTACATTTTATTATATTCACAGAGATGTCAGAATCCAATCAAACCAGCTGTGACGGGACACAAACGAATAGTGATGGAACCTGCAGTGGTGAGTAGTCCATACTTGTCCACCAATATTATAAAACTGCATCTTCAAAACAAAATAATCTAAACAAAATAAATTAAACCCATTCATTTTTTAATCACTCTTTTTTTCACCAAATGTTTTTCCAGAGCTTGTGTAATTCAGTAAAATTAACTGATGCAAGGTTCCCCGGATGAATCTAGCAGAAGTTCATGTATTGCGTTGTTTTTGTGTTTCGACTGTGGCATGGAGCGTCGCCTTGGCAGCTGATCACAAGTGATCCTTCTCTTGGTCTTAGGCATCCCAACAGAGGCTCGCTCTTAATTTTATTTCTAGTGGAATCCTTCAACACACTTACTTTAGAAGTGTCTTGGAAGTGAAATAGACATGATGATTAAGAGTTTGGCTGGAAATCTGGGTCTTGGGTCAGTCATTCCTTTGGACTTAATGTTTTAAAGCTGAAGCAGAGCCAAACATTCTTTATTTCAGAGAAAATGGCATTTTGCATTTTGATATGATTTGAACAACTACAGGCACACAGCAGTCACCAAATCCGGCTGGGCAGCTTTAGAGGTCGCTGAAATCTGTTACCCCCCTCTGTTTCACACAAAATGGCTTTAATATTCTCCAAATTCACTACGGTGATGGCTAAACTCCTCTGTTTCATATTCTAGAAAACATTTTGGTTTTATAAACAGCTATGGGCATACAGCAGGGTCAGCCAATCATTAGATATTACAAATTATCTGTTACCCTCAAGCTTTAATGACTTTAATATTCTTCAAATGTTTATAAAAACAAATATATATTTAGATATTCTAAGTATATGGTTTGAAGCATATATTATTTGTCATTTATCCCTCAGAACTCCAGCCTCCCTCTTCTGCAGTACCACTGATAGTTGCCGAGCTCTACGACAGCAGTGTGTACCTGAAGTGTACGTTTGATGACAGTAGTGGGAACAGCTCTCTGGGATATGTAGTGACATGGTGGCGACTATTGCCCGAGGGCAACAGAGAAGAGCTCAGGAAAGACACTACAATAGAGACTTTTGCTCTCATCGAGCTGGATGGGATCAACCTGCGACTGGGAGACAGGGTAGCCACTTTATAATCAGTATTCACATGAATTCAAATTCATATTTATGAATCTTAACCTATATATCTATGTCTCAGATCCATTGCAGTTGCACTAGTTTTTTTCTGGAGTCTCCCAATATACAAAGCCTTCCTGTGGAGAGTGAAGAGTTTTATGCAGGAATCCAAGTAAGTCTCAATTCTCGTCCAGTGACTTACAGTTTGTTGGGCAGTTATTAGTAAAGAGTTGTTTCTGCGAGACTTATTATATTTGTATGCATATTTTCCAGATGAAACCACAAGCTGTGTCTATTTCAGAAGATGGGAGAGAGTATAAACTAACAGTGGAGAGCACTGTACCTTTACCATGTTCCTCAGAGAGATGCACTTTGCCTTTGCATCTTACAACTAGTAGCCAAGGTGGAGTCTTAAGTTATGTCATATGTTGTATTAAATATTTTTTGCATTGTGTCACCCAGAATCCTATTCTCATTACTGTAAATGCTAATAAATATTATTCATATAGTACAATAGTATTTGTTTACTGCTTTAAATATATATTAATTTCAATAAATTATTCTTTTGTGTGCTTTAATACAATAATGTGAATATATGTTTTTGGGGGAGACTTTTATATGATTCACCCTTTAACTCAAACTTATATATTATTAAAATATTTTACCATAAATATTAATGTGTCAGAATTTTCCCTCATACTCTGACAATCTACAAATTATGCTTTTAACCAGAAAATATGTCTCTCTTAACTGTAAGAAGCAGCTGCACCATGTCACCTATAACTGAAAATTGTACTAAAAAGATTTGTCTCCATTGGCAGGTGAGAAGGACCTGGGTGTTGATTTAGTCCTGTCCTCTTGTGAGGTCGAGCTGTTTCAAACCCCTTGTCATAATGGATTCTGTAGCCAAGCATCTGTGCACTACAGCGCAGTGACTGATATATGGAAGGATGGAGACAGAAGCACAGAAATACACATCAAACCCATAATCAGCAGCACCAACTTCCTGTGGAATGGGTACGCTCCCCAAAGTGTGCAGGTGGGCCTTATTTGATTATATATGCAATATATTATGTATTATAAATAGTTTAGGAATATATATACATGTAATTGTCCTGACACTATGTAAGCATATCCATATTTAGTATGCATATAATCAAATGCCTTGTTGTTTATGCCACAAACCATCTGCCAAGAAAATATGTAAATGCATCTTTAGAAAACTAGGTAAAACATATTTATGAATAAATAATACTATGTAATATGTGTATTCATATGTATACATGTATATTTATGTTCCTCTCAGATTCTTGTGAAGGACGTTCCATCTGCTCACTGTTACACTTTTACAGACCCTCACATCATCACATTTGATGGCAGGTAAAAACACTACACTCAACTATCTTTAGTGTGTAATGTTGCGGTTTGAGCATGAAAAAGATCTGCAAAGGTACAAAACACTAAGTCCACTACAAAGGGAGTTGTTCTCTATATATCAGTGCAAATGTTTCTGAACTCCCTGAAACGCTGAAAACTGAAGTTTTCTTCCGGAAACGTTTATATCACAATATTCCTCATTTAAATAATTCCTGCCCAAGGCATACACAAAATAAAAGGGGCGAAGCCTGGTTGAATTGTATTCGTAGTGTGTTGAAACTCGAAGTTATGGTAAGGGATGTGACATTTACAAAACACGCTCGAAGCGGTTGACCAATCACAACTCACTGGTCCAATCAGAGCAGCCAATCAGAGCACACTGAGCTTTTCAAAAGGAGGGGCTTTTAGAAACAGTGTTACTGACAGACTGTGAAGAGAGGTGCTGCAACCCTGTAAAATATGTGAAAAATAATGTGTTTTTTAAACTTTCAAGCATGAAAAGGTATTCTAGTAAAAAACAAAATCAAGACTTTGTAAAAGGGCACAATAGATCCTCTTTTAAAAACACTTTTTGATGTGGAATCACCGAATGAATTTATAAATGCAAATGCAGTGAGAATTGAATTTAACATTGCTTGTTTGTTCACAGGAGGTATGATAACTACCAGATAGGCACCTTTGTACTGTACAGGAGCACCGCTCGGCTGTTTGAGGTACATGTGCGACAGTGGGAATGTGCCGGAACGACCGCCCATCCCACCTCGTGTGTCTGTGGCTTTGCAGCCAGGGATGGTAGTAATGTGGTCACTTATGACATGTGTAACGGGCTGGCGGGAGAGACAAAGCCACGTCTCTCTGTGAAGAACGGAGATCTGGTAAAGAGTGGCATTCGTGTTACTGAGTCCTACCAGGGCCGCAAAGTCACTGTGAGTGATATTGGGTGTATATTAGTATGCATCTTTGATTATTTCTTTTAAATTATTATACCTACAGTTTAGTCCATATAAAATGATAAATAAGCTTTTTTTTATCCAGATTATGTTCTTGTCTGGGGCATTTGTGCGTGCGGACGTGGCTGACTGGGGAATGAGTCTGACTGTTAGGGCACCGGGCTCTGATCAAGGCCACACTGAAGGCCTGTGTGGAACCTTTGATGGACAGCCAATGAATGACTACCACAAAGAGGGTGGAGAGACTGTGGAGGACATCAGCTCTTTTATCAACGCGTGGAGGTGAGACTCACCCTGTTGAATTAGATCAACATTCAAAGTGTAATGAATGGGTTTGGGGTTTATTCAAATACATAACTGTAAGCTTGAGCAGTAGTTTTATTGATGCTTGCCTTAGGTTATTTTTATGGATGCACCAATATCAAAATTATGTGTGATGTTATGGCTGACATTCAATAAATAGCTGATAAGATGAAAAGTTTGTTATTTTGTGCAGTTAAAAATAAAATCAATATTTTTAAATGCTACAAGTGAATTTAGGCCTCACAATATTATTTCTTTATCAAATTGTTAGTTAAAAAAAAAAGATGAACACTAAGAGAGTTGAATATCAGAAAAGATCATGTAAATGTACAAATTGAGGAAATTAGTGTAGACAATTAAATATACAATATCTGTCAAAATATACACTAATGATAAAAATATTTTTGAATGTTTTTGAAAGAAGTCTTTCATGCTCACCCAGGCTGCATTTATTTTGAAATATTATTACAATTCCAAATAACTGTTTTCTTTGTTAAATATTGTAATGTGTTCCTGTGATGTGTTCTTGTGTCACATGATCCTTTAGAAACCATTCTAATATGATGATTTGGTGCTCAAGAAACATTTATTATTAATAATCAATGTTGAAAACAGGTAATATTT
This sequence comes from Squalius cephalus, assembly GCF_949319135.1. NCBI lineage: Eukaryota > Metazoa > Chordata > Actinopteri > Cypriniformes > Leuciscidae > Squalius > Squalius cephalus. The sequence goes on along the minus strand of NC_137132.1, from coordinate 23,569,804 downwards.
TTGTAGAATTTCGTAATATTTTTTTGTAGAAACCATGTAAATTTTTTTCAGAATTATTTAATGAATAGAAAGAACATTTATTTAAAATCGAAATCTTTTGAAAAAATACAAAGGTCTTCACTGTCACTTTTGATCAATTTAATGCGTTTAATAGTTTATGGTGAACTGACCCCATACCTTTGAACAGTAGTGTATATCCAGCATCTATCGATAAATAAAAAATAACTGATATGGTGCTGATTTGTTGTGCATCCCTCCTTAATATGGATTATTATGCTCCCTTAAAACCAGGTTGGCTCCCAGAAACAGCTTTTTTGACAAGATCCCCATCTATGACAGCAACTCCAGTCTCCATGAGTACTGCCATTGTCAACAAGAGAAACACCAGTCAACCAGCGGAGCATCGCCCCAGTCTACCATTTCCTCCAGGTGTTCTTCCTCTACCCGTGTCCAATCTCCCTCCATCATCCCTACTTTGGATGTAACAGCTGAGTACATCAGGTCTTTCCCACTTCATAGAGAGACGTCCACCCCTCCCGGCAGGCCCACCCAACACCGTCCAGCTCAGGGAAGCAGAACAAATGCTCAGAGATCCCAAATTCAGAGACGCGTTATGAATCCCCAAAGATCCCAGAGTCAAAGACGTGTCCCAAACCCACAGAGATCCCAAACTCAGAGACGTGTCACAAGCCGAAGCAGACGTCAAGGTGGATATTACAACTCCAGATTACAACTGGAGGAGTCAACATATAATTTCCCAGAGGACCATTCTTCATCGAATTCCCCTGAACCGCTGGTACCATCCTGGCCTACTGAGTCAGGCCTGACGGAATCCGAGGTCCGGCGGCTCTGCGAGGGAACCCTAAGGAACTCCACGGTGGGGTTGGGTTGTGGGCGTCTCCTGGGCGAGATGCTGGAGCGGGCATTGGAAATGTGTGTGATAGACCAACAACTAAAGGACGATCAGGCCTGGAAAGGAGCCACCGTGCCCCTTCTGGAGAATGAGTGTGAGAGGATGGTGGTAGAGGACGTTGGCAGGTGGAAGGAGAACCAGGATGTTCTGGCTTCCCTCAGGTGCCCGAGCCTGTGTAGCGGGAATGGACAGTGCACAGAGTGGGGCTGCTCGTGCTTCCCTGGATTTGGCTCTTATGATTGCAGCCAGGTGTCTGGTGGGTGTGTCTGTATATGAGTACCTGATATAATTGAAATATAATTTCACATGTTCTGCATTGGGACATGCTATACTCTAGCGAAAATTAGTTTACACAGCTTTTTGTTTCAATAAGTGTTATGAATGCAGGGTTTAAGAGGCTGCATGGAACATTTGTACTTTTTGTTTTAGTATTATTCATATACTATTATAGTATTTATTAGTATTTTGAATTAGCTTTTATTTTTATATTTTCATTTAATTCTCATTCTAGTTTGTTTTAGTAATCTTGTTATGTGCTTTTGTCATTTTTATTATATTTTGTTTTGTTTTTATATTTCTATTTAGCTTTAATTTATCTTATTTCAGGGTTTTTTTTTGTTAGTTTTTTGTGTGTGTTTTTCATCTAATATTTACATTTTATTTTATCTCAGGTTTATTTCATTTAACGATTATTTTGTATTTAAATATCACATGATATTTAGGGAATATACTAGGGAAGTCAAAAAGGTTGGCAAATTCTTTTTTTTGACTAGTTACATCCCCTAAAATATACACTTCTCTTTATACATTCATATAAATTATTGCCTGATATCATGATTTTGTTTTAAATTCATGGATATGTTGTGCATCAATCACTCATTATAAAGAGTAAAAGTGGTCTCAAGTGGAGAAAAAATTCTAAATGATTATCTCTACTTGGCCTAGAACGGGATTTTACAAATATTTATTTTATAAAATCATTGCTAAGTATTTGTATATGAGTAAATGAAAATGTAGGTTGATCTAAAAGACTTTGATGTGCATTTCATTTGTTTTTAGCCAGTTAATGTGTTTTCCTGATGCAGATGAGACTCCAGAGATCACAGAACTGGAGAACGGAGGACTGTGTGATGTCCATTATGGCGTCTGTTCCTCTGTTAGGGTTCTTGGTCAAGGCTTTAAAAAGTCCTACAAGCTCAAGTGTGAAGTTGTGAAGGAAAAGGTGACAGCAAATTTGCCAGTCAAGCATTCAATTGAGCATGAAGGTAAATGATTATTAACCTGAATACATACTGTTCTGTCTACATAGATAGTAAATGGTGAATGGTCTTTGGATGATGCTCAGTTGGTGCCCGCCTCCTTCCAGAGTTCGTCCTCATTAGAGTGCCAGCTCCCTGTGGATGACCCACAATCCTCCACCACTGCACACCAGCCAGTCTTGCGCTGGCAAATCAAAGTCAGTTTGTCACTCATTGCTGTGTATTGAGCTATAAATGTAAAACTAAAGTGTATTTAAACGTATTGAAAATGTAATTTATTTGTTTGTTTATCTGTCTTCTAGGTGTCTAATGATGGACACAGCTTCAGCAATGCAAAGATACTGACTCTTTTTGACGGCACATGTCAGATTTGTACAGTCAGCACCTCGGTTATCTGCGCCCTAAAGGTCTGTGCTATCCATTCTCATATAAAATTCTCAAATAAAGCTGCAGTTGAAATTATGAAAATTCAGCTTTGCCATCACAGGAATATATTACATTTTAACATATATTAAAACTGAAAACAGTTATTTTAAACTTCAATAATATTTCATAATATTACTGTTTTTTATTTATTTACTTTTATTAATCAAATAAATGTTCCCTGGGTGAGCATGAGACTTCTTTCAAAAACATTCAAATATCTTTCCAACCTCAAATATTTAATGGTACTGTACATCACTGTAAACCATTTCACAAGAAGAAGAAAAAAAAACATCCTCCACCATGATCTGTTTGTAATTTGTTTAAATGGTGTTTCTTTAAACCTTTTTCTGATCAGTTGACCCAGATTCAGTGGACGTTTTATCTTGAAATGTTTACATACACTGTTCATCATTTATCATTACGTGTACTTAGACTTTTTAAATACAGGAAACAATTTCACATTCAGCCTTGTAATTATGTACAGCAAATAATTTCAGGTCAAAATCAGTCGAACAAAGCTAGCACTGTTCAGTTCTCTAAAACTGGGGCTCTCTCACACTCTACGTATAAACCCAGCAAGAAATGTTTGTGATAAGCACACTGCAAATAATGCTTTTCTTACTTAGTATTTTTGTGTCCAGTCCAAATATCAAACATTTCTTAAATCAAGGTGAATTTACTAAAGTAGTAAAATGACATACACTGAACAAAATTATAAACGCAACACTTTTGTTTTTGCCCCCATTTTTCATGAGCTGAACTCAAAGATCTAAGACTTTTTCTATGTACACAAAAGGCCTATTTCTCTCAAATATTGTTCACAAATCTGTCTAAATCTGTGTTAGTGAGCACTTCTCCTTTGCCGAGATAATCCATCCACCTCACAGGTGTGGCATATCAAGATGCTGATTAGACAGCATGATTATTGCACAGGTGTGCCTTAGGCTGGCCACAATAAAAGGCCACTCTAAAATGTGCAGTTTTATCACAAAGCACTATGCCACAGATGTCGCAAGTTTTGAGGGAGCGTGCAATTGGCATGCTGACTGCAGGAATGTCCACCAGAGCTGTTGCCTGTAAATTGAATGTTCATTTCTCTACCATAAGCCGTCTCCAAAGGCGTTTCAGAGAATTTGGAAGTACATCCAACCAGCCTCACAACCGCAGTGAACAATATTTGAGAGAAATAGGCCTTTTGTGTACACAGAAGAAGTCTTAGATCTTTGAGTTCAGCTCATGAAAAATGGGGGCAAAAACAAAAGTGTTGCGTTTATAATTTTGTTCAGTGTAAGATATTAAGTCTTGTTTTCTGAGAAATAATAAAAAAATTAAGTGATTTTTGGCTTAAAACAATCTAAGTTATCTGCCAATGGAGTGAGAAAAATAATCTTGTTTCTGTTTGAATTAAGATTTTTTTTATTACCCCATTGGCAGATAATTTAGTTTTTTTAAGGATCAACTCACTTAATTTTGATTAATTCCCCTGGAAAACAGGACATAATATCTTATGTAAATGCATCTTGATTTAAGACTTTTTAGATATTTGGACTGGAAACAAGACAAAAATACTAAGAAAAGCATTTTTTGCAGTGCATGTGTAACAATGTTTAAGGCTCAGGGAAGGAGGAGGCGGAAGCCGACAAACGTTCAACATAACTTTAATATTAATGTAAACATAAACGGAGTAATTCCAATAGGGTCCTCACACCATCGGTGCTCGGGCCCTAATAAACAACAAAAGTAAAGTGGCAGCTCCTCGTGGACGACTGTCGCATAAACTAAAGCAAAACAACAATGTAAAGTCCAGGCCTGGTCCTCTCTTGTCCTCCACTGTCATCACTCCTCCGTTTATCCTTCCGGAGCTCCTCTGTGGGATTCGAGACCGGCTCATTAACACTCGCGTCACCGGCTTTGCTCTCAGACCCACCCTGCTTGCTACAGCATGCAAGAGGTTTATTTAAACAACCACAAAAACCCAATGATATAATTACAGATTGCTTTGTTTGATTAATGTAAAGTTTTAAAAGTTTCCCCTGAATATCCCCTCAGGACAGGACATGTAACATTGATGGACTGTGTTATGAGGAGGGCGATCACAGCCTGAGCAGCCCGTGTCTGACATGCAGACCGGATCTTTCCAAATACGGCTGGTCCATTGCTGAGAGTATGTTCGTTTCGGTCTTTATTTCCTATATTTCCTAAAGCTGGAGTCCTTACTAGTTCTGCTATTGTAATTGTTCAGTCATATTTTTCCATAAAGATGCATGTTTGCTTAGTACTGTTTGATTTTCTTTTCTTTTCTAAAAAAAAAAAGCTGTTTTATAGTTGAGTATGTTATTTTTTTCACTCTCCTGCAACAGTTATATATCACACTATGCATATACTTTAAGTTCACAATACATTATGAAAATGCAGTTTTGTCATATGTTATATGTTATTATATATGTATTTTCCAATGTACATAATGTTGACTGATGTTCTTGTGTCATTGTCCTTGTTCTGATGTTCTGTGTGTGTTCATAGAAAATGAGCCACCGGTGTTTCACGCGGGTCAGCTCAGTCTGAAGACATTCTACGGAGAGAATTTGGTCTATCAGTTCTCAGCCACTGATCCAGAGGGCTCTGCAGTTCTCCTCACACTCAGGTCAGGGCCCAGAGACGCTGTTCTCTCTCCAGCTGGCCTGCTCATCTGGAAAGCTCTGTCCACCACACCAGTGACCTTTGAACTGGCTGTAACTGATGACTGCAATGCTGAGACACGTGCAGCAGTGAAGGTGAGCTCTAGAAAGCATCTGGTAAAATGTTGCGTCTACAAAAATTCGCAAATAGTCTTACAGATCTTTCTGAATGTTGTAGACTGCCGAAGTACAACTGTGTGTCTCCATTGTTGTCCACAGGGGGGTGCCAAATGGCTACCAAAAACATTTCTGGATCATTAGATCAGTGTAATAGTTTCATAATATATTGCCAATAAATAATGAAATAATAATAATTATATACATGACAATATATGAAATTAATACTTTTATTCAGCAAGTATATATTGATCAAAACTGACAGTAAAGACATTCATGTCACAAAGGGTTTCTATTTCAAATAAATGCTGTTCTTTTGAACTTTTAAGAATCCTGACAAAAGATTTACCACAGTTTCCACAAAAATATTAAGCAGCACAACTGATTTCAACATTGATAATAATAAGAAATGTTTCTTGAGAAGCAAATCATCATATTAGAGTGATTTCTGAAGGATCATGTGACACTGAAGACTGCGTAATGATGCTGATACAGCTTTGATCACAGGAATAAATTACATTGTGAAAAATATTCAAATAGAAAGCAGTTATTTTAAATTGTAGTAATATTTCACAACCTTACTGTTTTTACTGTAAATGTAATAGATATGTAGTAAATGCAGCCTTAATGAGTATAAGAGACTTCGTTCAAAAACATTAAAACATTTTGCCGACCCCAAACTTTAGAACGATAGTGTGTGTTACATAAACTTAATATATGGTTTCATTTTATATTTCCCAGGTGTCAGTTAGCCCATGTGAATGCCAGAATGGAGCTTCCTGTGTGACCAACATTAACTTCCCCCCGGGATCTGGTGAATACCTGTGTGTTTGTCCTGCTGGTCTGGAGGGGTACAGGTGTGAAGTCGATGTCGATGACTGCAGGTCAAACCCATGCCTCTCGGGCACATGTGTGGATAGACTGAACTCCTTTACCTGCCACTGTCCAGTGGGCTTCACAGGTCAGTTCACTTATTGTAGAAACAATCTATTCATGTAGAAGTGGATCTGTTATAATATTGGTGTAGTTGTTATTTGTTGAGCCTTCTTCTGCTGTGTTCTACAGGTGTAATCTGCGATGAGGACATTGATGAATGTTTATCAGCTCCATGTTACCCAGGCGTTTCCTGCAGAAATATGATGGGCTCGTTTGTGTGTGGGCCCTGTCCTGAATACCTCACTGGAGATGGGATGACCTGCAACCGTACGCCCATATCTCATACTTACTTTTAGGTTTATGATCAAATAGTAAGAGGTTTTGAGGAAATATTACAGAAAACTGTTTTTCTTTTCTTTGGAGAAGCATAAATAGTAACATGTGATTTCAAACCATTAATGTGTTTAAGTAAATAGGCTCAATATAAGTAAAATGTGTCAATTTGGACTTTACTTGACTTTAACCCTTTCTCAAGCACCATCCATTTTGTAACTGCTGAAAGTAATGTTAACCTGATATTGCACCCAAGACTAGTAGTCTAGGCCTGTGTTCACAATGAAATGTTATGCTTTGCATGTTAATCTCGAGGCTGTCTAGGAATTTTTTACCATGTAAATTAGATTTGAAACATTACCGTGGTCCGTGAGTTTAATAATTGAGTCTGATGAGTTTATACCCATGAGTTTACTGATTCAAAAGGATCGGTACTATGGAAACCCATTTCTGCCATTTAAGAAAGAAAAGTCATGCTTTGGTTAATTATGACAGAGAAAGTCATAATTATGAAAAAAAACATTATTAGAAACTAAGTCATAATTGTGAGATAATTTGAGATTGACAAAAACACTTATGACAAAAAGAAATTGAATAGAAATTATTAGATGAAAATACAGAATTATGACAAAAGTCGAAATTATGACAAAATAATTCTTACATAAAAAGTCAAAATTTGGATATAAAAAGTCAACATAAAGATTTGATATAATGACAATTACAAGTCATTTGTCAAAGAGTAGAAATTGAGATGTCATAATTATGACATAAAAGTCTAAATAATGAGTCATAATTATGGAAATTATGAGATAATTATCACATAAAAAGTCGAAATTTATATTAAGGAATCTTAATTATGACACAAAAGTTGAAATTATAAAAAAGGAGAAATTAAATTGAAAGTGATATGAGATAGAAAGTAATAGTTTCAAACTTAAAAAAGTCAAACTTATATAAAAATATAATTATGACATAAGTCAAAATAATGACAAATTCATTCATAATTCATAATTCATAATTAAGGGGGGGGGGGGGGGGGGGGGTCCATTTTGCCAAAAAACTTGATCTCATAATTTCAATGTTTTATTTACTTGTTTACTTTTTTGTTGTTGTTTTTTTTGTTTTTATATAGAAAAGACAGTGGATAAAATTGATGAAGGCAGTCATAAAATGACCTCAAAAAGTGAGATTAACCTCAGCTCCTTCAAAACCAAGCTTGTTCCAGGTAGGAATAATAAATAACTACACTGTTTTTCACCTCTAATATGTATCAGTTGACTGTAAATATGTACGTACCCTCAGAAGGGCAGAGCCCGTGTGCCAGTCGGCCCTGTTATCCTGGAGTCCAGTGCTTTGAGAGCACATACACGTCTGCTGGTTACATATGTGGCCCGTGTCCCTCTGGACTCAACGGCAATGGACAAACATGCACGTCAAGGACAGCAAACAGTCAGTTGCTTTTCCTTATACGAACATTATCATTACAAGAAAAATTATTACAGATAAGCCAGAATAAATAGCCTTTGTGTTTTTGTAGATTCTTTTTCAGGCTCGACCTTCTAACCCTTACTATTTTGCAGGACAGATACTATTGAGGGAGGGTGACAAACTCTCTGATGTCACTTCTTCCACTAGGAAGTCAGCTGAACCTTCTGTTGGAGCTGAAAGATCTCCTCCTAGCAACAAGTGGACCTCATCTGTTGATAGGAAGACCACCACACGCACCCTAGACTGGACCAACACGAAAGCAAAAGGCAGCTCAGCCAGAGAGCAGCTGAATGAAGAGGAATTTAACCCTGAACGTGCTGAGGACAACCGAACCTGTGCGGACTCCCCCTGTTTTTCTGGAGTACCGTGTGAAGCCTCATCCTCTGGCTCCTTCAGATGTGGAAGCTGTCCACACGGCTATAGAGGAAACGGAATTGCCTGCAAACGTGAGCAGTTTATCCTGATAAATGAAGCATAGCTAAATAAAACGTTGCTCATTATAGTAGTTGACGCTTGTGGTCTGTCTGTCTGTCTGTCTGTCTAATATCTATCTATCTATCTATCTATCTATCTATCTATCTATCTATCTATCTATCTATCTATCTATCTAATATTTCTTGTCTGTTAGTCTGTCTAGTCGAGACATTTATTTATGAGGTTTACATTCAAATATTATTGTTATAATGATTATCGAACTGATTGTTTTAACATGATTTAAGCATTGCCTGTGTGTGTGTGTGTGTGTGTGTGTGTGTGTGTGTGTGTTTGTACAGCTCTGTGTCGTCACCCCTGTGGTCAGAATATGGAGTGCTCACAGCCTAACACTTGTACCTGTAAAGAGGGTTACACTGGATACAACTGCCACATTGGTCAGTCACAGCTTATGATATTCTTTTAGCTTGAAAGAATTTTTTTTTTAAATTAAAATTACTCATTTTAATTCTGATATGTCTATGATTAATTTTAAACTCACACTTGATATATCTTGTCTTGTCAGCTGTTTGCCGACCAGACTGCAAGAACAAAGGGAAGTGTGTGAAGCCCAATGTGTGTGAATGTCCTGCAGGGTACAACGGCCCCACCTGTGGGGAAGGTAAACTCCATCTTTAGTGTCTTACTCTATTCTTACTTTTACAAATTCATTCTAAAAGTCACTTTTTGCTATATGACTCCAGATAATATGAGGGTTTTATATATTATGTAATTTTTTTAATATATTTACATATTATGTGAACTTTATGTAATGTAATTTTTATGTAACTTTATATAAAAGTATAATGTACATGTTTTTATCTTGCCTTTCAGCCAGCTGTGATCCGCCTTGTCAACATGGTGGCCGATGTTTGTCCAGAAATTACTGCACTTGTCCATATGGCTACGTGGGACCAAGATGTGAAACTAGTGAGCAGACATTTCCGAACGATTTCTAAATATGAAGAAATTAGTTCATAATGATTGTGAGCCTTTGTTTTTTTCAGTGGTGTGTAACAGACATTGTGAAAATGGTGGAGAGTGTGTGTCGCCTGATGTCTGTAAGTGTAAACCTGGCTGGTACGGACCAACGTGTAATTCAGGTGCGCTGTTTCATCCTTAAAGTCAGCATAGTCTTTTCTTCCCTATTGTGACACATATCCAAGTAAAACGTCTTCTCGAACAAGAAAAAGTGTTTGGTAGGACTTGATTTTGTTGATCAGGAATTGATTGGAGCATTGAGGTTTGCTATTGGTCGATCTCATGTGAGTGACAGGTTGTCCCGCCCTCACGCCAGTAAATACATCATCAGAGAAGAGATGTCATTGCAAGAGGGAGTTATTTTGATTAAAGATTACGATGGCACATGAATTTAAAGGAAAGAAGCAATTTATAATAAATAGTGCAATACTCCATACAAAATAAGAACTGTCCATTTTGATTTCATGGTGACTTTAAATATTGATCATAAATCTATTTAATAAACGTGATTATAATAAATTTCTTAACTGTTTTCATTCTCAGCCGACTGTAAACCTGTGTGTTTAAATGGAGGGACTTGTATTAAACCGAACATCTGTGCTTGTCCCAGTGGCTTCTATGGTTCACAGTGCCAGATAGGTACAACCGTTTCATAGCGAATGCTTATTTCATGTAAACAATTCTGCACAATTAATAAATGGCCTGAGTTATTGATCATTAATTAAGCTGTGTGTCGTTCTTTGTAGCTCTGTGCAATCCTCCGTGTAAAAACAGAGGCCAGTGCATGAGAAACAATGTGTGCTCCTGTCCTGAAGGATACACTGGGAAGAGATGCCAGAAAAGTGAGTGTTCAATGGTGTCATTTTCTCCAGAATCTAGATTGTTTAATTTCTGTTGTTGTGATTTTGTGTCTATATCCAGCATGCATTCTAGCATATTATATGTTTGGACTATATGCTCTGTGTTTAGGTGTGTGTGACCCCATGTGCATGAACAACGGAAAGTGTGTCGGTCCAAACACCTGTTCCTGTCCATCTGGATGGAGAGGAGGGATTTGCAACATCCGTAAGAGATTTGCAACATCCTTAAGGTCACCAAGGCTGCATTTATTTGATCAAAATACAGTAAAAACATCAGTAATGTTGTGAAATATTACTGAACAATGTAAAATAACTTTTCTATTTGAATATATATTCAAATGAAAAGTATTCATCGATGGCAAAGCTGAATTTTCAGCATCATTACTCCAGTCTTCAGTCACGTGATCCATCAGAAATCATTCTATATGATGATTTGATGCTCATGTTACATTTATTATTACCAGTATTATCAAAACTGCTTAATAGTTTGTGGAACTTTTTCAGATTATTTGAAATATAAATCTTTTGTAACATTATAAATGGCTTTACTGTCACTTTTGATCAGTTTAATGCATCCTTGCTGAATTAAAGTCTTACTGACCCCAAACTTTTGAACAAACTTTATATATTGTCTTGGAATATCATATACATGCAGCATAACATATAGTCTTGTCTGTATGTGTAGCGGCATGTTTACAGAAATGTAAAAATGGTGGTGAGTGTGTGGGGCCGAACACCTGCCACTGTCCAGCTGGATGGGAGGGTCTGCAGTGCCAAACACGTAAGTTCTGATGAATCCTAAATGCTCCTAAAGGGCTCCTATTATGCTTTTTTACATTAACTTTTTAGTGTGTAATGTTGCTGTGTGAGCATAAAAATGGTCTGCAAAGTTACATAGCACAAAGTCCACTTTATACACTCACCTCTAAAGGATTATTAGGAACACCTGTTCAATTTCTCATTAATGCAATTATCTAATCAACCAATCACATGGCAGTTGCTTCAATGCATTTAGGGGTGTGGTCCTGGTCAAGACAATCTCCTGAACGCCAAACTGAATGTCAGAATGGGAAAGAAAGGTGATTTAAGCAATTTTGAGCGTGGCATGGTTGTTGGTGCCAGACGGGCCGGTCTGAGTATTTCACAATCTGCTCAGTTACTGGGATTTTCACGCACAACCATTTCTAGGGTTTACAAAGAATGGTGTGAAAAGGGAAAAACATCCAGTATGCGGCAGTCCTGTGGGCGAAAATGCCTTGTTGATGCTAGAGGTCAGAGGAGAATGGGCCGACTGATTCAAGCTGATAGAAGAGCAACTTTGACTGAAATAACCACTCGTTACAACCGAGGTATGCAGCAAAGCATTTGTGAAGCCACAACACGCACAACCTTGAGGCGGATGGGCTACAACAGCAGAAGACCCCACCGGGTACCACTCATCTCCACTACAAATAGGAAAAAGAGGCTACAATTTGCACGAGCTCACCAAAATTGGACAGTTGAAGACTGGAAAAATGTTGCCTGGTCTGATGAGTCTCGATTTCTGTTGAGACATTCAGATGGTAGAGTCAGAATTTGGCGTAAACAGAATGAGAACATGGATCCATCATGCCTTGTTACCACTGTGCAGGCTGGTGGTGGTGGTGTAATGGTGTGGGGGATGTTTTCTTGGCACACTTTAGGCCCCTTAGTGCCAATTGGGCATCGTTTAAATGCCACGGCCTACCTGAGCATTGTTTCTGACCATGTCCATCCCTTTATGACCACCATGTACCCATCCTCTGATGGCTACTTCCAGCAGGATAATGCACCATGTCACAAAGCTCGAATCATTTTAAATTGGTTTCTTGAACATGACAATGAGTTCACTGTACTAAAATGGCCCCCACAGTCACCAGATCTCAACCCAATAGAGCATCTTTGGGATGTGGTGGAACGGGAGCTTCGTGCCCTGGATGTGCATCCCACAAATCTCCATCAACTGCAAGATGCTATCCTATCAATATGGGCCAACATTTCTAAAGAATGCTTTCAGCACCTTGTTGAATCAATGCCACGTAGAATTAAGGCAGTTCTGAAGGCGAAAGGGGGTCAAACACAGTATTAGTATGGTGTTCCTAATAATCCTTTAGGTGAGTGTATATCAGTGCACACTGTTTCTGAACTCCCTGAAACACCTCGATTGTATTCTTCCGGGAATGTTTACGTCACAATATTCCTCATTTAAATAATTCTCACCCAAGGCATACGCTAAATAAAAGGGGCGAAGCCTGGTTGAGTTGCGTTAAGAGTGTGTTGAAACTCGAAGTTATGGTTAGGGATGTGACATTTCCAAAACACGCTCAAAGTGGTTGACCAATCACAACTCACTGGTCCAATCAGAGTGGCCAATCAGAGCACATTGAGCTTTTCAGAAGGCTTTTATAAACAGTGTTACTGACAGACTGTGAAGAGAGGTGCTGCAACCCTGTAAAATATGTGAAAAATAATGTTCAGGCATAAACATTCAGGCATGAAAACACACACATATCATATATATATATATATATATATATATGTATATGTATAGTAATTAAAAATATTTATTTTTATTTGAATTTTATTTAATTTCTTCCCTAACAGCGATCTGTAAACAAACGTGCCTCAATGGGGGGAGATGCGTTTTCCCAAATTTCTGCCACTGTCGACAAGGTTACACCGGACCTTCCTGTGGTACTAAAGTAAGCATTTCACAAACGCATTGCCATCATTGATTTCATCTTTAAAATGATCTTTGTAGACGTCATTTATAGCCAAAAGATTAACTGATTGTAAACTTTGTATTCACAGACTAGGTGATGAAGATGTGACATTGAAGACAACTTTCTATCGCTCTGTAAAAAGTAAATGGTGTGTGTGAGTGTGTTGGTGTTTGTAAGCATCAGTGCCTTAAAAGTGAGGTAAACTTACTGTATAAATAAAATACATTTATTAGACTCTTATTGTCTGATACTATAGTATTTCAGGAGTGTTATATGTTTGTGTGGGTGTTATTTTACATCTCTTACACAGCTCTGACAATGACTATTTTCATTTGATTTTTGCAATGTGTGTACATTTTATAGTGTTGATAAACTATTTTCCTGTTATTTTTAAGTAAATTGCTTTTAAAGAAAAAAACAGTACATTTGAAATCATGCAAATACATCTTTGTCATTTCTCAATAAAAACAAGTCGTCAACAAAAACGGAAATGAATCATATTTCTGATCTTTAAAACCTTAAAACAAGTTGCACACACACAATTTAGATTTTAACTTTATTTAATAAGTTGCACTGTACGCTAAAGGAAATTCAACAGTTATTGTAAACACACTACTTAATAATACAAAAGTCATAATGTAATTAATGTACAATGTTAAAATAGAGAAAACATCACACTTTACACATGTTCAGTTTGGCTTCAACAAACAAACAAGTAACTTTAGCACCAATTTGAGGGAGCGATGGGGTCGGAGGTCAGACTGTCTGGCTGACATCAGTAGAGCTTCTTCCTCTCTTCACACTGCGGGCCTGAGAACGGAGCTCGACAGCGACAGGTGTTCGGAGACACACACTTCCCCCCGTTCATACACCGCTTTTTACACACAGCTGCAGACAGACGGAGGAGATATCACTGGCTTCATTTTGTCAATTTTGAGTAAGCTTGTGGATTTACACACATACAACAGCATATAGTAACTGCACGACAAAAATCTGATTCTAGAGCAGTTGAAGAGTCTTGCTTATGCATATAAGAGTCTTGGTGTCATCACCCACCTGTGTGGCAGGCTCCGCCTATCCATCCGTCTGGACAGCTGCAGATTCCAGGAGCCACACAGCTGCCCCCATTCCTGCATCCCTGCGGACAGATCGCTACGGAAACAGAGATAAAGGATCAACATGTGTCCCAGATACTGCACTCACATCTAGGCACAACAACCCAAGAGAATGTACATGTAAATCATGATTAATTCACGAAAAATAACTTTAAACAAAACACACATATGGGTTTACGAGTGTATTTTATGTGGCTTAGCCTTAGATCATTTAAATAACATTAAAATTAACTGGTTGCACTGCATTAGGATACACCAGAGGAAATAATATATCAGTTAGACTAAAACAGTGATATTTTATTATTATTTATATACTTTTATAGTATTTTTTAATCGTTTTGAATTACCTTTTATTTTTTAGTCTTAGTAATGTTGTTATATGCTTTTGTCTTAATACATTTTTTAAAATATTTCTATTCAGCTAGGCTATCATTTATTTTTATTTTTTTTAGCCCAAGACAACATTTAAAAATTTTGTTATGTAAAAAAATAGTTACGTTTAAGTTTTCCATTTGAAAAAAATTAAAATATAAAGATTCAATTAACTATTTACTATAAATTTTTAATAGTTTTACATTTACTTAACAATAGATCAGGATGGCGCCATATTTAATTTTCGACTGTGCTGCAGTCGTGGCATCAGAACCCCGAAGATTAATTCGCCAGTGATTCGCTCGAGATTTTCCTTTGGGTTTTTATAACAGCGTTTTTCAATTTATGTGTAAAATAAGATCTGTAGTAAACATAACTTTACAATACAGCGGAAATCACACTCACCCGTACTGAAAACGCAAATTTTGAAGCTGTTTAGAGAAGAATGTTTGGGGTAATTTACATTGTAGAGCAAAAAATTCAAGTATCGTTAAGTTATGTTTACCACAGACTTTATTTTACTCATAAATTGAAAACCCCCATTTATAAAACCCCATAGGAAAATCTTGAGGGAACAACTGGCGAAGTAGTCTTTCGGGTTGCAGCACTCCGTAAAGACTTTAAGGCTTCATCCGAAATCACTTACTTCCTTACTATATAGTAGGCAAAAAAACAGTATGTCACATAAGTATCTCCCAATTCACAGTACTCATAAAAGAGCAGGCAAAAAGTACCCTGATGACCTAGAGATTCTGAAGTGTGCATATGGTGAACACTTTACTATCCAATGAGGCCATGAGAGGATTTATGAATGGCAGTGAAGTGATGCAACTGACACTGGTAAGTCACATGATAATAACAACATGGCGAATGTAGTACGTCCAGATTACATTCAAACTACACACGTTCATAGAACCTTTTATAGCGGTCGCAAAGTAATTCCTTATTCGAAATAAGTAGGCTACCTACTCAAGGGAGTGTGATTTCGGACACAGTCTAAGTCTATCCCTCACAGCCTCGTTTCCATCTGTGTAAAACTCAGTATGGCATCTAATCTTACTATAACTACAAGCAGAATTGCCAGCTCTAATTGCTTTGGCAATGGGTGGAACTAACGCAAAATCCTTAATTTCATTGGTTAGCGTTCAAATGTCCCCACCTTCATTTTGATAAACCAAATGATTTTAGCAATTTAGTGTCGGCCCAGATCCGGCCCACATCTGGTATGCATGGAATCTACATATACCAGATGTGGCCCGGATCTGGGCCGACAGTATGTTGCTGTCTGGGGTATTAGCATGAGAGAAAAGCATTGTAGTTGACAATATGTAATCTAGAGGAGACAAGACATGAGTGATTCAACAAATTAGTGTTTGACAATTGTAAGTTAATGCTGTTAAACAGATGAAAACATTTTACTTTTTGTTAACATTTAGCGAGTTTTTAATCTTGGTGTGTTTCACATTTTAAAATGTGATATTTATGATAATTCTTCTGTTTATGAAAATTTGCCACAACAAATATATTCAAGTTATATACATATATAATGTTATTAATATGTTAATGTAATTTATATAATGCTTAATTTAGATGAAATATACTGTCATTATGGATTTGTGAAATATAAGTAAAACAAAATGGGATCAACAAACCGTCTTGGCATCTGGAGCCGGTCCAGCTGGAGGGACAGATGCATTTTGCTTCTCCATTCACAGCAATACATTCACCACCGTTCCAGCAGCCACTTTCACACACCACTGACAAATAAACACACACACCGACTGTGAATTTTCTGTGCTGTTGGACTCAAAAGTTCTTTTTCATTTTTGACTTTGTTTGTTCTTTTTTTTTAGTGTTCAACTTGCAAGCAACATTTAAAAACATAATGTAAGCTAAATCACAGTTACCTTTGTGACAGTATTTTCCTCCAAATCCTGAAGGGCATCTGCATTTTCCAGGTCGAAGGCACACTCCACCATTTTTACACTTTGGATAACAGTTTGCTGAAATCGACATGCAAATCATGTGAGTAGTGGCCCCTTAAATATATAAAGCACAAGTTTGACACTCACACAAATCCACTTCATAGCAAGTAACTTGAAACATCACCATATTGGCAGGTTTCTCCCTCGTATCCTCTTGAGCAGAAGCAGGTGTTGTTTCGGATGCAAATCCCGGCATGCTTGCAAGGAGGGTCGCACGTTGCTTTGGGGTCAAAGACAAAAGGAAGAGCCACCCCACGGGGCCCGTCGGACCGTCCCAGACAGACGCCAGCCAGAGCGGCAAGTGCCACCAGCAAGAGCTGCATGGGCATACAGCAAAGCACTGCCATTTTCACATCCACACTCTTACAAGGAACCAGAAAGACTGAGAGTGCTGGTGAACGTGTTTGAACAGAATACTACACTGTAAATCACCTACAGGACAGACATGGTACAGCAGGGAGCCACAGCTGGAAAAGTACTAACTGAGGAATGTGTGAGACAGGATTGAGAGACAGACAAGCTCAGAGTGTGTGTTTAGAGGAGTGTGTGTCGTTGTCTGTGGTTTATAGCAGTCCTTTGTGAGGTTTGTACCTGAAAGTCCATCAGCAAGTGGTCCCAAAAGGTCATTTGAGACCAAGCGGCACTTATTTCAAAGAAAGACACACTTATAATATCTTAGAATCACTCTTACAGTGACATATTTCACAAAAAATATGGTTGTTTTCATTTTAAAATGACAGATATATTGAAGTTATTGGAAAATGTTCCTAGTTAATGTGATGGGAACTTCATACATCCATTAAAATAACACTGACACCATTTGGTTAGGAATAATTTAATACCGGTATGTGTATATATATCAGATTTTGTAATGTTTTCCAAAGAAGTTAATTATGATCACAAATTAATTTGATTATTTGTTATTACAGTAAAAATAGTAGCATTGTGTAATATTATTACAATTCAATTTTCTATTTTAATATATTTTGCTATGCCATTTATTTCTGTGATGGTAAAGCTGTATTTTCAGCATCATAACTCCAGTCTTCAGTGTCCCATGATCCTTCAGAAATCATTCTAATATGCTGATTTGATGCTTAAATGAAAAAGAACAAAACATAAATGTATTTTTTTTTAATGTAAATCTTTTGGCACTTTTTTTTTATCAATCGATGTATCCTTGCTGAATAAAATTAATTTCTTTCAAAAACAAAAATCTAACTCACCCCAAACTTTTGAATGGGAACGTATGTATAAAATAGAGTACATCTTTAAGTGTGCCCAGATATGTTTTGGGGCCAGTAGAATCAAAAATCTCACTAAAAGAGTTAAGAAGAAAACGACGACACATTACAATTGAATCTGTTGCAGTAGAGCAGAACTTCTAAGAGCTATTGTGAGTATATGCAGTCTTATATGAAGTCCAAACTGTGTCTTGTTTATGTTACTGTCGTTTAAAAGAAATTTGTCTCATATTCACTTCGCTGATCCCAGGAAATGTGAGGAAATGGATTCTGCAGATGTCTTGAGAATTTCCCTCCTCCTCAATGAAATTCCAACTGAGATTTCAGACCACGGCTAACGTGTTTCCCTCTCTGAATGACATGTATGTATGAACTAAAAAGGGTAGTTAGGTAATAGGTAGATTTTTGATCAGTGGTTATTTTTATGTGAAATTGTTAAATGCTTTGTTGGCAAGCCTGACTCCAGCATGCCATAGATGTCAAACTTAACAGTTATTGTTATGTAAGGGAAGGAGTTATATAGTAACTCTATCTCAATCTTTCTGAAATAGGTGGTTCAGAATGGTAAAGGCATGCAGAAACATTATGGTCTTTGTTTCAGAGGCCCATTAAAGTGGGACCAGAGGGATCTGCTGTTCTGAGACATGAGAGGAAGTGAGCAGGAACTTTAATGACATCAACAGATGTGCAGAATCCTTCTTTTCAGAAGAAAGTGGAAACACGGCATATATTAGGCTTACGCACAGCACATTGAGAACACAAATGCATACGGGTACCATTTGTGCCTGAACATTTCAGCTTTATGGAAAGACACCGTTCCCAAATATTAGTGGTCATTATTATGACTTCTTCCATGCCAGTTAATTATCACGCCCAAATGTAAGTGGTTACAAAACTAAAAGCTATTTTATCATTACTAAACTTTAAACCATTATTTTACCCCCACATTTGATGGTGTTTTACCTCACTCGCGTGACTATTCCTTCCTGGTCTATTCCTGTAATGAAGTACCGCATCTTGTAAGCGCCATCTTGTGGAGTATTGTGACAGTCACACCACTTTTCTCCACAAAATGAATGAACATTTATTAATGGGTTTTGACTAAAAGCAGAAGAGACCCAGTTTAATAAAAAGTTATTTAATAAGGTGTTATTTCAGGCTACCCCAGTCCGTACTTATTTAATTCACCATAACATGAACACAAGAAAAAAATATTATATTGTAACATTTTACTTGGGAGAGTGCTGAAATGCCCACAAAATATTTTAAGACAAAATATACATGGACACAAATTTCATCAAAGAAATTCAATTTACTGATAAATCCTTCCAACAAAATTAAATATCATTCAAATATATTGATGTAAAAGTGTCATTCCAACAAAACACAATTAGCCAAAAGGTTAAAGTGAATGAGAAACATTATCTATTATCTACACACCAACACCAAGAAAAAAAAGGTTGAATTTAGTCAAATATGACAACAAAAATGCATCAACAGAAGTCCATTTCTTAATACAGAATCAAATACCTTCCTTCCTTTTTTCTATTCCCTTTTTTTTCTTAACTAATATATTCCACAGCTTCCTGCTGAGGTAAATTTACATTATATTTTATTGACGCCTGATTCATGGTCAGTGTTGTACTTGCCTCAGAATAGCCCACTTCGTTTTTTATTTATTTAAATTTTCATAATTTCAAAAGTAGTTTAGACATTCGTTCTAAACATTCCCTTTGAACATAAATTCTGGAAATAAAATAAAAACTCTTTGCAGTAAGAGGTTGAAAAATCCACAATATGGAGTTATATAAAATTCCCATAAACTGAAGTCGGAGTGTGGTTTCAGGCAAGTAACATTCCATCAAAAATGAAACCATCTGTTAATGGTTTTGTTGATATACTCCGTCAAAAAAAAATCTACCGAATACCTGCTCAACAAAGAGCTAAATAACAGAATGATACGAGCATGACTCAATGTTTAAAATGGTAAAAAGACAAAATAAACACATCAAAAGAATAACGGAGTAAAGTCAAAGTGGTTTAAGTGTTTGCAGATCTATGTAGAATTTTCTGCTGCTGTCATTCCTTTTCCCAAAATATACTAAAGTGCTTCTGCCTATCCAAGCAAAACCTCCATAGAAGTGCTAAAGAATCAGTAATGATGTGGTAGAAAGGATATCAGCTCTCTGACTATAACTCTCTGATCAATCCTGAAGTTGCCACCCTACAGTACAGACTTAATTTTCAGACATTCGTAACACTCAGGACAAGCCATTTTTTTATCACCACATAAGAACATTAAGAATTGTGGGTCATACGTAGGGGCGTCACTGTATCACACTCATGCGTCCGCGTGAAGAGGTGGTGTTTGAGCCGCAGTCCACGTACAGGTACTTTTCCTGAGACACCTGCTCAGCATGGCCAAAGTACACAGCGGTTACAGTCGTTCTGGAGAGACATTTTCTTTGTTAGTTGAAGTGGAGAACATAGGCGTTTAAGGCATTTAAGGAATTATATATTGCTCTTACTGTTTAAAATGTGTGTAAACCAACCCTGCAAATGTCTTTTAACATTTTTTGGTTAAAGGTGCAGTAAGCGATTTCTGAGAAACACTGCTTATATTTGAAATCAACCAAAAGAGTCACACCCCCTCCTTTCTTTGCCTGCCCCAATCATCATTCATCTCCGACCCAATCATCAGTGGACACACCCCCTACTGCTGATTGGCTCACTCTCTCCTCCTCAATCATTAGTGGACACACCTCCTACTGCTGACTGTCTCACTCTCTCCTCCCCCATCATGAGTGGACACACCCCCTACTGCTGATTGGCTCACTCTCTCCTCCTCAATCATTAGTGGACACACCTCTTACTGCTGACTGTCTCACTCTCTCCTCCCCCATCATGAGTGGACACACCCCCTACTGCTGATTGGCTCACTCTCTCCTCCCCCATCAAGAGTGGACACACCCCCTACTGCTGATTGGCTCACTCTCTCCTCCTCAATCATTAGTGGACACACCCCCTACTGCTGATTGGCTCACTCTCTCCTCCTCAATCATTAGTGGACACACCTCCTACTGCTGACTGTCTCACTCTCTCCTCCCCCATCATGAGTGGACACACCCCCTACTGCTGATTGGCTCACTCTCTCCTCCTCAATCATTAGTGGACACACCTCCTACTGCTGACTGTCTCACTCTCTCCTCCCCCATCATGAGTGGACACACCCCCTACTGCTGATTCGCTCACTCTCTCCTCCTCAATCATTAGTGGACACACCTCCTACTGCTGACTGTCTCACTCTCTCCTCCCCCATCATGAGTGGACACACCCCCCTACTGCTGATTGGCTCACTCTCTCCTCCCCCATCAAGAGTGGACACACCCCCTACTGCTGATTGGCTCACTCTCTCCTCCCCCATCATGAGTGGACACACCCCCTACTGCTGACTGTCTCACTCTCTCCTCCTCAATCATTAGTGGACACACCTCCTACTGCTGACTGTCTCACTCTCTCCTCCCCCATCATGAGTGGACACACCCCCTACTGCTGACTGTCTCACTCTCTCCTCCCCCATCATGAGTGGACACACCCCCTACTGCTGACTGTCTCACTCTCTCCTCCCCCATCATGAGTGGACACACCCCCTACTGCTGATTGGCTCACTCTCTCCTCCCCCATCATGAGTGGACACGCCCCCACTGCTAATTTGCTACAAGCGTGTTGTGTTGCTCAGTCCGATCCACTTTCAACAGCGGTTCTCAGAAATCACTTACTGCACCTTTAATTTTTATATTATCTAATAAAGATCTACCATTCTTTACTAAACTTATTACACAAAAAATAGTAAATACAACTACGAAAAAACTGAATACAGTAACATTTTACTGAATATTTATCTATTGAAATACTTTTTTTATGTTCATTTACATTAACTGTTTTAAGCACACCGATTCACTAAAAGAATACTTACTGCATCATGACGACAATGTTATGCACTTTAATGGACTGCATGGTACAGTAGTCACTGTAAAAACAGATACGCAATCATCACAATACGCATTTTAGAACACTGTAAGATAAAATGTCTTTATGAAAGTTTTATTGATGTAAGGCGAGACTGGCAAATACTTACAATATGTAGTTCATCTCATTGGCTATGATAGTGGGGACAGTGTAATCAACCTAAAAATGAGACAATGACATTGACAACATGTGTTATATAAGTAATTACACACATGGAGAGAAACTCAGATTGCAAAGTCATTTGATTAAATGAAACCGCTTTATTGGCAGGATACAGGTCATTTTCTTCCTGCTATCTTAATGTTTGGCTTTACTCCCATGTGATTTTCCTCACTATGAATACATATTTAGGCTGTATAATCAAATTTAATCAAATAAATGCAGTCATGGTGAGCATTAAAAAATCATACCGATCCCTAACATTTGAACAGCAGTTTATGTGTGTGTGTTAATATATGAAAAATATTCATTGTTTAAATATATAATATAAAATTATTAGTCAAGTAATGTTTGCTGAAGTATAACAATTTGATATTAATAAATAGTTAAATAATTAATATAGTTTCATATATCAACACACACACACACACACACACACAGAATATAACAAAACTTAAAAGGTTGTTTTATACCACTGATCTAAATAAATGACCACACACCTGTCGCATATCCAGGGGGCTGATGGTGGTGACATTACTGACGACAGACTTTCCAATGACAGTCTTGTAGAATTGCACCTGGGCTGTGATGTTGGCCACGTGTATTGGGTAGTAATTATTGTTGGTGATGTTAAGGGTATTCTGAGAAAAACAAAATACCGTTATTTAAAATTACACATGACAACAAAAATTAGAAAATACTCTGGCAAAAGTCTGATCAATCTCATTATCAAGTTCAATCCCTCCATTACAGAAAGAATAGAATCATAAATGAAACAGGTAATATTTGGTTATCAATCCTGAAATACAAATTAAAAGGGCGTGCTATAGATATTACCGTGATATTTAGGTATATTATCCGCTGGTCTCGGTCATAAGTGACATAGGCTGACTTCACCCCAACATAAGAGACGTCAATAGTCCG
Source organism: Squalius cephalus (assembly GCF_949319135.1). Classification (NCBI taxonomy): domain Eukaryota; kingdom Metazoa; phylum Chordata; class Actinopteri; order Cypriniformes; family Leuciscidae; genus Squalius; species Squalius cephalus. The sequence goes on along the minus strand of NC_137132.1, from coordinate 23,546,833 downwards.
AGGGAACAGGAAGAACACAGCCAGACCAGAAAGCAGCAGACACAGAAAGACGGATACAGACACGTACAATGTCCTAGAACAGTGCAAGAATACACAGTTGGTCATTTTTTATATTATATACATATACAATGTTGGATTTAGGATCTTTGGTTTAGGATCCAATTCTCACTATTAACTAGGTGCTTATTAATATGCATATTACTAGGATATTGACTGTTTATTAGTACTTATAAAACACATATTAATAATTTATTCTGCATGACCTTATTTTAAATCCCTTAATCATACCCAATACCTAAACTGAACAACTACCTTACTAACTATTAATAAGCAGCAATTAGGAGTTTATTGAGGCAAAAGTCGTAAGTAATAGTTAGTTAATAGTGAGAATTGGAGCCTAAACTAAACTTACGTTCGTCTTGGCTTCAGCCTCTGGTCGCTGTATGGTATCAAAGCAACTAGCTGGTTTTCTTGGTCTGTGAAAATATTCAGGATAGGAATTGCACATGATTACAATAATGATTTATTGATGCCCCTTCGTTAGAGAACAGTTTAATAATGTTAAACATTTAGATTTGCATATAACATTTTTGGGATACAAAGAACAGTGTAGATGGATGGATGGATGAAAGGGTGGATGACAGACGGATCTGTTCTTACCTCTTGGTATTCTCCCTGTCCCTTGACAAGTAGGACAGGTAACACTGTCTCTGCCTGTGAATTCAACATATGGAAACTGTGACACATCGTCTTTATTGTCCTCAGTGTTCGAGTCTTTAGTGAGGTTCTCCTGGTCCTCTTTTTGCTTTGGCAAGGAAAACAGAGACTTCCCCATGGTTGGGCTTGCCTTAAAAAAAGAGAAAAGAAATCATCTGTGATATTTAGTGCATTAAAATGCAAGTCATGAAAGATCATCCAAGTATAGATCTTCATGTTTTGTTGAACTTAAGCACATATTTTCCACGTGACTTAAAGTATGCAGCTCCAGGCAGTTTTATAACGAAATTCTATATGTAAATATCTCATTATGCAATCAAAATATTCTGGCTTTCCTCATCTAAACAATATATTTTCAGTTCGTGACAAACATCTGATAAACATGCGTAATGTGTGATGATATGCAAATGACACACAGCTGATATGAGAACACAATGTACACGACGGCCGACGTTCTCGTGTTCTTGATACTGATGCTATGTAACAATAACGTGCATTAACTGCATTAACAAAAGAATGCAAAAAGTGCGATGCATTTAAAGCGCATTATTAACACACTGTCACGCACGCGACGAACGTGGTTTTTAGATTGTGATGTAAGAGCAATTGGGCCTAAAAACTGATCAAGCACCATTCGAAATAACTCCTATTTCAAGGTACGATATGAAAATATAGTGGATAGGATATTAATTAAGGTTTACCTTTTTTTGAAGGGTCCTGCCTTCTGTTTGTATAAAATTACAGTTACTATTATGTCGTTACTCTGTCCTGACTGTGTTGTTCTTCTCCCCAAGCCGTGTTTCTACAAGCCCCGCCTCTTAGTTTATTCATTGATATGACGCTGCATTGTAAACTTCGCGTGATTGGACGATAGTTACGTGCGACACTGTTATAAGCCAATCATATTATATAAGGCGGGATTTGTCGGACTGACACTCTCTAAGCCACGCCTCTCTGTTGATAGTTGCACTGCAGGTTTCAAGGCCGATTGTACTGTGTACATGTGCAATGTTTTGCTTTGCCTTTATTTAGTCTAAAACCACAGTTGAATCCAGATGTGCTCATGAACCCTACTATTGTAGATATTGCATGATATAGAAGTAAAAATGAAAGCATTGCATCTTAAATTGCATAAATTGAATGTTAAAGTAAATTAATAATAAATAAAATAAACAAATACTAATGATATCACTCGCCAATTGCATGAATGTAGGCGTGTGTATTTTTATTTTTATTTAATTTTCTCGTACAAGTATAATAATTGACAGAGTGATGGGAGAGTGCAATGGAAGAATGGTTGCACAAGATGCGATGCGTCCGTTTTTATTACTTTGGTGAGTTGTTTGTGCAATCAGAATAAGAAAAAAAGTGTCCAACCACCAAGTAGGCCTGTGGTTAACACTTCTCAAAATGGTTTCGTTTTAAGCTCTGCAAAGATATCATCAGACAACCTAATGAACAAAATAGTGACATGAAACTGACACAAATAATGAAGTTGAAATTTTTGAAATTTATAATATTATGTAATTTACAATAATAATTTTATACGCATAATACGCATTCACCGTGAGACTCCCGCGATTGACACTCACGCTACACATCCATTTTCTCATGCACAGAAAAATTGCGAAGCAAAGAGGACACGGAGACCGACAGACTACACAGAGCAGGTTACTTATGATATAAAAAAATCTCAGCTCTCAGATTCTGTCAATTTTATTACGAAATTCAAACAATAAATGGGACATTCTACCAGAAACGTACATTTCCACTTATAAAAATCTTGGGGGAAAAAATATATTTTTCTTAAATCTGAACGTTGAGTCATATGGAGGACATGTTAAACTATGAGAGAAACATATCATCCCATCTCAGCATGTTTTTATGATTGAATAAAATACAGTTTTATATGCATTTCACCCCTAAAATGTCAGGCCCTGTCACAGACAAATTTGTATTTGTTAGAATGGTTTCATAATGAATTTCTTTGATACAAATAGCATTTTCTTATTGATCACATGTCCCTGATTGTATCTAACATGGTTTTATAATTCCTTTAAGAAATATAAGTAACTTTTCGGTCAACTGTAGTACACAAAAATCACAGAATACCCACCAGGCACTCATATAGTTGTAAAATAACTACCTTTACATAGGAGATTTTTACAAAAACATAGTAGTGGATAGTAGTGGATATATATCCCCACCTTCATCTACACAGGTAAAGAGATTAATTAATTAATATTTCCTCAAATAGTACATTTTTGTCATAATTTCCTGTGTGACAGGACTGACCATGGCGTGACAGGACTGACGGTACTGTGACAGGACTGACTTTATGGATTTTGATGATGCAGAAAAAGTTATGTTTTGTGTTCTTTATTTAAGTTTTGATTGCCATTTCTTTTTTAAATTATTATTATAATTTTAATGTTAATGTAATATTAGACTATGGTAAAATTCAGCCAAGGACATACACAATATTGGCAAAAGTATTGGGACAGCCCTCCAAATAATTGAATTCAGGTGTTTAAATCACTGTTTGAAATCACTGTGTTTAAATTCCATGGCCACAGTTGTATAAAAATCAAGCACCTGGGCCTTCATTTTACTATTGCATGTGTTAAATACATAATATATGCAATAAATGTAATAAAAAAGAACAATAACATTAATTTGTAAGCCCGTGTCCCACAGGAATGTGACAGGGCCTGATGTGACAGGGCCTGACGGTTGGCCATTTTAAACTGCCATTACTCAGCCTGCTAGCATGCTAGCATAAAAACTGTTAACATGCAAGCAAGGAATTTCAGTAACCTTTTTAGACATGTTTTGAATTTAAAACATTTTCATTATTTTCTGGAATGTTTTACCGTGACAGGGCCTGACCCTTTAGCTCGTCTTCCTAAAAAAAACATACAAAAACAAGCTTAAAATCATACAATTCAATGACAGAATGCAGCCTTGATCAATGTCAGCTTCATCTGGATCAAATGATGTCACTTCCTCTGAGTGATACCCTTAAAGGTGTATTTCAAACATTTTATGTAGAGTTTTATGTAAACGTGACAGGACTGACCAAAACATGGGGACAGTTGTAAAATAGAATTTATTTGTAGAATTTATATATAATTTCATGTTTTTGATCAGTTGATGTGAATGATAACAGCTTAAACTTGTTATTGATGGAGCTTTTTTCCTAAATAACAGTTTTTAGCATAACAAAACTATGGAAGCTGTAGCTCCAATTTGGCTGAGGACAAGGACATGGACAGGATTTGTAATTTTCAAAAGTGTTTTTAATAAAGAAAAAAATATCTGAGAACCTAATGAATAACATATTCCTTTACAGAACAACTAACAGAAATCAACTATGAGCCAGTTTTAGGAATTTTTGGATGAAATACTTTTAGTCACTGTAACAATTCAAGGACAGATAATGTACGTTTCTGGTAGAATGTCCCAAATACCATTTTGGCGCTTGTAAATGTGACGTGACAGATCCCTATAGGAGCACGTGAACCGATCATGACATCTCTACTAGCTAATAGTAAATAAACACGAGCACAACTTACCGAAATGTATATTCCTCATCCATGATATCGATCAATCAGTGTTTTTCATCCGCGGAAAGGGGTCAATAAAACAGCTAGAGAACAATTATGTCATAACATTTACCCCAGGAAAGCCATTTAATGACCATAAAATGGGCTATAGCTATGGAATTAATTTTGTTCCAATAATAATGAACGTAACTTTTCAAGAAACTAATTAAAATATAAATTGAAACTGAATAAAATATCTTTGAAACTGAAAAAGAATAAATCGCAGGCAAATTTTTTGACTTCGTTTTTAATACACTGCATGTTTTGCTAACTATTTCTCATATTGCGTTCGCTGATCTGAACTTACAAATGCGCTTCCAGAGTTTTCATTTACGCTTTTGAAGTTTTCGCTTACGCTTCTGAAGTTTTCGTTTACGCTCCCAGAGTTTTCGTTTGCTGTTCTGACACATTTCTCTCGTGGGGGCGGGGCTAGTAGCAGTGTGCTCTTATTGGCTACTGAGTTTTTGATTGACAGCTTCTTCACCTGGAAGTGAAGACGTCAGTGCTGTGTTTATGTGTGGATGTGAGCGTCTGTTAAGCGCAGCTTTCTATTTCATTTTAATGATATTAAGTTTATATCTGTATTTTCTTGCTGCTACACTATATTGTTGAGATGATTTCTTATAGAATGAATAGTAGCCTACAGACGAATCATTATCATTATCATTAGCCATCGTCGCTATCAGGATACTGGATAGCCTACTGGTGGTAAGTCAGATTTATTTATTTTTAATCAATACTATACTAATACTATTTATAATACAGTACTGTCTTTTTTCAGGTGGAGAGGCATTTTAGAGCTCAGTGAGAGCCCATAACATTATACAGCTGTGTTGTCTTGATTTAACTTAGCCCAATCATTACATGACTTGTTTATCTACATTCGGTTACAGTCTTCGATTAGATCATATTTCCCCCCAGCCACCCCAAACAACATTGGGCTAGAGTACTGTACAGTATCTGTACTGTAGCCTACAGTACAAAAAGTACTGTATCAGTCAATGACCGATGCCAAAGGACCAGAGCGCTGTCAATCACTGCCTGATTCAACTTTGGCAATGTAAAGCCTTTTTTTTTACCATGCCAATAAAGCTATTTAAACCTGAATTTCTCAATTGCTGATTAATTTGCGATGCAGAGTTTTTGAAAGAGGAGAGAAACGACTTGACCACAGAACACGTCTCTGTTCATAATAATAAACACTCAATTATTTTGAATCTTGAAAATTATTTAATTATTTAGAAATTATTTATTCTGATTACTTTTGTGTGATAAAGATGACTGATAGATAAAGCTATTATATGTAGCTAGTATGAGTAAATGCTTTTTCTGTGTCCATATTTGACTAATAATAATGCCAAAAATTGCACTTCAAATGAACATTTCTGAGAAAAATGCTTAATCTTTAATAGTCTTTAATAATAAATATATGTCCAAATTAAAACCTTAATACATGCAAGTAATTATGACTGAAAACATCCAGCAACTGGGGAATACACAGCCATGGATATATGTTTATATATATAGGGTATACAGCCATCTACTGGTTACACAACAGTATTACAGATGATAAATGCTTCATGACTCCCGAGGTAAATATTTAAGCTAGTACTGTAAAATCCCTTAAAACATTTATATAATTTGTTTGGAAAAAATATTTTAAATCTGCAACTTGTTACTGTATGTGGGAGTTCAAAGTAGTTTGTATTGTTAGATTATAATACATTTCCTCTCTCATTTTCCAGGGAGTGGAGCAACTTTTCCATAAACAAAATTCTGATGCTGACACAGAGGATGGAGTGATAATACCAGAGATCCACTGTCCCTTTCAGACAATAATCTTACTTTGTTCAGACACATCACCTTTGAATGACTGGGATCTTGATCTTCAGACACCTGATTTATTTTATTTTAATATAAACTAGCAAATATTTTAATTTCCTCTAGATTAAAACAAACACAGTTCACAAGAGGTTGCACTTTATTCTTATTAGTCTATGCTGATCTTGGATTAGCATACCAACAGCAAATGAATGTTAAGGGGATAGTTCACCCAAAAATAAAATTCTCTCTTATTTTACTCACCCTCATGCTGTCCCAGATGCATTTTACTTTCTTTCTACAGATAAACACGAATCAAGATTGTAAGGAAAGTAATCCATCTCTGCGAGTCCTAAAGACGCTTTAAAAACCACACACAGTGAGCGTGATGGTAATCCATGCGAAAAATCACTTCCGACCAACTGTCTTACGTACATGGGTTACAATCCACTTGTATTATGGACTCACAGAGATGGATTATTTCCTTAAAAATCTTTGTCTATGTTTATGTGAAGAAGAAAGTCATATACATCTGGGATGGCATGAAGGAGAGTAAATGATGAGAGAATTCAATTTTTTTGGGTGGACTATCCTTGTACTGCTTGTGTCCAGTCACTGCTTTGTTACTTGAACTGCAACGGGAACTGTTCAAAGAATCATTGCAACATTTAAAATGTATATGAATTTTTAAAATGTATTCTGTATTTGTAATTTTTCATTTTGTATAGTAATGTATATCATGAGAATACTGTGCATTACATGTATATTATGCAGTTAATGTTTTGTGAATTCTGGTCTTTCCTGTCACAACATAATTGCATCCAAGACCTTCACTTCGATACTTGTGTGTATGCTTTAGTGACAATAAAGAATGTAAATTTAATTGAATTCATATTTTCAATTACATTAATTTAACTGGTTGTATAAGTCACAATTGAAATGGTTGATGATTGTTAAAATATATTTACAATTTTAAATCTTAGAAGATAGTATTAATTAAATGAAATAACTAAATACAATTATCAATTTAAAAAAAAATGGCAACAAGAACATTCTTTCTGTGACATATGTAATGAAATGCCCTTTGAGGTTTGTATCATCTGACAGCAGGCCACGATTGTAATTTTCATATTGTTTAAATTCCTCTTATTTAAGTGACAATTAATTTTGATGGTGTAATTGTATATCATGCTAACAGTGAGTAGTGTGATGGCCATAGTTGCCAACCTTGATTACCTGGTTGAAGTTTGACTTTCTTGACGGCTGAATATATCACACACGTTTGCTAGTATTCTCTTTAAATTGTAACAGCTCAACCTAATCAGAGCCTAACATGCAAAAGAATCATCAGGAATAAACAAATATTCTCCGAAAACATTGGACACTATACAATATTTTAAGTATTATACAGTACTTTAATGTACAATTACACCTGAATAGACTGAATAGATCTCTTGTGCTCCTAAAAGCTTCTGTCGACAAAGTAGTAGCAGCAGGTAAATACAGATACAATTAAAAAACAAACCTAACTTAATATCATTAAAATGAAATAGAAAGCTGTGCTTAAGACGCTCAAATCCACACATAAACACAGCACTGACGTCTTCACTTCCTGGTCAAGAAGCTGTCAATAAAAACCTCAGTAGCCAATGAGAACGCACTACTACTAGCCCCGCCCCCACGAGAGAAATGTGTCAGAACAGCAAACGAAAACTCTGGGAGCGTAAATGAAAACTCTGGAAGCGCATTTGTAAGTTCAGATCAGCGAACGCAATATGAGAAATAGTTAGCAAAACATGCAGTGTATTAAAAACGAAGTAAAAAAATTTGCCTGCGATTTATTCTTTTTCAGTTTCAAAGATATTTTATTCAGTTTCAATTTATATTTTAATTAGTTTCTTGAAAAGTTACGTTCATTATTATTGGAACAAAATTAATTCCATATATAGCCACCTATATAATGACATTGTATATAGATCAGTCAGTGGCACGTTAGTTGGCTAGAAAAAAGGGAGTAGGCTATTTTGCTAAATATGTGTACTATATTACATATTTATTATATTTTTACTTGACATATTTTATTTTACGTTTACTAAAGTTGTTATTATGCCTATATAACCTTAATACTACCAGCTGATAGGGCTCTCTGTATGTTTACAGCATGAGGTGAGATTTTTTTTTCTTGAGAAAATAACGCCTATCTTGTGTACCTAGTATTTATCCAAATGAGCCAATAGGCTAAATCAAATCACAAGAATTTAATTTAATTGAAATCGTGAAATTTGTGTCAAGCAATAAAAAAAAAAAAAACCCGTATCTTACCAGAAATTGTACCATGTAAACATTGTAACATGTTGTCACTTAACCTAATAAAATTCAGTTTAGTTACTAAAATGTTTTGACAATCACAATAGACAGTACCCAAGTATTGACATGAAACTGACACAAATAATGAAGTTTTGGCCTACATATAATATTTATAATATTACGTAATTTACAAATATAATTTACAAATATAATTTACAAATATATATATATATATATACAAATATATATATATATATGTAACTGACTTTCAATAATAAACCAACACTGAGAAATAATCACTTTAGTAAAAGTGTCACAACTTGCAGTGTTGCCCATTGACGAGTTGTTCCCCCTTCGAGGTTAACCAAAACCTTCCGCGCGATCATTAACTCGGCCTTCATAGATTGCCAGTGGACTAAACCATTTCTCTCATCAAAGGTGGATTACAGGGCGTTGTATTATTAAACGTTTTGGGTTAATCTCGTCAAACCGGATCTACAGTCACGAAATACTCTTCTTCAATATGGTGTCCGATTGTTTAAGAAGCAAAAATAATGTGTAAGAGTCCTTATTTTTAAACAGGAAATATATTGTTCTCTTTTGGGCCCCTATGACTGTACGCGTATTGTGTTTGCAGTGGCCCGCCGGTCTCACCTGAGTTTCGGGTTACACTTTCATACCTCGCTTGTCGCTGCACGAGGAAATGGAGGACGCACCTGTCTGAGACAAGTACTGCTGCTTTAACGACACATAGGCCTACTCGGACTTTCTTTACCTACTTTTGGGGAATTTAATGTTGGGTGTGTTTTAAAAGATCTTGAGATAATATGTGGCAGGGTATAATCTTTACCCTCTTCTTGTTTACAGGTACGTTAAGTGCGTTATTTCTTCTTCACCAAAGCTCAGATGTGACAGTTTATGTTTTACTGTTTTCACTTTTTTGTAGATTTGAATTGGAAAATATCAATAGATTATCATTTTATAAATATCATAGATTATATTGAGTTTATTACAACACTAGATCTCATGAAGGACATATGGACCAATTCGTAGTTACTTGTTTTGACTTATAATTAACTAAAATAAGTGGCCAAATGCTATAATTTGTCCTTCACAACTTTTAATCAGATAATTACTATCTTACTAATGGAAATCGATTTAAATATCAGATATTAGCCCAGTACAAATGTACATCCATTTTGAAATAGACCTCAGGTAGTTATTGTGCAATGGTTTCACTTTGTCTTATTTGTATTTTCTTAAGTGTTTGTTGTTTAGGGAATGAGTAATGTGGATTGTGTGGGAGGAGGTGACCATGTCCCCTTCACACTGAAATAGTTTCGGTCAGACACATGAGTCACATCCTCTGATAATCTTTGTAAAACCATATCTAACCCATAGCCTGATGTCATAATGTGATGTCACCAATGCAAAAAGTTTGTTTACCCTTTTTTAGTAATCCTAAACATTGCTTAAAATGGCCTTTTGGAGTCTTTTTGTAGTAAATGGCATCTGTCATCGTTTTTAACTAAGGTATCATTAAACAGTTGTGCATGAAAAGACTGTTTAATTATAGCTTTTGTGAAAGGCTATTGTTCTTTGAGCTGTATGTTAGGGGTTTTCTTTATTTTAGAACTATCAGAGGACAAACAACAGGAATATGCATAATAATGAAGCATGGAATCAATGTCACATTGTTTGTTTACATATTGGTAGGAAGTAGTGCAATAATTACCTTAATCAAGTGTGATGAGAGATTTTTTTTCCTCAAAAGTGTTTTAAGGAAGCCACCAATAAAAATACAGTTTAATTAAAAGGTTCCTGACAAAATTAAAAGAATTATCAGATGTTGTTTGTAGTTTTGTAACTATATATAATTAAATGTAACCCATATATGTTTAAAAAATACTTTGACCATTGCTTTGAACATTGGTTGCAAGTTCAGGGCTAATACATATTACAATACAACCTAGGCTATCTCCTGAATTTGACTAGAATAATGCTCTGATTTAAACACTGCTAATATATTATGGTAAGAAAAATTATTGGATGGATAGTTTACCAAAAATGAAAATTCTGTCATTAATTACTCACCCTCATGTTGTTCCAAACCCGTAAGACTTTTGTTCATCTTCGGAACACAAATGATGATATTTTTGGATGAAATCTGAAATCTTTCTGCCTATGGAAGTAAAATAATGTCAAATGTTTTTGAAATAAAAAAGCCTGTTGAATTGCACTTCTTGAAAAAAATAGGCATTGCATTAACCATGCTTGCATTTTAATGCATTGTATTTTTAGGGCTTGCATTTTTATGGGCTGAAATTCAACATGGTTGAATATTTAAGCTGTGAATATTTCAATTAAAAACATTTCAAACACATTTTCATTATTAAAAATTCAATAATCCATTCACCTTTCATATTTCACTTCCAAAATATTCAAACTGTTTAAAAATACAACCTATAATATTCAACAGGCAATTTTCGGTCCATTTTATTTCGCTTTGCAAATTCGCTTCCACAAATTCAGTGGTTCAAATTCGACAGTAAATTCAACATTGACATCCAGGAACTCAATGTTGTACTCAAACTATAGAATGAACCTCATTGGTTCTTGCTGAAGCTCAAACGTTCTGCATAACACAAAAGAATGAGCCTCATTGGTTCTTGCTGAAGCTCAAACGTGCTGCGTAACACAAAAGAATGAATCTCATTGGTTCTTGCTGAAGCTCAAACGTGCTGCATAACACAAAAGAATGAACCTCATTGGTTCTTGCTGAAGCTCAAACGTGCTGCGTAACACGAGAAGGAACCTCATTGGTTCTTGCTGAAGCTCAAACGTGCTGCGTAACACGAGAATGAGCCTCATTGGTTCTTGCTGAAGCTCAAACGTGCTGCGTAACACGAGAATGAGCCTCATTGGTTCTTGCTGAAGCTCAAACGTGCTGCGTAACACGAGAATGAACCTCATTGGTGCTTGCTGAAGCTCAAACGTGCTGCATAACACAAAAGAATGAACCTCATTGGTTCTTGCTGAAGCTCAAACGTGCTGCGTAACACGAGAAGGAACCTCATTGGTTCTTGCTGAAGCTCAAACGTGCTGCGTAACACGAGAATGAGCCTCATTGGTTCTTGCTGAAGCTCAAACGTGCTGCGTAACACGAGAATGAGCCTCATTGGTTCTTGCTGAAGCTCAAACGTGCTGCGTAACACGAGAATGAACCTCATTGGTGCTTGCTGAAGCTCAAACGTGCTGCGTAACACGAGAATGAGCCTCATTGGTTCTTGCTGAAGCTCAAACGTGCTGCGTAACACGAGAATGAACCTCATTGGTTCTTGCTGAAGCTCAAACGTGCTGCGTAACACGAGAATGAACCTCATTGGTTCTTGCTGAAGCTCAAACGTGCTGCGTAACACGAGAATGAACCTCATTGGTTCTTGCTGAAGCTCAAACGTGCTGCATAACACAAAAGAATGAGCCTCATTGGTTCTTGCTGAAGCTCAAACGTGCTGCATAACACGAGAATGAATCTCATTGGTTCTTGCTGAAGCTCAAACGTGCTGCATAACACAAAAGAATGAGCCTCATTGGTTCTTGCTGAAGCTCAAACGTGCTGCGTAACACGAGAATGAATCTCATTGGTTCTTGCTGAAGCTCAAACGTGCTGCGTAACACAAGAATGAATCTCATTGGTTCTTGCTGAAGCTCAAACGTGCTGCGTAACATGAGAATGAGCCTCATTGGTTCTTGCTGAAGCTCAAACGTGCTGCGTAACACGAGAATGAATCTCATTGGTTCTTGCTGAAGCTCAAACGTGCTGCGTAACACGAGAATGAGCCTCATTGGTTCTTGCTAAAGCTCAAACGTGCTGCGTAACACGAGAATGAATCTCATTGGTTCTTGCTGAAGCTCAAACGTGCTGCGTAACACGAGAATGAATCTCATTGGTTCTTGCTGAAGCTCAAACGTGCTGCGTAACACGAGAATGAGCCTCATTGGTTCTTGCTGAAGCTCAAACGTGCTGCGTAACACGAGAATGAGCCTCATTGGTTCTTGCTGAAGCTCAAACATGCTGCGTAACACGAGAATGAACCTCATTGGTTCTTGCTGAAGCTCAAACGTGCTGCGTAACACGAGAATGAGCCTCATTGGTTCTTGCTGAAGCTCAAACGTGCTGCGTAACACGAGAATGAATCTCATTGTAGGGCTGGGCGATATGGCCTAAAAAAAAAATCCCCGATTTTTTCACAAAAAACTCGATTTACGATTTAAACCGATTTTTTTTTCTTCCCCTACTTAAAATCAATCTGCAAATGACAAAGAAATTGTTCAAAACAATTTTTAATTTTATTTTGTTTTGATTTTCCCTTCTGGGATTTGATTTGGATTTTCCCCTTGGGGTTAAAGTGCAATCAGAAACAACAAGCCAAAAAGACAAGATGGCAGGCCCTGCCTTTGTAAACAGTGAAAATGTAACATAACAGAACAGAACAGAACAGAACATGAAATGGATGGATTGGGATTGGTGGGGAACGTGAAAAAAAATTTGAATTTCGTAATTAAATCGACAGAATCTGAGAGCTGAGAATTTGTTTCATAGCAATAGTAACCTTCTCTGTCTTGTCTGTCGGTGTCAGTGTCCTCTTTGCTTCGCGATTTTTCTCTGCGTGAGAAAATGGATGTGTAGCGTGAGAGCGTGTAAAAAGTGACGATTGCGTGAGTCTCACGGTGAATTCGTGAGAGTTGGCAGCTCTGCGGATTCAGTTTGTAAGACTGTAGATTGTTTTTTGGCGGGTGTGCTTGTGCTGCCGCGGTCTTGCCGTGTTGTTTGTGTATCTCTATGCCAAACGCGCGGGGGAAGAGCTGAGCCCGTTCGGAGCTACGGGAGCCCAGAGGGGAGCGTCGGCGAATGTTAAAGAGAAAACCGATTTTCATTCAAAAAAATCGACGTAAACTGCAAATTCGAATTAATCGATAAAATCGATTTATCGCCCAGCCCTATCTCATTGGTTCTTGCTGAAGCTCAAACGTGCTGCGTAACACGAGAATGAATCTCATTGGTTCTTGCTGAAGCTCAAACGTGCTGCGTAACACGAGAATGAGCCTCATTGGTTCTTGCTGAAGCTCAAACGTGCTGCGTAACACGAGAATGAATCTCATTGGTTCTTGCTGAAGCTCAAACGTGCTGCGTAACACGAGAATGAATCTCATTGGTTCTTGCTGAAGCTCAAACGTGCTGCATAACACGAGAATGAACCTCATTGGTTCTTGCTGAAGCTCAAACGTGCTGCGTAACACGAGAATGAATCTCATTGGTTCTTGCTGAAGCTCAAACGTGCTGGGTAACACGAGAATGAATCTCATTGGTTCTTGCTGAAGCTCAAACGTGCTGCATAACACAAAAGAATGAGCCTCATTGGTTCTTGCTGAAGCTCAAACGTGCTGCGTAACACGAGAATGAACCTTATTGGTTCTTGCTGAAGCTCAAACGTGCTGCGTAACACGAGAATGAACCTCATTGGTTATTGCTGAAGCTCAAACGTGCTGCGTAACACGAGAATGAACCTCACTTGTTCTTGCTGAAGCTCAAACGTGCTGCGTAACACGAGAATGAACCTCATTGGTTCTTGCTGAAGCTCAAATGTGCTGCATAACACGAGAATGAGCCTCATTGGTTCTTGCTGAAGCTCAAATGTGCTGCATAACACGAGAATGAATCTCATTGGTTCTTGCTGAAGCTCAAATGTGCTGCATAACACGAGAATGAGCCTCATTGGTTCTTGCTGAAGCTCAAACGTGCTGCGTAACACGAGAATGAGCCTCATTGGTTCTTGCTGAAGCTCAAACGTGCTGCATAACACGTTTATGAGTTTGGTCACCCCTGCTTTAAGTGATTGAAAGATAATTTTCAAGAGGACCCTTTGCTTCCTGTGCATTCAAAACATTTTCAATAAATCTAAGCCTAAGAAAAGCCACTTTATTATTTGAACAGATTAAAGATGAGTTTTGCATCTTCATTGACACATTCACAGTCATTTTATGTGGTTTACCTGGATTGTTTTAATCTGTTGTTTACTTTTGTTTTTTAAGAATGATATTTCTTTACAGAAAGTCTCTGTCTGAAGGCTTCTCATAAAAACAGGCTCTTTAAATGTACTGTACTGCCTTTTGAAATGGCTTGAGTCTTTGTTATTGCCTAAAGGCCTTTCAATCCTTTCCTTTTTTTAATTTGGATGGTATTTGATACCTATTTTATTTTTAATTCCTGTCCAAGTTCATGGGAATGTCTTAAACCTCCCTGTTTCATCTATTTGTGGATACTGTTACTGTATATTTAAATGTGTCTCTTCTCCCACAGGCTTCACCACAGCCATCAATGTGATCTGCAATAAGCCGCGCTATGTGGTCATATTATTCCAGCCGGTCACACTCACCTGTGATTACACTACCACAGCTACAGTCGCTCCACTGATCATCTGGAAGTACAAGTCCTACTGCAGAGACCCGGTCCAAGCTGCTCTAAACCCCAGCAGTGCTGACAGTGCCATCGCTCAGTCCAACCCAAACTACAACCCCAACATAGAGTGTGCAGACAGTGCCAGGACCGTTCGCATAGTGGCTTCGAAACAAACGTCGGTCACACTTGCGAAAGACTACCAGGGCCGTCAGATCAGCATCACCAATAGTAAGTCATCTTTGGGCAGAGAAACCAAAAGAATATGAATCAAATTAGTTGGCTTAGCAAATAGATATTTCCTTCATTATCTTCATCTTGCAGGAGCTATTGTTAATTTCACTGTTAATATTATTGCTCTATCATATTTTATCTAATTTAATAGCATAGTGAATATTTAGAGCTGCTTCAGCAGGGATCAATGCTAAGGATTTTTTATCAGGAATATTAGTCTGCTGTCACTTTAAGAGCTGCACGTATCCAACACACTGTTACACACGTACAACTGTTTACGATCACTTAAGACATAACCTACTATGTTTCACAAGGATACTTTCCTATATGGGCATTTTGACATAATTATGTGTGAATTTGTCCATTCAAGTGCAAGAAGACATGAAAGCGGACTTAATGTACTAGGCTTTTCTTGTGCTTTCTGAGAGGCTTATTTCTGGGATGTTTGCGCACAGAAAACTTCTTGAAAATGTCATGTGATTACTGTACCGCCTTCCTGTAATAATGTAGGGAATCACTCATTGTACATAATTCACGTAATGTTCATGTTTTGACTTGCACATACGATTTAGTTTTCATCCAAATGTCACATGTGCTGAGTAATCAAGATCAGCAATCAAGAGCATGCAACTTCAGTTAATGTTATAATATTATTTTACTTTCTTTGCTGTTACCAGTTTGCCATATCTGACCGCACACCAAACTTTCCAGTGACATATGATATGTGAAAAAGGGATACAATCGACAAGCTCGCGCATCTGTGCCGTTGCGCGCTCAATCCACTCGTGCATGTTTCCCTTATATAGCTATAGCGTGCCGTGAATATTTAATTAGTTTAATATTCTGTTAATTAGATATATTTACTTCATATTCATCCTTCTATAATATCTCCATTGTGCTTTATGTTTGCTTTGCTGTGTTGTGTTTCTTTGTTTGGACGCAAACACAACACGCTGTGTAGTTGGTTCAGAGCATTTTAATGTGTACGTGTACACGAGCGTGGTATTTTTGTAATACATATGTATTGTTTGTTTAATTATTTAGGCTATATATTCTTTTTTTTTTCATTATTTTCACTAACAATGTGCCATTTTATCTGCTAAGATTTCAATATGTACATTTATGATATGATTTAAGCACCTCTGAAACCTATTCTTACTTTTTTTTCATGTATTTATATATAGATGCAGATCTTAACTTTGCTCAGACTGCTTGGGGAGACAGCGGTGTGTATGTCTGTACAGTCGCCTCAGCCCACGACCTTTCAGGGAATGGCGAGTGTTTTTCAGAGCTCATTGTGCTTGGTAAGTGTTTACCTTCTGACAAACAATCTCAGACTGATAGACACCCAAACATGTGTGATTTTTAACACATGGATTGCACACTTGTTCGTTCATTCAATCTGTGTTTTGTTTGTTTTGTTTTTGTGCATGTGAGGAATTAGGGCTGTGTTAGATGATATCTTGGAAGTTGTTTTTGTTTTTATTATAAAAAAATATTATTTTCAATGGTCACAGTTTAAATTAGGGTCGAATAGTTATTAAAGTAGTTGTTAAATTTAGGTATCAGGTAGGATTAATGGATGCCGAATAAGGCATTAATACGTGCTGCTTTAGGAGTACTAATGAACAGTCAATATCCTAGTAATATGCATGTTAATAAGCGCCTAGTTAATAGTGAGAATTGGACCCTAAACTAAAAGTGTTACCTTTTCATTAATTTCCACCTGGAAGGTCACGGTTTGCTTGTGAAGGATTCAAGAGTATTTCTTTAATGTTATAGAAAACAATTATATATTGATAAATACTAATATTAATAATTAGACTAATAACAGTAGTAGTAATTCTATAACTTAAAGGCTATTTTTTTCTCCTTGGGCTGATGCCGAAAAGCCTTTTTCAGTAATTATGGCTTTGTCTTTCTTTCACAGAGAGAAAGTCAAATACTACAGACCTGCTGCCTGGCATTGATTTACTGATCATGGAAGGTAGAATAAGTGCTTCTCTTTAGAGGTGTATTTGAATCCTTCACCAGCCACAGCCAGGTCTCATTCACTGCAGCCTTAGACTAGAAACTGTAGACTAAAATTATAGATCTTGGAGTAGAATTTGATGCATAAACAAGATTTTGAGAGACAGAAGGACTGTGTGTTCAATGTGTGTCACTGTGTCCTTGAATTTTGTCCAGTCTCTGAAACACTGAAAATTAGATTTTACGATAGTACAACATGTTAAATTAATCCACAGCCTTGTTTTTATTTGTCTACTCTGACTTGACTCTGATTTGTCTAGGTCAATTACTAATTAATTATTATGCATCTTTTATTTGAGTACTTGATTCTGATTGGCAGCATTCTGTCTTATCACTTCACAACCTATTTCTTCTCACGTAATAAACCAATTTTAGTAAAACAATATTAAACATCCCACTTATTCCATAGCTACTTACCAAATAAATAAATTAATGGATGTTTAATATTGTTTAGTAAAACAATATTAAACATCCATTCATTTATTTATTTGGTAAGTAGCTATGGAATAAGTGGGGTAATTTACAGTTAGATGACTGACTGTACATTACTACTGCCTTAGATTTGCATAGGCTTCTGTTATTTGGTGGTTTTCTCTGTCAGATTGTGGAATAGTTTCTAAGATCTGCGTCTGCACATGAGTCATGTTGTGTCTGTGCATGTAGGATGTTGTTATGGTGCATGGTGGAATCAAGCCCTGGCAGAGTATTGTGAGGCAAAACCTGTCCGGCTGGTTCTTCTTTATGTGCGTCAAATACTTCTCTTTTTTTTTTTTTGCTTGCCAGCAGCAAGAACTGACAGAAATGTGCACACATGAAGATAAAAACATCTCATGACATGCCAAAATATAAGTGTGTAAACTATATATATCCCAATTTTATGTCTTCTGGGCAATTTTCTCATGAAATGGAAATTAAACCAATATTGCTTTTACACTGATATCTCTTCAGTCTTTTCTGTTTAATTCCCTGAGTCCTCTGTTTGGTATCTGAAGCAAGCGATTTGTCTCTCGTTGTTCTCCAGACTGGTTGTTAGTGGTGTTGGTGGTCCTGGGCTTCTTGCTGTTTTTGCTCCTGATCGGTATCTGCTGGTGTCAGTGTTGCCCTCACACCTGCTGCTGTTACGTCAGATGCCCCTGCTGCCCGGAGCGCTGCTGCTGTCCCCGCGCCTGTGAGTCCACACCTCCTTCACTTCCACTTCCACTTTTAGTGGAAAATGTGTTATAGAAAAGTGTTCAAAATTCCCCTTTGTGTGAATTGTTTTTTTCATTAGTGCTGTCAAGTAGATTATAAATATTAATCAAATTAATTATTTGATATGCTGATGAATTAATCAGATCAATTATAACTGCCTCAACCACTTTAAGTTTAAGACAGCTTTAAGTCTGATTTTTAGGAAGGGAACCACCAACTTCTTTTTACATAGACATAAACAAAACCAGGCATAAATCACATGAAACTGTCAGGCTATTTTAAATAAACAGACAAACAAAAACTATAATAAACCAATGATGGATACTGAAAACAAAACAAACAATGAGCATACAAGAAAGAAAGACTGCACAGATGTAGGCAGGCTTGGCTTAAAATACCCACAGTCTTTGAAACATAAGCGGGGGAAAAACAGCCTGATATGGAGTCGGTGTAACAACAGTACATGAATTGAAATGAACCTGAAAGCCTTTTATATATATATATATATATATATAGTCCATGGGTGCGAAAGACAGTCTGGTGAAGATGGAGATGCTGGTCTTCGACAGAATAATTCCAATCAAAAATAAATAAGTCCAACATGCAGGTAATCCCAAAAAGCAAAGCTACATGTTTACAATCCTTGTGCCAGAGATCCAAGAGATCCACAGGGTGAAGTAAAGACACATTCCATGAATGAAAATCCTCTTTTGATCTCGAAGCAATGAATAGAAGCCATATAAATGAGAGTAGCAATAAAGAGTCCCTCTACAACAGAAGACATAAACTTAACAGTAGCAGTGAAGCCAGTCAACTAACAATCTTAAATAACACAGAAAAAGTTATATGTGCAATGATTATAAACCAATACAAAAACCACACCAGAAAATACGTAGAATAAATGAAAGAAAAGAAAATACTCCTTACATTGATTGAGCTTAAAACCAAAGTTTCCCAATCAGGACTCAAAGTGGTTTGTGGTAACACAGCAGTAAGCCATGCTTCCTCTGTCCAACAAATCTAACTTGCTCTACTACCCACCTGGGTATATACCCTTTTCTAGAGTACCCTAGCGCCTCTGGTGATGTGTAGTAGTACACTCAATACGAAAAAACATGGCAACAGAGCCTGAGCCTGTTACACAATTGTAAAAATGTGCATGCATGAATATTTGCAGAGAAAAGCCTCTAAACCTTAACACACATTTTATTGCATTTTTGTTTTAAATAATAACTTGCACTAAATTAAATATGTTTGCAGTATACGAGGCTGGTAAAATGGCTAAGTCTGGTGTCCCCAGTCAGTACGCACCCACCGTCTATGACCCAAGCATGTACAGACAGCCAGCTTATGGAGTTGGCGGAGCTCCATATGGTCTTCCCATGCTCCCTATGCCGATGGGCGTCGCTGGTCCTCCCTCCAATGGCTACGGCAGAGACTACGATGGGGCCAGCTCAGGTCAACTCTTCCTCTCATTGCCCTAAAAACTGCAGTTTAACAAAAGAGTTTTTTACATTCATAAATCTAATTAGTTGATCATTTGTTCTTCCCACTACAGTTGGCCAAGGATCTCAAGTGCCGTTGCTGCAAGACCACGATGGTGGAGGAAGTACGCGAGAGATCTTTACTACATCAGTTTTGGACTTATGTTTTATATAATATTATATTTTTTAATTAAAATACTTTGCAGAACATATGTAATTAATTTGCGATATATTTATTATCTAGTATTTTTTCCTACTCATTTATTAATCCTTCTAAATCAGGGGTGCCCAATCCTTTTCCTGGAGACTTACCTAACTGCAGAGTTCAGATCTAGCCCTGCTCCAACACAACTGTCTGTAGTTATGAAGTGCTCCTGTAGATCTGAATTAGCTGGTTCACTTGTGTTTGATCTAGGTAGATCTCCAGGAATAGGATTGGGCACCCCTGATCTTTATTTTTAAGTGATTTTAAACCTAAATGTTGGTTGATTTAAATCTAATGTTGGTATTGTTTTTCAGAGCGTAGTGGATACCGTGTTCAGGCCGACCAAGATGGAAACCCAACACGGGTGCTTTACTATATGGAGCGAGAACTGGCCAACCTTGACCCCAGTCGCCCAGGGAACACTCCAGGCAAATACAGTCGTCGTGAGTTCTGGAGATGGGCACTAACTTTCACTCTGAGGGTTGGGTTATAACAAAGTGGTGCTTAAAGGGGCTATATGTAGAATTCAGGAACCCTTGTTATTAGCAACACCGGTGGCTGTACAAGAGACTGAAAGTGAACACAAAGTTGATTAGTATTCATTTTCGTTCTTTGCTTGAAAGTAAAAAGAAGTTTTAGGAAATACTTTTGTAGTAATATACTGTGAATAAATATCCAGGCGTCATCAACGCTGCTGAGAGTGACGTTTAGAAGATGTAAATATGTGCTGCGCACTTTTCTTTCAATAACTAAATAAATGCTCAACAAAACTGACAGCGATGAGAAACAGCAGTTAAGAAAGCATCGGATCGCAGTGACGTGGATATGTTTGCACAAGCTCTGCAATTAACCGGCATCATGTCGACAGATGAGGTGATTAAAATGACATTTGGTACTGTATAGTCTACAGATCTGGCTATGTGAGACTATAGTTTGAGTTAATCTCTTTTCTTTGCATGGCACATTGACATACAGTACAGAATGGCTCTTTAAGCATCATCCAGAACATTGTATATGCATTCATTTCATGTGTCACAGAATAGAAGAGAGGCTCTCAGGAGCGTGCGTAAATGTCACATCAATTTCATTTTCCTAACAAAAACCTTAAAAAAAATCACAATCTAGAAAGTTGGGGAAAGTCTCTTTTTTTTTTACTTTATTTACAAGCTGTTGACACATGGCAATAAAAAAGGGATAATACATGGAAATTCTTACATATAGCCGCTTTAAAATGAAGTAGGACATGTTCCTGGGTCAAGATCCTCTGAAGGTCCATGAACAACATTCAAATCAACCAATTTCTGACAGGGTTAGGGATTCACAAACATGTCCTACTTGTGTGTGTGAAAGTTCACAGGCAATCTAAAGGAAACACATTTGTTTCAACTTTGTTTCCTGTAGATTCTCCATTTTTCCAAGGTTGGGGGATGATTTGTTTGTAATCGTTTTGTTTATTAAAACATTTTGGTCTTGTTCTGCTTTTCTTACCTGTCCTCCAGTGGATGGTATGAGCGAGGTGAGCTCACTTCACGACGGTCCAGACTCTCGAAATCGTGGTCGGGCCAGACCACCTCAGCTTACCACGGTGTACGATGATGTGGACGAGAATATGAGTACCATCAGCAGCGTGTCTCAGCACATCCGACGGGACGAGCACAGGCGGGGAGCTGACAATCGAGGACGCGCCCACTCCATGGAATACTTAGACGATATTGGCCGCAATTACCCACCCACTCGTCGAGATGGTGGGGCCAGGGGCGACAGAAGAGGGTTAGTGAATTAATCGTTAAATCGTGCTAAAATAATGCGTTCAGTCCTTCTTAAAACGTGACTTTACTCTGTCTAGTTCGGATGACGAGTGGAGCAGCAGCGGACGAGGATACGCCGATGACCGTCGACGCCGTGATTACTCTCCTGACAATCGTCCTCGTCGTGGAGACTCCTTCCGTGGGGTCGGTTTCCAGGGCCGCCGCAGCCGTAGTCGTGATGACCTGATGGATCTGGAGCGAGATCGTGGCCGCGGAGGCCGGGACGCGTACGATGACAGCTTCCTGAAGGAGGCCATGGAAAAGAAGAAGTTAGGCGAACAGCAGAGAGGCCGCAGTCGCGAGAGGCTCGACAGCGAGAGCGACCGTTCTGACCGCTTCAGGGGGCCACACGGCGGACCGCCCCCTCTGCCGCTCGCCCCGCCCTCTGGAAACCCTGATCGCCGTGGCAATCACAGCAGCTTCCCACCTCCTCCCCCTCCCTACACTGAGGACAGTGACAGTCTGCCATCATCCAAAAAGAGCAACTTAAAAAAGGTAAGAGCCAGATTCAAAAGTAAGAAAGATTTTTGCATAAAAGATTTTTAATATCCAACAATCACTAGGACAGTGTTATATATTTTGTTCAGTTGTGTACTTGCATTATCCCAAATGTTTCCAACAATGTTTAAATCAAGAGAAATTCGCAATTTTAACCAGTGTAATGGCCTGTGTCATTGCATCATGTATCAATGACGTCGTATCCACGTTATCCTCGATTTCTGGTCCTACTTCTGTAAAAACCATGGAAACACCAAATATGCTTTAATATATTATGTTTTTTATTAGACAGGTGAGCAACTGTTTGGATACCTTTATTGACAGAAAACGAATTCTTGTTATATTGCTCAAAACGGTTAGGTCCTGTTTACACCTGGTATTAAGATGCGTTTTGTTCTAGCGAATTACAAGTGGACAATGCTAAATACACGTTCACTTAAGACAAACGACTGTTTACAAAGAAACATTTTGACACATAAGTGTGTGTATTTGACCGTTCAAGGCAAGCCCAGTCAGATAAGTGGTCACACACTGTATGATAAGCAGCTTTATGTGCGTGCATTCCAGGTGTGTGCACTGACTGCACTCAGATTCAGATCCGTAGCATAAAAACACATTGTTTCTTGAGACCGCGCTATAACTCCACACTGGAGTTATGACATGACTGTGGCGCTGAAGTCTGACGTCATCAATTTGCAATCGTTTGGTGAGATCTGCCTATTTTAGTGACTCCCGATCGAGTCATAGAATGTGATTATCGGCAGATACTGATCTGTGCCCGATCGAACGGAGCATCCATAAAACCCATACATTTACCCACCCATAGACCCTCCCCGCCAAGAAATCCGGACAGAAGTGATTGAAAGTGGACAAAAGAGACTGATTAAAATGCCAGGTGTAAACGGGTATGTGTCTTATTTGGTTTATTTGTAGAAACAGTAATACAGCATTTTCTCCACCATACAATATAATTTAAAATTAACCGCATGCCATTTAGCAACACAAGTAATCCAGCTTTTATTAATGATATTTTTGTAGGATTGTTTTGACCAAGTAAAACAGTTCTGCATTACACCACAATTTTAATTTGTCAAATAAAGTGACCTGTATAAGTAGTAATTCAGCACTCGTGGCTGTTTCATTAGAATGAGATAAAATAATGTGAATTTAAGGGAACAAACGTAACTGTAACAAAGTTCAAGTACAGGGAAGAAAGATATAAATGTAATAGACATAATCAACATCTGAATACGGCATAAGCATAATGAAAATAGCAACGGAAAATGTCCCAGGCCTGGTCCTCTCTCGCCCTTCACTGCCGTCATTCCTTATATCCTTCCGGAGCTCCTCCATGGGTCTCGAGGCTCTCATCCCTGCTTCATACCACAGTAACATTAATAAAACTTTAATACATTAGCTCGTAAAAGAACATATTTCGTTTCGCGTACCTACCCTGAAGTGACAAAATAAAATAAAATTCTGTATCAAAATTTATAAGGAAAGACCAGTACTTTGTTTAGGCTTGGTCTGTAGGGAATTACAAACCTGCGCACATATATTCAAACGCACATACCTATAGAAGCCATTCTTAATGTGCATGTGAACGCCATCCACGTTTTTCACAGGTTCGCGTTTAAAGTCTGTGTAGAGAGAATGGTGTCGTCTTAGTGGCCCCTAATTTAATAACAAATGATCGTTGTGACGGAAGCGAATCAATCAAATATAACTTTAGCTGAAAAATAACTTTATTATAGAACCGCTATAAAGCCAAAACAATCTCTGTTACCATAAATTATATGCTTATCTCTGTAAAGCTGCTTTGAAACAATCTACATTGTTAAAAGCGCTATATAAATGAGGATGACCTGACTTAACATGATTTCTGTCCTGGTCCCGACGGATTGCTTTGCATCGCTGTAGAGGTGAAGACAACATCTCCCATGAGTCCACGCTCATTTACGGGCATCATCGAGCTACGCCTTTGTTATTGTTTTGAATAAGTGACCTCTAGCAGCAAAACTTACTGTGCCTTTAAAACGTATGAATTATGTATTGTTTCTTTAATTACTATTTTTTAAGGTTATTGTTGGTTGTTTTATTCACAGTGATATTCCAAACTGAAAGCTTTTTAAAAATCCAGTTAAAACCTGGTCAGCACCAGCTGAAATACCAGTTTCCTGCAATGCTGTTATTGTTAACTAAAACTAAACATATTAAAATTGTTTTGAAATAAAATAAAATATAAATATTAGATGAAAAACTTAAACTTAAAAGCTTTAAACAAAAATTAGACTAGCCAAAGTACTAAAATGACTAAAACTTAAAAAAAAAAATGGATTAAAGATAAATAGAAATATAAAAATGACAAAAAAAAGTACATAACAAAAAGACTAAAACTAATACCAAGTAATCTATAGGCAATGAATAGACATATTCCTGGCATGGAATAATAAGATATTCAAAAAGCAGGGAGGAGCAGTGATTCTAGAAATAAACGAGTAGGCAAAACGGAGAAGGATATTTATAGCTGATGTACAAAATTTTATTTTGGTTAACTAGTTTGTGTACAGAGTTCAGCAAGTCAGTCAATGACTTCCCTGAAAAAAAAAAAAGGTCATGCTTGCTTTAGGTGGTCATAGTGTTTTTAGCTTCCACCTTTGGCTGTAACATTATAAAAATGTTCTGTTTTTCTAAATGTTTTCCGTTTCAAATTCTGGCTTTTCTTTATCAATGTTAAGTGAAACTCAGAAGAAGACGACACTATGAATGCTTTAATATTCAGTCATGTTATAGTTTTAATACTAATGCAAAGTTTTGCTGTGTTTTCTTTGGCCAGAATGGGGCTGTGAGCAGAGAGAGTCTGGTGGTGTGACACGGCAGTGAACGCTCAGATGGAAATAGTGTGTGTTTGAGTTTTAGGTTGATTGGTGAGATTTTTTTGTTTTGTTAATATTCATCATGTATTTTTATGGGATTTTTTTTAATGATAATAATTGTATAGCCATATAGTTTAGATTATTACACTGTTATGTAGGCTCGTTTATGAACATGAAATAGCAGATTCTTAGCATTTTTTTTTTTTTTATGATCTGGTTCCTACATGAACATTTTACTAACAGCAAATGCTCAAAAACTGGTACCCGGCATCAGCAGTTATTTTTACTGTGCAAATATGTCTATTTCTGTATTTGAATGTGTTTTTAATAGATGTTCATTTGTGTCCGGGAAAAAAGAGCCTTTTAGTTTTTCAGCTATGGATTTTGAATTAATGTAACATAAAGAAATGATATTTGTATGGACTGAAATTGTATTGTTAGATTCATCATGCGGTTTCTGCAAGTGGGTGATTTATATAATGTATTGTTAATTTTTTATGCACATTTACAAATTCAAGAACCTCTATGAAATTCCCCTGAGTGTGCTATTTTTAATGTTGTGTTTTTATTTTATACATACCGGTATGTTTAATACTTATTCTAATCTGAGATTTGGTCATACAGTCATTTAGCTATTTTTGTACAGTCTTGTAATGTCAATTTGCAATAAATCTTTTCTATTGTATTTAGGTTTGTTGTCTTGTTAGGGATCAATGTGACATACTTTTTTATATTCATTGGTGTTTCTGAATTGTGCCCACTAGATGGCAGTTTACTATTCATGGACAATAATAGCAGGGAATGACATACAGAATTAATTTGCATGTGACAATAACATTCATTATTACTGAGCCAAGGTATTTCACTTGTACGTCTGCAATTCAAATATACATGTCATGTTAGAAATGTTTCTGTGAAGTTAAAGTTCCTGTTTTGGGCAGCTTGTTCTGGTGTCATTGGTCCTGTACATTGCTGTCTTTACAGACTAGAAGCTGACATATCATATGTCAGCTAAAAGCAAGCACTCTTTCATATACATATGTCACATATGTATATGAAAGAGTGCTTGCTTTTAGGTGCTTCTACTGTTACTGTGTTCTGCCTGGTGGGTTTATCAGAAAACAAAGCATATTTTCTAACCCAGATAGAGAAGAAGGACCAACAACTGCCTCTGTGAGATGTACTCTCTGAAATCCACCGTTGGTGGCCTGCCAAGATCACAGCAGAGAGGTAGCCATCAATGCTTTCATCCATCTGGTGTCTTAAAGCAGCAATTCCTTAGGAAATTCTCACCTACCTTCTTTCTATCTGAAGAAACAGCATCAGCAAAAGGCCAAGTGACCCCCGCAGTTCAGACAGCTGGTAAATGAATCTGAGTAATATACGGTTTGCTATAACAATTACATTGTAACACTACATGAGAAGATTAATCAAATCCAGTTCAAAATGTATGGAGAAATAAAAAACAACAAGGACTTGAGGTATGTTTCATACCTGTGTCAACACTCCCGTTTTCCCCGGGAGTCTCCCGTATTTCACACCCATCTCCCGCCCCCCTCTCGTTTTGTTATTTCTCCCGTTATTTGTACGGCCCAAACGTCGTTATATGAATAATCACATTGCATTATTCCAAGGTTGTCCAGTTGCCAGATCTTGTATGAAACCCATCCTACTCGCGCAATCAACACATCATACAAATTTCAACCCATTTGTGAGCTCAACCTGGCAACCTACAACCCAGTTGTGCCGTCGATATCTGCGCAGGTAGTAGACGCGGGAAGTTGAATAAGCGTTATAGAAATGGGAAAAGACTTCGTGTTAAGTAAATATTTAACGCAGCATCCGCTTTTTTTTTCTGTCATCCTTTGGCCGCATGGCGTTACATTATATGATGCGCTTGCGAATGCTTTTAAACCATTCAAGCCATATCTTAGGCTACTTATTTTATAAAACTTTAAAAGCGAAAAGCGCATCACTCACTCATGGGAATACATTTGACATCGCAGCCTGACCTTGACGGAAATAAATATCCTAAGCTAAATGTAGGCTACCAGAGGAAAAAGTATCAGCTTGTAAACCGTGTTTTTCAATCCATACCCGTTTCGCCCCGTGGCTCAAAAAGGACACAACAAAAATAGGGACACACGAGAAAGCCAAAAATAAAATGCAAAATCTATTAACAAAATAGAACTATAAAGAAAAAAAAACTACGTAGCCTGTACAACGGTAACAGTGAACAAATTCATAACCTGTGCACGCTTTCGCAATCGTTGTTTTGTAAATCGTTCTTTCGCAATGTTTGTAATATTCAGTTCCTGTGAAAAATTGTGAATTACTGTTCCAATAGCTGAAGTTACACAACAACATATGTTGATTGATTACATTTGGATGTAATATTCAGTTCCAGTGAAAATCTGTTCCAGAGTAAGCTATAGAATGGTGATGTGACGTGTAGCCTAATATTCAGTACCAGTAAACTCCACCCGCTGGAACAGTTTACTGTTAGTTTACTGTAGTTAGTTTACTGTAGTACAGTAACTGAATATTGCAACATCACCTGTTCAGTTTTGAAAACTGTAGCCAACTCACAGATTTGTGGCCCATATCTTATTTTAGAAATCTGTTTTTCTGTATATTGATTTGTTGTGTAGGCTATTGTTAAGATGAATACAACTGAATTTTTCTATGATTGTGTGTGTAATGTAGGCTATAGATGACAGGAAACCGCATGTGGTTGAACTGAAACCCTCCCAGGTCTCCCGTATTTTGGTACCCAAATGTTGACAGGTATGGTATGTTTGTGTCCAGTCTCTTTTTTTTTTAATGCAGTAACATTTGTAGAGATTCGGTTTGGTGCAGTGATGTTTTTCTGTTTGTGAAATCAAAGCATTTCTACTAATCAGAGTGCTAATGTAAAACCACAATAACAATCATGTGTCAGTGGCACATGCCACCAGATAGTGAGGGGTGGCAGAGACCGAGAGAGAGAGAGAGAGAGAGAGGCAGGGTGGGAGGGATTGAGATGCAATTGGAAAAGAGACGGGAATCGCTCGAGTTCATCGGCGTTCTGTCTGCCTGTTTACAGTGAAGATCGTCTGATAAGGTAAGGCTGATCTTTATAAGCCAGCAACCATGCATGATATGCCAGGCGACACATACGTGAGGTTAAGAAATGTTTATTTGGAAAGTCAATTTATTTTGAGTGAAAATTAAATTTAGATTTTATTTCTTTTATTTCTAATTTAACTTTTTTTAATTTTTTTTATTCTATTAAAAAATATTTATTTATCAGACTTTTTTTATTTTATATTGTGTGCAAGTAGTTTTATAGACAAATAAGTGATAAACACCTATTATTATTTAACTTTTTTAACACTTAAGCTTCTCAGTTGTTGCTATCACAGCATCAAATGTGATGGCACTGTAGACATGATATGGCACTAGAGATAGCCAAGGGCAGAAATAATCATGCATCCTAACCAGTGAAATGCATTGTTTTTGGTCATACAACTCTGTCAGTGCCTAACAAAATGATTTTTTTTCTCTAGAGTGATTATTATGTTAGCCAGTTCCTCTCTTGGTTACGTGCCAGTGAATCAAACCCCACTGTGGATGAATGTCCTATAGTTTTTGGAGATGTGAAGTGTGCTGTCATCTGGCATTTGCACTTGTCCAAGTGCACAATATTAACTGTATGACCTATTATTCAGTGCCAGCTGCCTGATTGGCAGTTTCTAGTTAGTGTGTTTGTTTGTGCACTTCAGTTCAGTAAATTACACTTTATTAAACAGCATTTGCTTTGGTCATTTTTAAAGTAGTCCCAAAACATATTTTGATGCTAAACTCAGACTTGTCGTTGTAGTATATAACAAAATTTCTTATCAAATGTCATTTACTTTAAAGATAATGGCACATACACACTTTCCAAGAAAAACATCTTACAAAAATAAATTTGTTAGGGTTTTAAATTATCAAGTTTTTTTTCAAAAGGAAGTACTGTGACACTTCTTGGTTGTCAAACATTAGTGTTCATTATTGATGTGATTCTCTAGACCTGGTTACTCTGCTGGTTGGGACACCTGTGTGAATGTGAGGGGAACTGACTTCATGGCTGCGTCCAAAAACTTAGGCAGCTGACTTGTTGCCCAATCAGACAATGACTTTGTATCTCAGGAGACAGGAAGTGAAGCTAACATTGGATTCGGACGGGCCTTGATGCCTTCCTGCTTTGGAATGCATCTTCCGAAGGCAGCATTTTTCAGCTTGTGGCCCATAAATCCACTAAAATCTTACCTTTTGGCTAAAAGTGACACATGGTTTGATGTATTTTATCTCATGCAATGACATCTTTTTTTTAAGTGTGGCTTAAATATGTTTCGAGTCACTGCGCTTATCCACAATGAGCATTGTGAATAATTACATGTAATAATGTTACAAAATGCATCTAGTTTTATTCATTTTAGACCAGTCTTGGTTTCTCAATGGACTGTTTTTTTCTCAGTTGAAAAGATGCAGATTACGACAATCTGGCTGTTACTCAACAGTATATATAGTCATTATTTCCTGCTGTGTTTTTTCTCTGTTGATCCGAGTAAAAAAATACTCATCTTTATCTGCCGTCCTTGTCTTTGCTGGACAGTGGTTTTAGGTCTGTTATTCTGACCCTGTTTCAGACAGGAGTCATTAATTACCATCAGAGTCACCCTGTTCCATGACTCCTCGTGTCCCGTTCTCCTCATACCTTTCCGTTGTGCCACAAACCATCTATACTGTCTGTCTTCCCAAAGACAAAAGGAGGACAATGGATCCTTTTTTGTCCTAGCGCTGAGCGCCCTCACCCCATATCTACAGCAGGGCAAGAGCTCAGTCCTCCAGGCACGCTGACCTCATGGGTCGAACCAGAGGCCTGCTGTAGGCCGGTGTGTGTGTGTGTGTGTGACTGGTATAGTGGAGTATGATCATAGATGCAGCAGTAATGGGGAAAAGCCTGACTCATGTGGGTATAAGAGCACCCTGTTGAGAAGAGAGAGGCGGTGGTTGTATAGGCAGGGTCAGTGGGATGGGTCTACAACGCTTTAATGCGTATTAATATTAATAATGTTATAGGTATATAATGAATAGATATCTATATCTATACCATATAAAAATGTTTATAAAAATGCATTTTACTGTATTGTATAGCCTATAGCCTATATTAATGTAAGCATTTTATTTATATTTTTTCTATAATAATTTAATGAATAAATTAATTAAACAATTAAATGTTTAGCTGCTTGACTTAATTAATTGAATATTACGTTTAATGTAATATTCCTCAATGAAATTAGTAGACAATAATTGGTGGACCCCCTGTTGAGGTTCTAGCAGGAGGATGTTGCTTAATTTAATAATAAAATATATTTTTTATGTTATTTTTTATATTTAAATATGATTATGAAGTAACCGCCGTTGTGTGTTCAAGCTTACGCCTGTTAATCGTGACTACTGACAGTACAGTACAACCTCCCATACATTAGTGCTTAATTATGACTGTAACATCCACGAGAGAAAGGCAGTGAAATGGGAAGAGTCAATGGGTGATTGTTGTGATTTTTTAGACAATTAGCTGTGCGCATCGACTTCCCTGTGTTGTGTTGTGTGGTGTCAGGCTCCAGCCTGGCCGTTCTGTTCTCTCCCCGGGACGGCCTAAACAATAGGCACTATGTACAGAAGCACAAGGGGCAGGAGTGTGTCCGTGTAGTGTTTGTCGAGGCTCTGGAGCATTTACGTCTATGCTGATTGACTTATTTCTCTGGTGCGGAGTGTTGTAACTGGAATAAGTGGAACAGTGTGTTTTCATCAAGACAATGCTGTTAATCACTTTGTTTGGAAATGACAACTAGACAGGTCTATATGTCTTTTAGTTAGCCCTTAGTGGCACCTCAGTTGTGTTTGTTTCTGTTATGTTAGATTTCTTTTCTTTTTTTCAAGATTTTTGGTGATGTGCAGTGGTTATTGTTTTGGCATAGAGACGTCTTGTATATATTTGTGTCCCACACACTCTTAAAAAGCAAGGTTCCTGTTAGAACCAAGAAGTTTGTAAAGCCAAAAATCTTTGAAATTCCACAAAGAACTTTTAATTTTCTAGTTCTTTAGAAAACCATCTGCACAGGTGCTTTAAAGAACTTATAAGCCAATATGTTCATTAGAATAGCTTAAAATATGACCTCAAGAACGTCCAATGAACTCTTTAAAGTTGGTTCTTCACTTCTTATCGAGAACAATAATCTGAAGCACCCTTGTGCAATGGAAAGTAAAAAAAAAAAGATATGATCAATAAGTTATGACAACATGTTTTTACATTGCTTTAACTCATCAAAATAAGTTATGCAATTTTCAACTTTTTTTATGAGTTATACAAGATTCAATTCATTTTTTAAAGTTAATGTAATTTAAGTTGAAATTACTTAAACATCCAAGTTGATTGTACTTAAAAATTTAAGGCAGTAACTTTTTTTTACTTTTTTACAGTGTTCTTCATGGAACCATGAATGCCATTAAAGAATCTTTCATTTTAAGAGTGTGGATGTTATAAAGAATCTTCATGGAAACAGATGCAAATAAAGAACCTGAAAAACTTTGTTCTTCTATAACTTTGTTGTAAAATCGGTTTTCTGTGTCCATGCTAAATGAAAAGCGAAAACCGATTCTTGATGAGAATAGAGCCTTTTGTTGAACATAATGTGCTTCAAAATAACCTCTGAAGAACCTTTATTATTTTTAAGGGCATTTTCTCTCGCTCTCTCTCTTTTTTCTTTTTCTTTTTTTTCTGTTCTCTCACTCCATGCAGCTGTCTAATGAAAATGCTTGCATTCCTCTCATGTCACCCAGTGTAAATGATGCATACTAGTGTGCGGGGGCATCTTGATTCTTGGTTGGATTGACCTAAGTTCTGAGCGCTGCCACATCCATGTGCTCTGGGCCGGGAGGAACAGTGCAGTGCATTGTGGGTTGAGTAGAGTGGGTGTCTGTTTATGAATGGCCTGAGTGGATGGAACAATGCTCCCTGCTCTGAGCCTCTGACATTTTCATATAGAACGGAGGAGTTGAAAGGAGGAGAGAAACGAGCCCACCTCCTCCTCCTGCCCGCCCCGCCTGGTACAGAAGGTGGCAAGAGAGGCCTCCATCCGTATGTGTGCATGTCATTGTGAGTGTTTGTCATGCTACGGTTTTTCTCTGCTGATTAATGCTTGATTCCAGCCGAGGAGGTCTGGAACCTTGAGACTGGTGAGTCTTAATGCATTTTATATGGATTAGGCCATTTTTAATGCCATGTTTATTGATTAATTACATTAAGGGTTACATTAGGGCTTTTTATACTTTTATATATTTCAAATGTGTTTGGCTGCGCAGATAAGTTTATAAGAGTGAATTGGATGTATAAGAAAACTAGAGAAGTAAATCGAGGCTGATCGTTGCTGCTGTTGGTTGTTAGTTAAGTAACTAAATGTGTTTTTCATGCCGTTGTTGTCAGTAAATGAATTGGACTGAGAATATTTCAAAGACATTGTCACGAGAATGACATAAAAAAGAAAATGATTTAAAGAGAGAGAGAGAGATGTTCAGGTACAGAAGGGAAGGGAATGGTGGTTCAGCCATGCATGGATATGTGTCATGCAGTGCCAACATACTCCTGCCAAACTCCTCAATCACTCACTGGAACAACATTGTGGGGCTTCATCACATCCCACTTTAGGTTAGCAGCAGAGTGGCGTGATGCTGGATCTGTTCCGGATTACTCATAAACATTTTTCTGCTATAGAACAGCAGCATTTGTTTGTAATCATTGGCGCTGATCATTTTAGCAGAGCTGAATTTTGGTTAGTGTTGCGTGCAGTTATTGTTAACAGGGTCATTGCAACATGGGGCATTTTTATGGAGAGGCCCATCAGTAAGCTATTGGTCAACTTTTTGATGCCAATGACCCCCAAATAATGAAATCATGGGAACACCAAGCAGTTCAAGATGCTCACATTAGGCATTGTTCTGAGTAAAGCCTGTTGCATAGTTTAATGCCTCATAGCTCAATAATCAAGTTTAAATCCTCTCTATCATCCAGTTGTTCCCAACAGATTTTCTGGGTACTGGGTAATTTGGCACAGGGAATCAAAAATGGTTTTAAAAACGAGGAGTAACTTCAGTGGATTCTCATGGATTCTCCCCCTAGAGGGTGGGACGGCCTAGCTTTACTAAATTGGACCCGGGCCTCTGTCTTCACAGTCTGAAACGTGGACAGGAAGCTGCTATGTAGTGAGGGTAGACTACTGAGACCGCCATCTGCCCCTATGGAATGATGAATGTAGCAATATTTCAGCCTAGAAAGCATAACTGTTATGTTCATATGTGCAAGAGTACATCTTAATATATTAATATATTCTTCTATTAACTTAGTTAATAGAATGTGTGTGTGTGTGTGTGTATATATATATATGTAGAACATTTTTAGGTTTAGGATAGTATAGTTTTAGTACATTTTAAAATAAAACAAAAAGTAATATTAAATATATTATTATTATATATAAATATATGTAAACATTATAAATTAAATGCATATTTCTCTATTCTTGAATAGAGGATCTTCCCATTTTTGTATATTCTGTGCATTGAAGCAATTCTGACTAATTCAGAGAAATTTCATAACGCAACAGGATATTGTTTCACACTTTAGACATTTTGACAATTAGAATCCCCCGGTCCTGGCAGCGTTCTTGTGGGTCCCGGTTGTGGGTGGGCTGCTTCATGAAACTTTACACATGCCCGGATCAGATCATTTTGAATCTGAGCGATGTTTACAGTCTGACTCATTGATGGATTGCTGCTCACATTAGCCGTTTATCCATTATCGCCTTGCTAATTTACAAGCTGTGTGAGTTCTGTTCTGAGATTTGCCAACATTTGGGATTTATTAATCACCCCAAAGTTGTTACTCCATGTTGATGATGCTGATAGTTTTATCTTTGTATGCTGTGTATTTTGAGTCACAGCCATTTGTAATCCCTCCTACCGAAATTATACAAGCCGCGGATAATATGCCCTACTAAGTGCACATTCATAAACACTCTCAGTCTTAGTCGCTTATACAGCAAACAGTGTGGGAGGGCCAGCAGTCGTGTTTTTTACCACCATCTGCTCCTCTGGTAAATTTAGAGGGTGCCCAGGCGTATGGACGCAGGGCGCGTCACAGGCGGACAGCAAAGCATGCTGTGAACAGACCTGTTCTGAAGAGATCTATAGCACAAGGTGCACCATTATACAGAACCGATTGAAAGATGTGCTCTAACATAGCAATGTTTCAAGGGTCAGTCAGTAATTTTCCCTAATTTAAACATAAATGAATTGCACTCAATTAATTGTTTATGCATTACCAATGTTTAAAATGATTTGATAAAGCCTCCAGTCAAATCAGTAGAGTTTCATTTTACGTGGGGTAGGTTGCCTCATGGGGGCGGCCATTTTGAGATCACATGACCTGCTGAATAATATTTGCTTTACTTCTGTAACCTCCCTGTTTTTGGACTCTTTTGGTTGTGGAATCATTTAAAGCTATAGGGTAGACAATTTCGGAGAGGTTAGCAAGCTAGCTTTGAAAGCATGAGATCCCACCCTCCCTTCAGAGCGTCTCCAAAGTCACGCCTCCTTCAAAACACATGAACACACAGCAGAGTCTGCAAAGCGTCACGAGATGAGAAAAGGCATTAAATGTCTCATGTCTCAAAGCACATAACATTACAATAATAATGAATGTAAATAACTTACAGAGCTCTTACTTGTATCAACAGACTGCTGCAGATTCATTTCAGTGTTGATAGTGTTGACATAGAAAGGCATAAATCTGAACGGCTCGGGTTAGAACGTCACGGGTTGCCATCTCGTAGTTATGGTTATGACGTGGCGTGAATGCAGCATAATTGTTTCGGTTCAGGAGGAACTGTAAAAGGCTGCTGCTGCTTTGTCTGTGGCGTTCGGTGACTGAGGTCTGTCTACAACTCTGTATACATACAACCGGCGTAGCGTCATAGAACGTCTCTGAAAAGGTTCACGCCCACTTTTAGGGGAAAACAAACCGGCGAGTACCATACACAGTAACGGATTGAGGACGTGTACTAACCCTTACAAACATGTAATTTGTATTTAAACATTTTTTTTCACACAGTAGGCTACCCCTATTATGTATTTGTATTTATTTAAATTTTTCCACACAGTATTTTGTATTTTTATTTTATTTTAAATACATTTCCATGTATTTATGCCCATCTCTGCCTGCCATCATCAATATCTTGCTGTTATGGAAATATCATGAATTACGGATGATGCTATCG
This sequence comes from Squalius cephalus, assembly GCF_949319135.1. Lineage (NCBI taxonomy): Eukaryota > Metazoa > Chordata > Actinopteri > Cypriniformes > Leuciscidae > Squalius > Squalius cephalus. Next base: position 23,511,241 of record NC_137132.1, on the reverse strand, counting down.
AAAGCTAAATCAGGCTAGTTGTATGGCTGGACAGAAAAGTGCACTCAGTAGCCACTCTGAATATAAAGACATAATATTATACATTTAAAGATGTTTACTTCTTAAAACCGAAGTAAAATCATTCACTGGCTACCTGGTGACTCGATGAGGTACGAGTATGTCCGGGTAAGACACTTCTGGCCACTGGGTGGGGTTGTTAGACCAATTTGACGCTGGTAGGGACATGTTTTTAAGTTGCCCAAATTAAGTTTATAAACGTATCGTTCACGCTCTATGGAAAGCAGGGTGGACATATAATTACTCGACATATTTCATCTAAGTGATTTCTGAAGTTATACACGTCTGCCGGCTGTGTACGGACGTTGTTTTGTGCCGCTATTTTGTATTGAAGTCTATGGGAAGTCTGGTTTGTTTTCCCCTAAAAAGGGGCGGTTACGAAATTTACAGTTAAGTTCCCGGATGTGCCGGTTGTATGTATAGCCTTGATGACGTGTGATGTCAGCAAAAGCGGGTGCGTGGAGGTATGTTGTTAGCACAACATATTCGGATTGAAGCCAACAGAAAAGTGAAGAGAGTTTCAACCAGTATTACAAAAAGTGTTTAATAAAAATGACCCATTCTGGCATCAGAAAAACATTTGCTTTTGTCTAGTGCTACATCCACACCACTAGGTGTCAGTTTCCAGTTCATATTACACAATGCAATACTGAATGCACCTTTAAATGTTCCAGAGATGAGTTTCTTCTCTGTATATTATATACCTCCAAGGTTAGCAAAAAAATTGTAACGCCTGCTAACAGTGCAGGGGAGGAGACAAGAGGCTGTTTTTTATGGATGTCAATGAAGCAGAGGCTTCACTATGCTGAACTGCTTTTGTGATAAAAAATGGCTTATCATTTAATAAATCAACACCCCATTGGTTAATCTTCAACATGTTTGCTCGTAAACATTCGTTTTAGATTTATCTATTTTTACACCGAAAAAAATCTGTTTTATAAGTGATCCCAGCAAACAATAGCTGTCGTTTCAGTCTCAGTTAACTATTCTTAGGCTATGGTTAGACGTCTATTAAATTTGAACTGACAGCCCAAATTTTGCCTTGTTTTAGCCACATGTTAGACATGTGGCATGTCAGGTCTATGTTTGGACGCCTATTAGACGTCTTTTAAACGCAAAAAATGCTTGCTAGGAAGTCACGGATAATTGCGCGACAGGTATACCGTTTACTTCTCATTCAAACAGCGATTGACTGTCGCTCAACGAAATTCAATTACTGCAAGGCTGATTGGTTATCAAGGAACACATTATTATTATTAATATTGTTGTGTATAGTCATTCTGAATGAGGAAAAATACAGGATTTCCTTCTTTTTTGTCTAAGCTGCATTGGCTGATAGCCGTTTCCGACACCCACTTAAGCAGCCCATTAGAAGTACGAGACAGTACAGCATGGTTCCAGTATCACATTGTTTTTGGATAAATACTGCTCTTTACTATTAGATGGATTGCTCACTCGCTTACACAAAGACACTCAAACACAAACTTTACATTGAGTGAAGGATGAAGAAAAATAGAACGGTCATTTAGCAGCTTGATGTAATGCACACATCGCGATGTGAGTGTGTTGGCATGTGCTACACTATTCATTTGTGTGTGTTGGTGGGAAGGTGGTGCGTTACGGTGCGCGTGTCATAGCATGTGTGTGGGGTGCTGTGGCATGTCGTACGTCTTGATTTCACACAGGCTCCCTGTTGTGTATTTATTCCACACACCCCTTTCCATTAACTATGGGAGTCCCTATGGCAACTGTCCATCATAAATAGTATTTGATTTACAATATTGACAAACAAAATTTAGCTAACAAATTCTATGACCAAAAAATCCCAGACATCCACTGTTGAAGAATCCCATGCAACAAATAGAGTCCAGAATGCTATAGAGAAGTCGGAGGTGGGCTCCTTTAACTTTGACCTGTAATTTAACACCTAGAAACTAACTAGAAACCAACTAGAAATACCTGTTTTCAATTTTAATAGATTTTAAAATGATATTTATTCCTGTGATGTCAAAGCTGAATTTTCAGCATCATTACTCCAGTCTTCAGTGTCTCACGATTCTTCAGAAATCATTCTAATATGCTGATTTGCTGCTCAAAAAACATTTATTATTATTATTATCAATGGTGGAAACAGTACTGCTTAATATTTTTGTGGAAATTGTGATACATTTTGTTCAGGATTCTTTGATAAATAGAAAGTTCAAAAGAACAATTTATTTGGAATTTTTTTTTTTTTTAGCAATTTTTGGTCAATTTAATGTGTCCTTGCAGAATAAAAGTATTTCTTTCAAAGAAAAAAAAAAAAAAAGACTAAATGTAAGTTTCCTAAATCAACGTGTGTAAGTGATGTCGATTCAGAGGAAGAGTAAGCCATTACATTTGAATGAAAGATTACAAAGACGTTTTTCTTTTTGGAATAACATGCACTGATGAATCATTCATAATAAGACAAGGAATGCGCATTAAAAATGAAATAGGGTCCATTATGATTTCATATTTAGTTAAAATTAACCACAATCGAGGCAAACATATTTCACAGATTAAGTTAATGAGGTGAGTCATGCATCAAAGATGAATTTCAGCAGATTTACAGGATATAGTGGGTCCTCCAACTCATGACCCTTAGCAGAAGTATACTTGAAAACCACGAGGAACAGTGTTACCCAGACAGGCTGGAACAAGAGGGGTTGACCAGGGTAGAAAGGAGAGATGTCATGGAGAGGAATGTACGATGTGGGCTAGAAAAGAAGAATGCACTGAGGGAAATGTCTGCATATTCAAGGCTGCCCACGGCACACATTTGCCCAGCTTATAGCTAAAAGTCTCTATCCTCTTCTCTCCCCTATCTGTCTATCTCTATTGCCCTCCCTCTTTGTCTATTCCCACCATTCCTGCACCTCTGAGGAAGGACGAAGAGCAGGAGGACTTTGAAGAACCAGAACCAGGAGCAGAGAGACCAGTTCTTCCCCTTCAGGAGAGCCCAAGAGTGGAATCTGGATCTGGAATGAGGCAAGTGTCCTGGATGGTGCAAGGCTTGTTTGTGGAGTATGAATGGTCTGTTTGTTTGGCTTGGGAATTGCTTCATGCTTTCTAACGCGTGCTACCAGGGGTTTCAGCTCCAAGCAACAGCAGTTTGCTGCCTCTTAGATCTTGTGTGATGGGCATATAAATTAGTTCTGTTTTTCTGGAACAGCTGGTGTCACTGTAATTATTCGTTATGATTAACAAGAATAAAAAGGCAGCTAGGGATGTTTGTTTAATGAGACATTTCTGTAGGGTTTCAATTGTTACAATATGTTCAGTAAAATATTGCCAGGATTGACAAGATTTAACATTCATTACAATAAAATACTGGTTTATTTTTTATTTTTTTGTACAATATTTCTGGGTAGGCTATATAAGACAATTTATTTAAGTTTTGTAAAATATGTAATTTTAAAAGCCAGGCCTTAAAGGGATAGTTCACCCCAAAAAATATGAAAATTATATCATGATTTACTCACCCTCATGTCATTCCAAACCTGTATGTCTATCTTTCTTCTGTGGAACACAAAATAAGTCATTTTAAAGAATATTCAATCGTCAGTTTTTGTCCATGCACTGAAAGTCAATGGGGTCCAAAACACGACATGGTTATTTGTGTTTCACATGAACAAGTCTTGCCAGGTTGGAATTACGTGGCATTATAAAATTATTTATTTGTATTATTCTATTAATTAAAATAAACTACTACTGGAAGGCAACTAGTTGCTAGGAATATACTGTAAATGTAGGCTGTATTTGGGGCATTTGTCAACATTCTTGACTGTTTTTACATATTAAGAGCCTCTGTCATCTCGCAAAGTTTATTCGTTCAATAACTGCGTCAAACTCGTGAGCTATCAGGGGAATCTTCTGTTCATAATAATCTTTGAGATTTCAAGAACAATCCATTTATCAGCCACCATCTGTACTCTCCATCTGCCCTAAAGTTTCGAGGAGATGCACACGGGTGTGTAAACACAATGCTGACACGCAAATGGTGTGCGTGAATAAAGTTAACAAGGGCAGCTGGGTGACGCTGTGTAAGCGTGGATGAATGTGCTATGGATGATGTGTCATATCATGAACAGTGATGTCTGTATGCCTGCCAAACACGTAAGGGCTGACGTCGTACACTCATAATGAGCAATTCTCCTCTCCCACACACTGCGGCCCTGTACGGTGTGCGTGAGTGAGAGTGTGTCTGTGTGGGTTAAGAGCAGAGATAATGCTGCTTCTTGATACTGATGTCATTTTTTGTTGTTGTTTTAAGACAAATCAGAAGGGAAGCTGAGTTGATGTGCTGTGAGAGAACGCCCCCTTGTTTGTGAGGGAAGAACAGCAGCGGCTAGTAGGATACACCGTTGGAGAGGGGAACTAAAGTTGGTCGCGGGTTCAGCACACTCTGCCAGCAGTTCAAGGTATTGCCCGAAAGGTTGCCTGAAAACAAACACAAATAATTATTACATATAGGCTAAGTGAACAAAATAGAAATAAGCAATATTTTATATATGTGTATCTATCTATATAGGCTCTATCTATCTATCTATCTATCTATCTACACAAACACACACACACACACACATATATATATATATATTAGGAGTGTAAGGTACACAAAAATGACAGTTCGGTACGTACCTTGGTTTTGAAGTCACGGTTCGGTACAGCAGGAGGGAGAAAACTAAACAAAATAGTTTACTGAACAAATTGTGTCTCTGTCTTTAAATAAATTCAATTATAATTAAAATGTTCAATCTCTACGCTGCAAACTAATAGTAAAGGGAGCCCTTATTTACACATTAATTTAATGCAATTAACAACCCATAACTATTAAATTCAGTTGCTATTTATTTTTTAATGATACTCACATAAAAATTGTATGCAAACATGTAAATTGTATATAAGGCAGATTTTGCAACTTCTTAATCTATTTATAAAATTATGTTTTTACTCCAATTCGTTGTTAAAATATAATAATTTACTCATTGACTGTCATTACCTTTTTCATGACAGATTTATTAAAACATACATTACACATATGCATTAAATAATCAAGACAGGTTCATTAAAATATAATGAATAGGCTAATATAGTGCATCTATTTAGTAAAATAGTTAATTTCTCTTGCTGATCAACAAGCTGTGGACACTGAATGAATTGCCTGAGGTAAATGTTACGTTGTTTACAAGTTGTTTTACTGATGTCTTTCCGCCCATGAAACACGATTACACTAGATATAATACGTTTCAGTAAGTTGTACTGTATCTTTCAACATACCTTCAGATGTTCATTCATGTTTATTCTGTAACTAGTGTTAAACAGGAAGAGATGCTCGCGTTCACTCACTCACCGCGCTGCCGCTTGAACTGAGGCGTCTATAGTGATCTGTCACGCCACATCAAAGAGCGTCAAAATAGCATTTATTGTTTGAATTTCGTGAAAAAAATGGACAAAATTTGAGACATGAGACTTTGTTTCTTATCGAAAGTTACAAAAGAGAGCCAGATACTATTGGGTTAATGGGCTACTATTCGTCGAAAGATGTAGGCCTAGCCTACCGAATATAGGCCCTATCCTTTATTTATAGGGCGAATCCCACATAAACACGTTTTGGTCACATTTCACCCTTATATAAATTTAAGAAAGGGAACAAATATTATATTTTGCATAAAGAAAACAAAGCCTAGTTGTTGGACCATTACTTTTTTGCTTTTGCATATTTTTCCATGTAATTCTGCACATATTTTGATGTTTTTGATTATTCTTAAAGGCGATTGTTATTACTATAATAATTAATAAAGAAAGAAACAAACTGACATATCAGTTAAAAAACTTTTTAAATCAGCATACATTAAAAGCAGTACAACAATTATATATTATTTGTCCTAAAAATGGGATGAAATTTTCTCTAAAATTATTTTACCCCCCTCTTGATTGTGGGGTGAAATATGGCCAAAACAACAAGTTAAAACTTGTGAACTGTGTTCTATAAAACTTATAGGCAACACATTTTTCTATTTTATTTTTTTTACGCGAAGGCTCTGCCATCCTGAATCTTCACCGCTTTTGTCCCCATCTGTTCTGTTTTATGAATGATAAAAATGCCAACAGATAAAAAAAATAAAACCCTTGCACAACCTAAATTTGTGATTTAAACAGCATATTTTCTTCATAATATTTTTTTAGAGTGAAACTACAAAAATGAGAGCGCTACAAGCTCAGTTGTATTAGTAGATGTCTGTTTGTCTCGCTGATGCATGTGCTGGTTTTGTAACAGAGGTTTATGGTCCAGATTTAAACTGAGACCATGAAGGGCTTGGAGCTGCTGCTGTTGCTGCTTTTTCTAAAAGGTAAGAACTCGTTCTGAATGTTCTGAATCAAACATGCTATTACTGTGGTACGTTCTGTTAATGTTAAGATACTATGGTGCATGTCCAAAAACATGCTATCACTATAGTACACATCCCCCTCAAAAAGATATAATAATACAATAATACTTTTTTATTAGTGTTAAAAGATTAGATTATTTTAACTACATTTCTTGCACTCTTCTCTCTTTCTCTGGACAGATGTTAGTGCTCAGTGGAATGTGTGGATGCCCAGAGACATTTCAGCCATGACAAACTCCTGTGTGGTTATACCTTGTTCATTCACATACCCCTCTGGTATCAGGCCTTACAGGGGGGTCCACGGGATCTGGTATTTTGGCCACCCCTACCCCCAGCTTTTCCCCCCAGTGGTGTATAAGTCACGCACAGATATTGTTCACGAGAGTTATAAGGGACGGAGCAGGCTACTGGGCGACCTGACACAAAAAAACTGCACACTGCTGTTAAATAATGTCGGCGAGGAACTTTCTGGGAGGTATTACTTCCGTGCAGACCTGGGCGGAGCGAACATCTACACTTTTCCTGACTTCACAAATCTACAGGTGTTGAGTAAGTATGCAAGCCAGAGTATGAAGAAAAAAAAAACATTATACCTTTTTATGTAAGGTTTATGTCTTCCAGTAATAGTATCCCCAAATCCCTAAAACAATGCAAATTTACTTGAGAAGCAACACTGCATAAGATTAAGATTTAAAGGAATTGTTCAACCAAAAGTTTAACATGTGTGATCATTTACTCACCCTCATGTAATTCCAAACCTGTTAGAGGATGTTTTGAAAAATGTTTTTGAAAAAATGTTTTTGTCCAATGTTGTTTTGGACGACTTTGACATCTCTTGTTTTCATAAATGGTATATTGAACATAAGTGTATTTTGCCTTACTACACTGTAAGACTTTTTCACTTTTTGCTTCTTAAGTTTATTAAATTAATTTGAAGGGTTTTTAGATATTTTACTGAAAAGTTACACTAAGATACATGTTTTTTTCAGTGTGGTTACTGAAACATTGTTGTTCTAGCATTTGAAGTCGACATGAAACAGCATTTTCAGCCACAACCAATTTTACTTTTGTAATAAGATGTATTTCTGGATCAAACAGCATATTTAATGAGTAAAAATGTAGGACGAGACTTTGTACTGTTAAAAGTGGGTGTTATAGAAGAATGGAACCAGACCTAAATGCAGGTTTGCTAATTCCATAAATGGTTATTTGGCTTGATTAAAGTATCAAGTAAACAGGTCTATTTTGATTTCATATTGACTTGTATGTCTCTCCCTGCTCTAGATCAGCCCAACATCGATGTTCCAGAGGAGATTGTTAGTGACTTAAGCCTGGACTTGACCTGTTACGTCCCAGACAATTGTCCAGACATGAGTCCAGAGATCCACTGGATGTACACGGACTACCTGCCCGACCCCGTTTTCACCCCTGACACTGTTGAGGAGAGCAACACTGCTGTACTGTCCAGCACCCTCACCTTCACACCCAAACCCATGCACAACGGCCAGCTGCTGGGTTGCCGGGTCCACTACCCAAACACCACCTTCGTCTATGAACGCCTCATTTCTCTAGACATCAAGTGTAAGTTCCACCATTTTATTAAACGTTTAGCTGCTTAACTTTCATCAAAACCGATGCATAATTTTCTCAGACAATATCTACCGATTTATCCTGTGATCTGTAGACGCCCCTCGAACCGTGTGGGTGAACGTGTCTCAAGAGGTGATGGAGGGAAGCTCGGTGGTCCTGCACTGTGATGTGGACAGTAATCCAGTCCCCACGATAACTTGGCATTTTGGAGACAAAGAGCTGAAGTCGGAAACCGCCTCAAACTCTTCACTGGCCCTGGACAACCTGACCCCGGAGGAGGAAGGTGTCTACACCTGCGTTGGTGACAATGGCTACGGCAGCATGAACACATCCATGTATCTGGCAGTAAATTGTAAGTAAAAGTTCATGCACTCCTGTAGATTGAAAAATAAATCTCTTAAAGTTGCTGTAAGCACTTGTGATTTTAGATACAGAAAATTGCTTTTTTTTGCATTATTGATTCAGTTTTGTGTTAAGTCTTATGGCAGTATAAGCCGTATGCTAGCATTCCATTATCCATCCGAACATTAATCAGGAAATCTGTTTTTCTTCTTTCTTTTTTCTTAAACTGGAAGTTCCTCCACGGGAGCCATGGATCAATGAATCTCTGACAGCATTAGAGGGATCTTCAATTTCTCTACAGTGCACCAGCAGGGGTAATCCAATGCCCACGTTGACCTGGCTGAAGGATGGGGAGCTGGTGGGCACCATCACAGCTAAGGAGGGGTCTGTGCTTGAGCTGCACGAGATCACACCGCAGACCGATGGAGTCTACCGCTGTCTAGCCGAGAACGAATACGGACGGGCCAGCAGCTCACTTAACATTACAGTAGAATGTAAGTCACTGTTAAAGTTTGACCAGTTTTAAGTAAAGACATTGAGCCAGTAGACTGTAATTATGCTCAGGGACAGTTTATAAAGATGTTTTCTCCAAAGAAAAGTTGGTTTTGGTTTGCGTTCAGCTTGGGTCAAGCCTTAAGATGGCAAGATGAGCATAGATGAACTTAGAGCAAGTAAAGAATAGATGTCAGTTTTGTAGTATTCAAGTCTGGACAAGTCCATATCAAGTCCAAGACCGCATTTACTATGACTAGTCGAGACCAGATCATTCAAGTCAGAATCCAGGCCGAATTCAAATGAAAACTGAAACTATGGTCTTGGACTCGTACTTCAGTTCGGACAAGACCGAACTTGGAGTCATACAACACTGAAAGATGTGTTTTTTGATAATTTCTTCTCAATTTTCCTAGTTGCCCCTGTTCTCCTTGACGACTCTAAGTGCACTATAGTCCGTGAGGGCGTTCAGTGTGTGTGCATTGCCTCAGGAAACCCTGAGCCTGTGATCGAATTCCACCTACCTGACCTCAACATCACCATCAACAACTCCAACAACCGTTTCAACTACTACACGCACTCGGATGGGTACACGTCCACGGGCATCATCAAGCTCCAGGACAAGGGTGAAAGGGGAAACAATGGTGATACCGCTGTCCATGTGCACTGCAGTATCAGCAACATATACGGCACCGAGACCATCCGCTTGGAACTGCAGCAGGAGAGTATGTAGACTTTCACTGAAACCACATGTCCAATCATTAATGTGATTTTGAGGTATCATCAATTAACTCTACGCGCTCTTTCAGAAAAGTACATGATGGCCGTCATAGTGGGGACTATCGGAGGTGTGGCGGTCATCGCCTTCATCATCGCAGCTGTGAGATACGTGGGTCATAACAATAAAAAGTGAGTATCCCTCACAAGAAAGACTGGGAGAAGAACATTTTGGTGGAGTTTGTGGGTTGGGACCGGGGTTTGTAGGTATCAAAACACCCAAGCCTAGTCATCCATGTTCAGTTTTGTTTTGTTTTTTTTGGCATTTGGTTTTCAAGCCATAACCCACTCACAGATTATCCAATTTGATTGCTTGGTAAGATGGTAAACATGCCACATTGTGCATGAAACTGCAGACTAACAAAACTATTGCAGGTTCAATTGCCCCATGCCATTGCTTTTCAGCCTCAAAACCGCTGAGCTCTGCAGCAAACATCCTGCTCCTATCTCATTTTGCAAGAAAAAATAAAATGTCCCATTGGATATCAAAATGAAATGATCCCAAACTTGACACTGTGGCAAAATGCCATTTTTATTTAGGGGCTGGAATGATCCCCTTGTGTTAAAATGGATGCCCAGGCTTAAAGGAATAGTTGACCTAAAAATTACAATTGTCTTTAACTCACTGTATGGTTTTCTTTCTTCAGAGGAACAAAAAAAAAAAAAAAAAAAATTCTGAGTGTCTAAACAGATCTTTTCCATACAATGAAAAAGAATCAGGGACTGTCAACTTCCGAAAGTGACAACAAGATGTTCCATAAAATGTTCTATATGATTTTGTGCATTATATTGCAAGTTTCCTACAGGCAATGTCACGTACTGGCTTGACTTGATAATCCAGATTCAAAAAGGCTTGACTATGAAATCACATTTTATAAATGTCAGGAACCATTCATAGAAACACCAGCATGAAACAGTAACACAAGTCCAAGAACAGAAAATAACTGAGGGTATAAATACACCGGATGATGAGGAACAGGTGAGACACTAATCAATGAAACAAAAAAATAACTATGGCAACCAAGGAAACAGGCACTAAACACACAGGAACTGAACACAGGCTATACGAGGCAAAATAATATCAAAATAAAAGTTCACGAACAAAGACACTGGGGAATCGTGACACATAATGTTTTATTGACAACATTCGGGAGGAGCACGTTCAAATTATCTACGGCCTATGATCAGAGGCCTATATATATCGCTGACTCGCCTTTGTTCCTCGACAGTCTTTTCTGCATCCCTCCGCCACCCCGACTCCTCACTCTCAGCTAGTTCCTTTCCCAGCCAGGGATATGGGGGAGTACTCTGGGTTCGGGCCACATTCCGAGCTCTGTGTGACCACCGGACAGTGGGACCTCATGAAATGACTGATGATCACTGACATCAATTGTGGCATATCATTAATGAAGCTCAACCCCAGTCTCCATCCATTTCAATTGTATTGAAAAAAGCAGCATAGACATTGTGCAAAATGTCTTGGTTTGTGTTCCACTGAAGAAAGAAAGGCATACAGGTTTTTCATGAGGTTGAGTAAACTATGATAGAAGTTTAATTTTTTGGCTCAACTATCCTTTTAAAGTGTTGCCACTAGCCAATTAGTTTACAGTGTGGTTGAGTGTGAGACAGAGTCTGATTCTCTGACTCCACCCTCCCCCCCAGAGAGAATGGTAACCCTGGGCAGGACGTGGGATCTAAAGTGGAGAATCCCTCAATGTTCTACAGCGCAGTCAAGAAGGACAAACAGAGTCTCAGGAAAAAAGTGGTGAGATATCACAATGATAAATAAATCACCTACACAGCATATACAGTACTTGCACACACAGTGATAATACGAAATGAAAGCGAACACAATAAAAATACAATAAAATAATCAACATTCTATAGTCTTTTCCATGCATACATGTGGCAAATGATATTATATACTGGCTCTTCTCTAGTTGTAATTAGCTTTCCACACTTAGCATTAACATTTAAAACAATCAGGAACTACGTATTAAAAATAATTACTTACTTTTGCTGATTGCTACATACCCAGTATTACGTTTTTAAATAATGATTTGAAGAGGGGAAAAGTGCAGTTTTGCTATATACTGTTACACAGACCTTACAAAATCATCTGCTATGTTCAGAACGGTATGCTAGAAAACTACTACACAGTATACACTTTATGATACTACTATTAAAAAAATAGCAAATGGAACAGTAGACTTTTCAAACAGACGTATGCTAACACATATTGTCACATGACCTTATGTTGCATGCATGCAGATATCATCTTGTAAATAAATAGTTTCATTTGTAATCCAATTTTGTATAAAATGTCTTAACTTTTGTAAGTCCAATCAAAAATTGAATTAAGAAAGAGATGGCTGAAATTACCTCCAGTTTAATTATCACGCTAGAAATGGACGTTCAAGTGAAAGGCATTACATTGTGGGATACAGTGTTGCATATTTTGGCAAATGAACTATAGTAGATCATCTGCGTAGTCAGTGTATACAAGAAGTGGCATACTGTGCACAGTATACATTGTGCAGAAACAGTAGTATGCTAGTATACTATTCCGAATATAGCCACTGTTACAAAAGCCAAGTGTGGATGGCGCGTCACAACTGAGAGTCCCAGTGTGGCCTATGCTTAGAGCATTTCCTGACCTCTATTCTCTCCTCTTTCATTGCTTCTCTGCACTCTGTCTCTTTTTCTTCCCCTAACATAGCTTAAGACTGAGCTCCTGGGCTCAAAGTTTAACTCCATCCTAGAGGAAGGCACGGTAAGGCTGAAATTTAAGATGAGCATGTAAACAAATGGGTGGAGGTGAAATGAACTGGCACTAGACAACAATAAAAGCATAATATGGAATATTTTTTAGAAAAAAAAAATCAAATTCCGACAATAAATAATTCAGATTTATTTCTGTTTTTAACACTGCTGCCTGGAAGCTAATAGTTCATGCGCTGTGCTAACTCATTATGTTTAGCATCGAATTGCTAACAGTGCTTTTGAGTGTCTTGTTGGGAACTTTTATTTTGACATTACCAATGTTTTCCTGCTCCTCCCCCCAAAATTGGGCTTAAATATCTTTCCTACTTTATCTTCACAGGGAGACGACAGTGATTACCAATCTGTGGGCCCAATGGCAGGCATGGAAAGGCAAGAGCTGAATTACGCCGCCCTAGAGTTTCTCCATGGACGACACCGGGAGGGAGGCTTCAGGAGGGCTGATGGTGACGGCAGCGACTATACTGAAATTAAGGCCAAATGAACCGCGATTCTTCCCTGATGCCTCGGCCAAACGGGACACGGTGGCCACTAGGGCCCAATCATTCCCCATGCCCCACAAATTTTCAATTTCACCCATATTAAATGTGGCCTTTTGAGGGGAAAACGGTCTTAAACAGCTAGCGGACAATGTGCAATTATTTTTGTCAGAGTACGAGGTTTTTGAGCTCTCTTACGTCTCTGAGGTTCTGGGAATGACACTTTCCCTTACCTGTAAAATATACAATAGAGTTTCTTTATATATTTATTAGTTTTTGGTTATTTATACCCATTCTTGTTTGTAACCATACCAGATATTTGTCTCTCAATTAGAAATGAGAGGTTTTAGGATTCTCTTGGTTTAAAAGACAAGACTTTCCAAAAAGAAGGTTCTTTTCCCCAAGAGTTACAGTAGAGCCTTTCTCAAAGTTTGAAGCAAGCTTAAGGGAATCGGTATGGTTTCGGTAGAGACTCAGTCACTAGTGGTCCTTTTCACTGTGTCCGCTGTAAGTCAAAGCATCAGGGAACGAGGTGCTCTGTGCGCCTCGACATATAGAATAAGCACTATCCCCAACTCTGGGTTTGTCCAGAGAGACTAATACTCTCAAATATAGCCAGACTATGTGTACATTGATACTTTTATCACATACCCAGAAGTGATTGTTAAAGGGATAATTGCCAAAAAAAAAAGAAAATTCACTCACCCTCATTTCATTCCAACTGCATATTGCAAGAATCTCCATTCAGTTATTTCCATACAACAACAGTTCATAGTGACTACATCTGTCAAACATTAAAAAGGCAAAAAAACGTAATAAAAGTACCATTGTGTGCTATATTCCAAGTCTTTTGAAGCCATTATTGACATCAGTTATGCCAAAACTTAAGAATGTGATGCCATTTTCACGACTCAAACGTGAAATAAAATGTGGAAAATCGAGTCTTTTATGATGTTTTTTCATCCATTTGTGGAGTTTGTGATGGCTGAACTATTGTATGGAATAGCTGCGTAAAGATATACTTCTTTATATACTTTGATGAAAGATAAAGTCATGTGAATTTGGAACAAAATGGAGGTGAGTAAGTACCACAATTTTCAGATTTGGGTGAAGTATTCCTTCATTTTGGCTTACATTTGTACTGTTTTTTCATTTCAGTTTAATTATTTGTATTTGTAAATGAAAACAGGCCAGTAACTGAATTCAAAACTGGTTTATTGAATGGTTGCTGGATTTTGTTTGCCCCGACTACTTTGTGCCCTTTTATTCAGATATATATTTATTTAAAATATGTTCCAAATAAATTGAGGAGCAAAATCACCCTTTTAATTATTCAGCCAATCTGGTAGGAAGTAGTATATGATCATGCCTGATGGCCATCCCTGCCCCGGTACACACTGCAATCCAATAGGGTCAAGCTGACATTTGATACCAATAGAAAGTCATATTTAATAATGGATGATTGAAGCTCATCCTTTGAAACTGAATAAGAAATAACAACCATTTGGAACATATAGGAAGGTATCACTTTACCTAAGGTGCTTGAAATAAATGTAATGTTTTATGTTATCATGTAATCCTCTGGTAAGGTTGTGTCCAATAGATGTTTGTTAAATGGTCAGTATATGCAATTAGCCCTTGAAATGCATTTTGACTAACATATTAATGAGTCATTATGATGTTAAATTAATTGCATCTTACATTCATAAAGCATTCAATGCACCTTGGTAGGATACCAATGTCTGTAAATACTCTGCATGATATATAGTTCTGTGTTGTGAAGCTTTGACTGCACAACAAGAACATACATTGTGCAACAATGGTGTATATTTTGCAGAAAATCACACACAACAAATTGACATTATATGTGCATATACAATTAGTAACAGACAGTCCATGTTTGAAGATATATACACAGATATTTATTTGTAAGCAAAAAGATTTGGGGGCGCATTTCACTTTGAGTGTTGTAAAGAATATTTGTATGTATCTGACTGTGTGATGGCAATAATAATGAACAAAGTAATGTTGTTTCCTAATTGACATAATAATGCAGAACAGAGAATCTCCAATCGTTATTTAAATAATAATTTACATGATGTTCTTTGCTTGCGTTCTTTTTATTTAATAAAAGTCTCCAGCCACAAATGTTGCCAATCTTCTTTAAAAGTGAAAAAAAATAAAACTGGCTTATTCGCTTTATTTGAATGTTCGCCAATACTTGGAGAAACTCCTTTTCTAAAAGCATTATACTGGCATCAAGAATTTTTATTTTTAAATAATCCATCAGTGAGTCCAAGGCGGTGTATCCCTCATGGGATAGTAAAGTGTTCATCATATGCACACTTAAGAATCTCGCCGGAAGAAGTAGGTCATCCGGGTACCTTTTGTCTACTCTTTTATGGGTACTGTGAATTCAGACATACTCTTGTCACATCCTGTTTTTCACCTACTATATCGTAGGAAAGTATGCAATTTCGGATGCAGTTCAAGTGGATAGATCCCTGAAAGTTGATGCTTCCAAAACCACACAAAACGAACACGACAGTAATCCATTTCGGTCTGTGTGTTTTTTTGAAAAATGACTGTGCAGGTGAGCTTAGTATTGTGATGTTCAGGCTCAGGATGAAAAGTCAATACTGAATAGTGCTTTTCATTGCCAGAAACTCCAGAAGCTCTAGGTCTAATTTCATCAGGCTCAATCCCTGTCCAAACAATATCTGCTAAGGGATTCATGCAATCTCCTGGAACTTTGCAGGATATCTCTGCCTTCTCTCCCGCTGTGAGTTGTGGGACGTTTATAGTTGGTTTCTGGTTGAGCTCTAAAAACAATGATTTACTGGAGTCAGAAATGCTATAAATTAATCTGGATGTGTGTGCAACTTTCTGTGTTAAAACTACATACAAACACACAACCAACCTTTTACAGTAATTTTTACTGTTTGAGGAAAGATATACACTTTTCCTTGTCCCCATTCCAGTTTCAATCTGTATTCACCATCAGATTCACCCTGAACCAAGTTTTTTAGCATAAAGCTGCACTCTCTCTCATTGCCAAACGATGGTCTACTAATGTTAAAACAAGGAACTTCAACAGTTGGGTTTTGTGGATCTCCTTTGAACCAGGTTCTTCTAATGGGTTCTGGGACACTTTGAGGGACAGTGAAAAAACAGAATACATTGATGCACAAACCAGCCTCTCCAGTGAAGTTGTCTTCTACGCTAATGGAGAAGTTAGTCGGTTCATCAGGGTCTGAAATGAAAAACCAAAATCAAAGCAAGAGATCAGGCAGACTGTGGACTTAAATTTAATAATTGTCTTCTACATTGTCTAAATATATTTTAAATGTATCAGTGAAAAGCATCATAGCAAAGAAAATAGACAAAAAAAAAATTTCTAGAACTGTTAAAATGATGTTGAAATAAATGATCACTTACCCAATATTTTAAGAGCTCATAAAACCTGATGTGACAGCAATATTAATTGCGATCAGATTGGTGCTGTTTTTCTTGATCTTGATCTGTCTCCAGTTTCAGCAGCGGTGATGTCTATTGTTGCACAATACTTGCGTTACACCGTCTATCCTTAACTGTAAAACACTAAACGAACACAGTTTTTAACGGCATGAAATGTATTGAAACACAAGACCTTTGAATACAATCACAACTTTTAATTAAAATGAAAGTCTTAACAAAGATTACAAATCTTTTCTAAAACATATTGCTGAAGTAAAAAGGACATAGCCTAAAACAACTGTTAAATTTGCGATTTTAGGACATTAGCACCGTAGCACGTGCTAAAATACATGCTGTTTCACATTATGCTAATGTGTAAGAAGGGCCACTTGATGTGTAAACTGAACAAAAAGCTTTCTTTCAACTGTAATGTGTTTATCAAACCACTAAGATCTCTCTGAAGACATTTTAACAGTCTCATACACAGATTCCTCTCTCTTCATTGAAGTCATACATTGTCATAATTTGGTTCCTTATGTTTTTCTCTCCTTCTGTCAAAATGGTAATGGTAGAATGTGTGGCATCAGTGACTACTTTAACACTAAATGGCCAGCCAACATAATTTTCTTGAGTTTATGAAGTTCTTACCGTAGGATGACATTCAAACAGGAAATGAAGATGACATTTACAACAACTGAAAGGGTAAAAAATATCCAAGGGGTGGACAAACTCCAACTTACTAAAACAGGAGAAAAATGAGAGAAGAATAAAGGAAATTTCATATAAGAAGCGAACTTCAGAATTCATACAGATGTTTGACATATGGGCAACTATGGCATGCAACGACCTCGTCTAGGGTGAGGCCGCAACATAAACTGGAATTGGCAACAAAAGATCCTTTGTACACTTTTTTTTTACAGAACCACGAGTGAAAGCACAACTTCAGGGGTGAGCAAAGGCCAAAACAACAAACAAACTCCTAACAGAAAAACTTTCCTAACATAAATTGTGTTAAAAGCTTCGAGTAGTGAACCGTTTTTCGGCACAATTTGATGAAAGCCTCAAACGCTCCAGAAAGCCTCAGTTTCCGATCACTACAAAATATACAAAAAGGAAAAGAGATTGACAGCCACTTATCAACTCAAAACAAAAATGTACACTGCACACAACAGATAGATCAACAGACAAGCTAGCAGTTGCAACACACTGTAGCAAAGACAGATCATGCTTGCAGGTTGTGTACAGGCAACTAGGGGATTTACAGTTAAAGTCCCTGTAAAGGCAATTCTAAAAAAAAATTCTAAACACATTATAAATGTTAAAGGGCCCTTAAATAGAAATGTCTTAGAAATGTATTTCTAAATCATATTACAAAGACTGTGAATGTGAACTGTGAAGTACTGAATTGTGGAGTTAGACCGTTAAACAGTTTTTCACCATTGCTGTGTTCCGGATTTTTTGGGCAGGGCTAAAACGGGGGCTCGATGACGCAGTGGAGCCCCTGAGCTCCTGGACACGCCCCTACTTGATGACGCACTGGAGCCCATTCACAACAGTTTGCAATTCTTTATTTTTTTTATCATTCAAATTTGGCTGGGTGGCTAATAACACATTTTTCTTTGGTGTGACAAACTCAGAACACATACTTAATTTTGACTTTACAGGGACTTTAAAGACCCAAGGACCAGATATGATTAATTAAGACCAGGAGTTAGAAGTGCAATTAATTTAAGACAAGAGTCAGAATAATAATAAATTAAAGACAATTTTTACTGAAGATGAATGAGGCATTTATAGAGCTTTTCATATGTACTACTGTACACCCAAAGCGCTTTACAATCATGTCGGGGTCTTTCCTCAACCACCACCAGTGTACAGCATCCGCTTGGATGACGTGACAGCAGCCACAGTACAACTATTATACGATTATAATCACTCATTAGATATACATTGAAGCAGCAGTGGATTCCAGAATCCACTCCTTCACAACATTCCGGTTTGACATGCATCAAAGATAAGGCATTAGGTGCAACATTAAGTTTGTCTTTTTAGCGCAATTTTCCACCGGACAAAATTGCTATTGTTAACTCATGATTTCTGTTCTGTCTGTGCGCACCAATCTTGCACTTCTATCTACTCCTCAACCAGACCACCTAGAGACTTCGGGTTTTCGGCATTATGTTAAGGAAGGTCTAATCTCGGGAACGCACAAAAAAAATCCAGGAAAAGATTTACTATCTCTTAGTGTTGTGATCCCATGACGTCAGAAAATTGCGCTAAAACACTCACTGAGTTTTTATTACTTGTTTAATACTCAACGACGAAATCAAATTTGTGTAGGAGAAGAGCCTAACGAATTAGACGGCTGGTTGTGCTGGTGGAAATTAATCACCCACTGCAATGCTGAATGGTCTGTAACAATGGTGAACAATTTCAGTTCCAGATAGTGTTGCCACTGTTCTAAAGCCCAGACCACCAGGGCATTATTTTTCAGTGGTGGAATAATGAGTTTCGGCTTTGTTCAAGTCTTGACCACTGTCACTGTCATCTGTATATACCACAAATGGGCGTTTAAGATCAGGATGACCCAGGATGGGTGGAGAAATCAGACGGGCTTTTAACTGATTGAAAGCTTGATGGCACTGTGAGGTCTACTCAAACTTGTGTCCTTTTTCTTCAGTGCATTGATGGGTTTAGCAATTTGAGAGAAATGAGGAACAATGTTGAACCTCCTTCAGATTCTTAGGCACAGGATAAGATCTGATAGCTTCCACTTTCCTGGGATCTGCTGAAATACTTTTAAGGCTCACCACATGTCTAAGAAAGGTTAATTCTTGAAGACAGAATTTGCTCTTTTTCAGGTTGATGATAAACCCTGCTGACTGTAGATGGGAAAGGATGATTCGAAGATCATGGAAGTGCTGAGTAAGAGAGGGTGAGTATATAATGATATCGTCAATATATACGAAGCACATCTTTCCTCTTAACTCTCCCAAGACAGTCTCCATCAGCCTCTGGAACGTTGCAGGAACATTCTTTTAATCCAAAAGGCACAACATTAAACTCATACAGACCTGAGGAAGTGATGAAGGCCGTTTTCAACTTGCTCTTTGGGTCCATCATTACCTGCCAGTCACCACTATTTAAATCAATGGTGGAGAATATGTCTCCACCTGGGAGGGACTCCAGGATTTCTGTGATGTTCGGTAAAGGATATACATCCCTCTCTGTGATGGCATTAACCTTACGGTAATCGACACAAAATCTTAAGCTCCCATCTTTTTTGGGGACCAGCACAACAGGTGATGCCCAGGCAGAATGTGATGGTTACACAATGCCCTTTTCCAACATTTCTTTAAACTGTTCTCTGACAACAGCTTGTTTTTCAGGTGTTACACATTTTTCTCCTTTGTTTAATGGGGTACAGGATGAGTGGTGTAGAGACGATGCTGAAGAACAGTTGTCCTTCCAAGCTGGCCTGGTGAGGACAAACTTTTGTATAGGATGATAGAAGGTGCAATAACTGTTGTTTTCCTACTGGTGGTAAGAGTGCCTTCAATACTGCAGCAGCTATCAAGGTTTGGTTATCCACGGTACTTAGTGATCAGTATCTAAAGTGTCTGGTTTGAACTTTTGATGTGTGGTCTCTTTTTCAGATGATGGGGTTTTCCAACTGCAACTGGCTTGTCCCAGTGGGAAAGGATACTCTTCGTTGGGAGTTGACTTGAATGAATATTTCCTGTCAGCTACATTTATCTGCAGTCCACTGGAAAAAAAATGAAGTCCAAACCTAAGACTAGAGAGTACGCCAGGACTTTGGAGGTGAGGATGACAGCACGTATGGAAAAGACTTTGTTGTGAAGTGTCCAGGGGTGGAGGTTGTCATGGGGACTGAGTATAACTTGCTCCCGTATCTACGAAGGCCTTTCCTTTCCAGGCTCCAATATTAATGCAAACAAATAACTGTTGAGGTATGGGAACAAACTTGTTGGAGGCAGTGGAGGTAAACGTTTCAAACTTGGATGATGTCTTTGAGGGAACTGTTGCAGACATAGCATTGTTAGAAGGCGGAACTCCTGACTTCTGAGGTTGGATGGAACGCTTACTTCCAGTGAAAGGAGGGTGACTGGAAGAATATGTGGACTGAAGGGTGGAATACAGTTCACAATTTCCAGGTGGATGTTGTCCTTTGCATCTCCAACACTGGACTGGAGGTTTTCCAGCAAATCGATTAGAGGTGGGTCTTTGCAGTGTGGGTTGAGTTAAGCGTCCTTTGTAGTGTAACAGTTGTGCATGATATTTTTTCAGCTGAAGTTCCAGTTACACCAACTCTACTATGTTTACTCAGCTGCGAAGTTGACTTGTGAGGTAAGGTTTGATTTTCTTGAGAATAATAAGTCCCTTAAAGTCTTTTTTTTTCTTTTCTTTTTTTTTCAAGTCCCTGTTCGGGTGCCACTTCTGTAATGGTGGTGACACCCAGGTATGCAATTTTAACTACAATTAACTTATATGTATATTTTAGTTACTATGTACAGGCGCCAGACAGAAATAACTTTCAAATTTGATAATTTTTCCAGATAAACTCTAAAAACCATCAATAACATACAATAAAAAAATAAAAATGAAAAAATCAAAAGGTATTTCTCAATTTCCAAAAATGTAATGACTACGTAGATTGATTATGAATGAAGTCTGAATTTTACCATATGTCATGCTGATGTATTTGTGAGGATTATCGTTGTAATATACCCAGAAAATTAAGAGTAGTTTACTGCTGTTTCCTCCATTCTGCAAAGAGATGATTGAAATGCAGAGCAGTTTGCTCATAAACAATTTACATAGGGTCAATTTGATTCATGCAGTTCTCTTGAGTGTTCAATTTCTAGATAAGACCAGATGGCTTTTTGGATGGCTGCCTCAACGTGCAACAAGTGAGGGAGAGAGATGCAAAGACGAGGCATTGGTTGATGTGCCTTCAGCTCACCCACAAAAGTGGAAGTTGACACTTCTGAGGCCGGCATGGAGAAAGACTTGAGTTACTGCAGAGATGATAAAGAAAGCAAGCTGCCATGAGAGGCAGAGAGACAATTGCACCCTGAGTCAAACTCTTATGCCTAGATCCTTAAATGCCATCACAGATGCCATGCCAATGCAATGGGTGGAGAGATTAAAATAGTCAAACATATTATTATTACTATATTAGCCCTTTCACACAGCGCTTTGAACCCGGGAAAGTGCCTTCTGTGTGAACGCAAACACGACCCGGGATTGATGCCGGGATCGATGCCGGGTTGGGGACCTAGTAACATTGCCGTGTTCAGTCCCGGTCCGCGCGCTGTCTGAACAAAAGCCGTAATAATGCCGTGTCGTAGTGATGACGCTGAAGCGCGGGATCGTTCGCCAGCTGTGAAACGGTACGTAATGCGCAAGTTTAATCAAATTAAATCAGAGAAAAAAATGCAGAAGCGTGGTTTCTCGAGAGAGAAATCGCAGCTCATAAGCAAACTTAAGACGCTGCTGAGACATTACAAGTCACATCGATGTCACGTGTCTTTAGGGGAGAGTGGGGTGAGTTGTGCCAGTTTTTACTCAAAGTGACTTTAAAGTGAGGCCATGGCAGTAATGCCTTCAACTTAAGGATGTACATATATTTCAGGATGTGGTGCATCCCTGAGAAGAATAACTTTGGATCTGAAATAAATTGTTTCAGAAATATAGCTCTTGGAAAAAAAGTGGTCTCATGGCACAACTTGCCCCTGGTGCGGGGGAAGTTGTGCCTTTGGGGGAATACATTGGGGGTAAATTGTGCCAGTGATTTCTGAAGTAAAACAGAACATTTTAATGTTATGAACCATACTGCTATATGAAAGCAAGATAAATTCAATACAAAATTACTAATTTAAGGTTTATTTAGATATTGTCACCCTGGAATACCAGTCATATACCAGTCATGCGTTTTTCCTACTATGGTCAATTGCATAGGGATTTTGTATTGAACATAACTCTGGATCACAGTGTCATAGAGACAAGGGGGCGGGCTCATTTTACTCAGATGACCAATAAGTCTCTCAGGATCATTGTGAAGCTATCAAGCTACGCCCTAGCAACCATTCAGAGCACCATAGCAACACAATAGATGATATTTGTGAATCATTTCAGGCAAAAGGGCTTTGGCAATAGATGCCTGTTGACATAGCGCTGTCTGTCAATTATTTAACATATAAGAATAAAGTGACTAGGCTAATTTCTAAACATACTATTGTGACATAGGCCACTTAAAACGGAATAAAACTTCTCTTTAATAACATAGTGCAAACTCAAAACTGAAATCAGTGTTAGCTAAATTAAACAAATAGCAGGCAGGCCTATGTCAAACAATGATGAGGCATGCCCATCTCCTCACTTCTCAAGATTATCCCCTGTGAGTATGTAGGTCTAGGTGGTCTGGATCTGGCACAACTTAACCCAGGCCCTTTGGCACAAATCACCCCGGACCCACAGTTTTAAAAACTAGCATGATCCAGCAGTTAAGAGCTAACATCATGCTAACTGTATAGACTCATTGTGTAGCCTACTAAAGCACTAAAACATGTGTGAAATGTTTTCAAACTTGTCTATAATTGTTCAGACACTACAATCAAAAAACCTTAAAGGGGGGGTGAAATGCTCATTTTCACTCAATCTCCTGTTAATCTTGAGTACCTATAGAGTAGTATTGCATCGTTCATATCTCCAAAAAGTCTTTAGTTTTATTATTTATAAGTGAAAGATAGACTGTACCGAGTCTTTCCGGAAAAAACCGAGCGGCTGGGGGCGGGCCGTGTGGGCGATGTGCTAAAGCTGTGCTAACGCGCCGAGCTAGTAACGTTAACAACACACAGAGACATTTGTTCAACAGTTTTACTCACCGCCTGCGGTTCCAACGCACGACTGCGGACCTTTATCATTGTGACTGCTCGATCCTTAAGCATTAGACGATCTGCAAATCCGTGATCTGGGCTTTGTTTATAAAACAATCATCGTCGAAATGCAGGGAAACAGTCTTGCTCAACTCGTTTTTACCCCGAAAAACAAACTGCATCCACTATTCCCTTAACGCTGGGTTCTTTGGGAATCTGTGCAGGTTTGTCTTGCCCTGGCAACCAAAAACCCACTTCTTTGGTGACACTGACTTCCCTAAAGCCGAGCAGAGCGCTTAGATGAGGTACTGCTTTCGCTCTCTTGCTCTGGTGTACGAGTGCGCGCGCGCCCGCGATCTTACCGGAGAAGTGCCCTTAGGACCCGTATAAGGAAATTCCGTTACATCTGACGTCACACATGCCCATACTCGAAAAAAACTTTCCGAAACTTGTGACAAACCGGAAGGACAATTTTTGGCACAGAAATACTCCTTCAAACGTACAATTTAATTTTTGAAACTTTGTCCATGTTTAGCATGGGAATCCAACTCTTTAACAGTGTAAAAAACTCAGTATGCATGAAATAGCATTTCACCCCCCCTTTAATCATAGAAATTTTACTTTGAAAGGGAAAAAACATTTTTTTGCACTAAAATATGCTTAACTCTCATGCCATGTGTCTCTCTTCTTTGGAGGACGAGTAAAAGTGATTGCTTTTCAAAATTATGTGGTCACATGACCAATTTCTTCTATGGTTTTCCAGAAACAAGGGTGGAACTACTTCCCCCCCCTGGCACAAATCACCCCACTCTCCCCTACGGGATTTTTACGGGTTGTGTGTGAACGCACTCTCTGATTCCGGAAAATAACTGGCAGTGTGAATGAATCAAACGAACCCGGGTCAAATCCCGGGTCACTTTATCCGTGTATTTTCCGGAATATCTGTGTGAAAGGGGCTATATTTAGCTGACTGATGATATAAGCAAGGTACGGAGACGTCCATCTCTTTCTTCATGTTCAGGTACTGCATATTCAGTAATCACACAGACTATTGTAAATTTTGTTGATTTGCAATATTAACTTGCACAGTTCTTTTGTATTTTGTTAGACTAACAATGCTCTATTTACATTCTTTCGATAGGCACCAAATTAAGTGTTTGTGTTTGAAGACACCAAGTCAAATAAATAATTTTGCTAAAAAAGCTATACCTAAATTCACTAAGGTCCCCCAGATTATGCCCAATAAATAACACCCATGGATGAATTTGGTTAGGTATCCTGGCCTGGCCTCATCACACTCATAGAAGACTGTGTATGTGCAAAATAGTGAATTGCTGTGTTCATCTTCACTTGTTTTTTATCTAACATTTGAGTTGATACTTTAAAAAGAGGTAAAAAGAAATCTACATGTATAATAAAATGAAGTAAGAGGAATGCTAATTTGTATATTCAATCAGTATTGAAAGTCTTTGTTCTATAATAAATGAATATGCATAACAAGGAGAGTATATAAACTGTGTTTCTGATCAATAAACTTTAACCCTCATACTTGCCTCGGGTCATTTTGACCTGGAAATTTTGTTTGAAAATGTTTTAAAAATGCAGTGTTCATCGGAGGGGTCCATGACCCTAGGACTTGTGTCGCACTTGAACCACGAATATACAAAAAAATTTGAGGTTTTGTGGTAGAAATTAAAAAAAGTAACAAATCCTTCCCTCGCGGGTCAATTTGATCCCCATAGGAATTAATGGAATGCGAGGAATGCTTCAGTACACAGAAAAACCTAAAAATGCTCAAAATTTAAACAAAAAATTTCAAAAACATGCATTCAAAAAAATTGAAAATATATTGTCAAAATGAAATAAAATAAGCTTTCTTAATTTTCGGCTGAAAACGTTGGCTCTGCATATCTGGAGAAAGTATTTAAACATGAATAGGATCTAAAAATGAAATTGGTTTGTCCTTAACATTTGCATTTATCTCACAGATTGAAAAGCACCCTTTCGATTAAGATCATGGGACATCTTAATATTACTGTCTAACATTGCGAAAAGCGAACTGACAAACAGATTCAAAGAGGAAATTTCAAAGTAGACCTGAGAGAATCAGCCAAAATACTCTTTTACAGTTTGAGTTTTGTCAAACTTTTTATCTTAAAGATAATTTTCATGCTGTATTGAAACAATCAAAAGAAAATGAAAGACATTTGACTACAATCACAGTTTTTATTTATTAAAATATCTTAAAATAAGGATTAAAAAACTCTTCTAAAACACTGATAATGATACACAGATTGTGAAACTGCTTTTCCAAAAGCATTTTGCTGGCATAAGTGACACAAATAAATGCCATTAAATTTGTAACTTAAAAATGTGTAAGAAAAGCCACTTGGTGTATAAATGCTGTAATGTGTTTATCAAACCACTAAGATCTCTCTGAAGACATTTTAACTGTCTCATACACAGATTCCTCTCTCTTCATTGAAGTCATGTAGACATGGTTGTCATCATTTGGTTCCTTATGTTTTTCTCTCCTTCTGTCAAAATGGTAATGGTAGAATGTGTGGCATTAGTGACTAATACAAACATTTAACACTAAATGGCCAGCCAACTGAATTTTCTTGAGTTTATGAAGTTCTTACCGTAGGATGACAGTCAAACAGGAAATGAAGATGACATTTACAACAACTGAAAGGGTAAAAAATATCCAAGGGGTGGACAAACTCCAACTTACTATAAAACATGAGAAAAATGAGAGAAGAATAAAGGAAATTTCATACAAGAAGCCAACTTCAGAACGATAGTTAATTCATACAGATGTTTGTCACTATGGCAGAAATTGTCAAATGTTTGTAAAACGCATGATTTTGTCCTGCCTACCTTTGGGTTTCTCAGCATGATTGTGCACTTGGATTTCCACTTCTGCCATACCAATGAGATTCTTACTGACACATTCAATGGTAGCTTTGAGGTTCCTGAAACTAGCAATGGAGATGGTGATGATGCTGCTGGTGTTCGTTGCTGAAGCAGAACTGTAATATTCACCGTCCAGAATCGTCCAGTGTATCTGGGGTAATGGCACACCACTGCTGACACACATGCAGATCAATTCATCACCCTCCACCAAACAACAGGAGCTATTCAGGATTTCAGGGGCATCTGAAGAAAAATTATAACAAGTTTATTAAAAAAAATGGTCTTCATCACCTTACTTAAAATGTGAAATTATGATGTGTTATAAGTGAAATGCTACATACGTCTTACTTTAAGGATCACAGTACTTTCGGTCTGTGTGTTTTTTTGAAAAATGACTGTGCAGGTGAGCTTAGTATTGTGATGTTCAGGCTCAGGATGAAAAGTCAATACTGAATAGTGCTTTTCATTGCCAGAAACTCCAGAAGCTCTAGGTCTAATTTCATCAGGCTCAATCCCTGTCCAAACAATATCTGCTAAGGGATTCATGCAATCTCCTGGAACTTTGCAGGATATCTCTGCCTTCTCTCCCGCTGTGAGTTGTGGGACATTTATAGTTGGTTTCTGGTTGAGCTCTAAAAACAATGATTTACTGGAGTCAGAAATGCTATAAATTAATCTGGATGTGTGTGCAACTTTCTCTGTTAAAAATGCATAAATACAAACACACAACCAACCTTTTACAGTAATTTTTACTGTTTGAGGAAAGATATACACTTTTCTTTGTCCCCATTCCAGTTTCAATCTGTATTCACCATCAGATTCACCCTGAACCAAGTTTTTTAGCATAAAGCTGCACTCTCTCTCATTGCCAAACGATGGTCTACTAATGTTAAAACAAGGAACTTCAACAGTTGGGTTTTGTGGATCTCCTTTGAACCAGGTTCTTCTAATGGGTTCTGGGACACTTTGAGGGACAGTGAAAAAACAGAATACATTGATGCACAAACCAGCCTCTCCAGTGAAGTTGTCTTCTACTCTGATGGAGAAGTTAGTCAGTTCATCAGGGCCTGAAATGAAAAACCAAAATAAAAAAAACTTTCGCAATACTGTAGTTTTATTAAATGTAATATTTTCAAGTGTATTTTCATTTTTTTTTACAACATGGTATTAAAATCAATGGCTCATATCAAAGAGACAAACATCATTTTTAAATTATTGACATTATTAATTGATTATTTTGTTTTTCACTTATTACACCCAGTTATATTTCTTAAACTGGAAAAACAGAACAAGTCATAAATAAATATCTGTAAAAGTCATAGAAGTGCAGCAGATGATGGGGGTTTCAGACACTTGACAAGTTCAGAAAACTGTAAAACAATATAGTCAAAATATATGGTGATTCTTAATATTTGAAATGTTTTCATGACTAAAAAGTCAAAAGAAAATATACTTGTTCTCTATAAATCGAGTAATAAAACCATGATGAAATTACAATACACAAGTTAACACTCACCAAAACCACAACAGTCTGTCATTTGAGCGACCGTTAAGATGAACAGCAATGTTTGCAGCATCTCAGACTAATATAATGAGAGAAATATGGAAATCATGTCTGTTTAAAGCACAACTATGACAATAATAAAAATACAGTCATATTTGACATTATTAGTTACAAAGAAGACACAACAACAGCATTTTCAAAACTGTTAAAATGGTCGCTTACCTAATATTTGAAGAGCTGATGTGACAGCACTTTTTCTTCAGATCTGTTTCATGCTTTTTACTTGGTCTGACTGATTTATCATTACCATAGAGATGTGTGTACTTGATACCCCTCCCATGATGATGAAATTATTTTCTAGAAAACTGATAATTTTTTTATACCTTATTATTTGTTCATTTCTGTATAATGAATTATGAGGATTCAATTCATGTTTTAACTTGGGATCATCTTTTTTATTTCTATCTATAAATTACAGAAACGTCTGTCGCCAGCTCCCTGAATCGTCGCGCTTATTCATTTGTGGATGTTAACTGAATCTGTAAGTCACCTACGCTGTTTACTTCTGTATATTATATCTATCTATAAATTACGGGAACGTCTTTCTGTGTGTGTGTGTGTGTGTGTGTGTGTGTGTGTTATTCGCATATCTCTCGAACCGTTAGTCCGATGGATTTCAAACTTGACAGGTGTCTTTCTACGGGCATGAGTAAGTACAGTGCCAAGTTTGACATTGTTTGGATTAGAAATGCAAAAGATATTGTTAAATATATATCAGTAAATATATCAGTAATCACTCCCCCTCTCACACTGACACTGAGTGAGCACAGCTGGCCACTCCCCCTCTCACACTGACACTGAGTGAGCACAGCTGGCCACTCCCCCTCTCACACTGACACTGAGTGAGCACAGCTGGCCACTCCCCCTCTCACACTGACACTGAGTGAGCACAGCTGGCCACTCCCCCTCTCACACTGACACTGAGTGAGCACAGCTGGCCACTCCCCCTCTCACACTGACACTGAGTGAGCACAGCTGGCCACTCCCCCTCTCACACTGACACTGAGTGAGCACAGCTGGCCACTCCCCCTCTCACACTGACACTGAAGACTTGTTCGACTTCATGCAGCTCTGCGCAGACCGATCGGAGGCTGACTTAAAGCAATGCATGCCGGTTAGAAATTTTGTCCGACTTGATACAGCGCCGACACCACGTGACTGTGACGTATGCCATCAAAGTACCGCGAGAGCGATTCGAGAGTAGCCGGAGAACTCAGCCAGCACAGCTTCTCAAGAGCGGCTGCACTGGACGACACAGCTGTTCCACGATTGGCCGGATTCACCGCATGACAACGATCACGTGTGTTTCGTGTTTATTCGAACACCTTTAGTTCCTCTAAAGCTCTCAAATCAGTTTTTTGTAACAGTAAACACTCTTTTCATGTAGTTGCGATGTTATATTGTGTCATGTTTATCAAATTAAAACTGATTAGAAAACGTAGACTCCACTTCATTGACAGTAGCTTATGTTGAACTTTATTCTTGTTCAAACAGACGCTGTATGAAGCAATACATAAAGTATTGAATGAAAATGTCTCTGAAACATCTGTGTATTATTTGGCAAATATTGCATTTATTTCACTTCAGCTGTGGTAAAGTATGCAAACACCACGTGAGCGGTCACTACGGGAACCAGAAAGGGGCAATTCCACGCAAAACTGTCACATCCATAACGCCAACTACATACAATGGCATTGTGCTGGCGTTATGGATGTGACAGTTTTGCGTGGAATTGCCCAAAGTGTCCGACTTCACGTCTCCGTTTGCAGCTCCTCCCCGCCTGCACGCGGCTACTCTCGCCTATCGGGTGCATCCAGCCGCAGCCGATGTCGAACACACCTTGAGTGAGCACAGCTGGCCACTCCCCCTCTCACACTGACACTGAGTGAGCACAGCTGGCCACTCCCCCTCTCACACTGACACTGAGTGAGCACAGCTGGCCACTCCCCCTCTCACACAGACACTGAGTGAGCACAGCTGGCCACTCCCCCTCTCACACTGACACTGAGTGAGCACAGCTGGCCACTCCCCCTCTCACACAGACACTGAGTGAGCACAGCTGGCCACTCCCCCTCTCACACAGACACTGAGTGAGCACAGCTGGCCACTCCCCCTCTCACACAGACACTGAGTGAGCACAGCTGGCCACTCCCCCTCTCACACAGACACTGAGTGAGCACAGCTGGCCACTCCCCCTCTCACACTGACACTGAGTGAGCACAGCTGGCCACTCCCCCTCTCACACTGACACTGAGTGAGCACAGTGCAGGACCAGAGACAGAGAGGGTCGAAGAAAGCAGCAGGGCTTAAGTAGCGTTTTCTCTGAGTTCACTGTGTAGTCTGCTCCCTGAATCATGTAGTTTGTATGTCAGTATCAGTATTTGCTTTCTACCATGCACAAATAAAAATGTCACTGAACTTTTGCTGTGTAATTGTAACAGTGAGCACTCAAAACACCAAACCAACAATTACTAAAAACACACACAAAAACTGATTTTGCACTTTGCACTGCTCCCTGAATCGACGCGCTTATTCTTTTGTGGATGTTAACTGAATCTATATGTCAGCTCTGCTGTTTACTTCTGAATATTATATTTCATTCTGGTGCGCTTAACGTTATTATCGCTACTGTGTAATAGTAGCCTGTGCTATTCACCAACTAAACATATCCTATTCAATGCGTTCACAGTCTCTTTCACGGGCATCATTTGTAGTAGCCTATTCACAAACTGTTTGCTCAAGCATAGCGTTTTCTCTGAGTTCACTGTGTGATTTCTCCCATGCACAAATAAAAATGTCACTGAACTTTTGCTGTGTAATTGTAACAATGAGTACTCAAACACACCAAACCAACAATTACTAAAAACACACACAAAAACAGATTTTGCACAGGCATTTTGCACTGGTATTTTTAATTTTGCATTTTTTTAAAGACATTTGATCAAAACATCTCCTTCAATGGGCTGTGTGCAACAAACAGATTCTTAGAGGAAACATCCCAGTAGGTATTTTTAAAGACATTACATGTTGTATTGAAACCATTAAAATAACTTAAAATGATTTAAAGGAAACTCTTCTTCCAAAACACCATTAACTACACTAGGCATTTCCGTCGTACATGAGCTCTGTTCAGAAGTTGTGAATAACAACAGGCTGACGTTGCTGAAGGCAGGTCACCTCATCTATGTACAGAGAGTTGGTCTTCACCTGGATCTCCTCCTCCAGGCTCAACTGGCTGCTTGCTAGAGCTTTCAGTTTCATCTCTGAAAGCTGGAACGCCTCGGCTAGTCTAATGCAGAAACCATAGAGGGAAAATGCTTTTATTGGGGACATACTAGCATATTAGGACATGCAATTAATGTTACATGTTTGGTAACATCCAAACCCTTTCCTTTACCTCTCGATGTTGTTAGCGAGCTCCTTGACCTCTGCCAGCAGTCGGATTTGAGCTGGGTCGTGGCAGAACTCAACGTTGGGCCTTTGGCTGCGAGCGGACAGTCGCGTCTGAGCCACTTTCAGTGGAGCTTCTTTCTCTGCGATAGCCACTTTTAGAGCCTCCAGATTCTTTTCTTGATTTGCTATCTCTGCTAGCAGCTTTGAGAGAGCACAGACATATGAAACTAGTCAAATTATAACAACAACAACAACAAAACCTAGAATGAAGCCCTATAGATAACTTTATAGAAACTTAATAGTAAGTAAATTAATAAATAATGTTTTACTTAAAATATACATTTTTGATTTTGAATTATCCAGCTTATTACAGTATAAAGCTAGGAATCCACAATATATTATCAGCAAATATTATTAATTATAATATTCAATTATTTTAATTTATAATTTCTGCCAATATTTGTTCTCTGTATTTATTCTTTAACTGTTCATGATTATTTCCCCTATTTTTACATTAAGATTGCCTTTGCCATCATCTAACACTCGCATAAAGTTGATGTTTGAAAAAAAAAACACATATTTAGTGACACTGTTAAATATAATCTTTAACATATCTCAATGTAAATATACATTTTTACTGTTCATTATAATGTTATGATGCCTTAAAAGGGATAGTTTACCCAAAAATGAAAATTCCCTCATCATTTCCTCACCCTCATGACTTACTTTCTTCAGATTTTTAGGAAAATAATCAATCTCTGTGAGTCCATATGATGCCATTGAATGGGTGGTCACAGTCACACACAGCGATCGTGCTGGTAATTCATACAACCTCAGTGGATGAATCAATGTCTTCTGAAGTGAAACGATAGGTGTGTGTAAGAAAAATACTAAAATAAAATACTTTTTTTAACTACAAATTATTGTGTTCTGGTCTACTGTCATACGAGCGATCATGGGATGGGGTGGGGTGGGTGGGGTGAGACACACACACACACCTATCGTTTAACTTCTGAAGTCATTGGCTGCAATACTTCCCTACTATATGATACTGACAACATGGCGAAAGTAGTACATCCAGATTACATTCATACTGCTACTACACACATTCATATAATATAGAACATACTTTTTTAGTGGTCATGACGTAATTACTTATTCAAAAGAAGTACCAAGTCAAGCCATTCGCTGCATCTGAAATCAAGTACTTTCCTACTATATAGTATGCGAAAAACAGTACGCCAAAAGAATAGTATGTCCGAATACATAGTATTTGAAAAACAGTAGACGGAAACTAACTGGATGACCTACTACTTTTGCGAGATTCATCCACTGGGGTCGTATCAGGCCCGGTTCTAGAACCAAATCACTGAGGGTGCTTCTGAATATAGTGAGGGTGCTGCTTACATAATCGTAGGAAATAGCTCAGTCATCAGTCTGAAACATAGTAACTCAAAATTGGGGATGTTGTATACAACAATACTGCTGTAATTGCTGTTATGTTAAACAATATACGATCTGGCAGTAAATTATAGAATAGCATGTAAACAAGCAGCAATCTTCACTTTGCAAAACATTAACACATAGTCTACCTACACTGTGGTGATACCTTTGTTATAACCAACTTCAACGACAATTGAACACTCATTGAAGTCACTGCCTTACACACGTCTCTCTCCATGACGGTGAGAGACACATTTTTACATAACAAGGCAGAAAATGTACCAAGAACATCCAATCTAACTTGAACATAAACACACGTAACTTTACTAACACAAACCCCAACCATATTGCTGTAATAACGCATAAATCAACTCCCAACAAACAATTACCCATAATGCACTAGCGCTGACTGCCGGGTCTGTACAATATGACAACCATGACAACACATCAACACCCAATCAGTCATTCATTGTTAGCGTTATGCATAAACATATTGATAAAGCACTTCTGCAGTAACGTTATTACACCAAGGTATTGCTGCTATATTCTTTATGACAACTCCAATAACAACGACAAGCAGTTCAAAACAATTGACAGCAAAAGACCAAGAAGCTGCGCTAGCTTAACGTTACACAACACACATAACGTTACACAAAATACTTATTGAGCATGCTACAATTATTAATAATAATACTTACAGGTTGTGATTCGGAGGAGAAGCTAATCCAAATATATTCAGTACTGTAACCTTCCTTCAAACGGCTTGCTTGAGCCATTTTCTTATGTCCATGATGATTAAAAATGGATCGACACTTATTTTTACGTTACCTAAAGCCCCGTCTCAGAAAGTCAGCTAACAAAATTTCTGAGCGGGAAGCACGCACGCAAGCAAAGTGGGCAATTAAAGAGACAGCTTCACCTTTTGCGTATCGCGATCACGAAAGGACAACTACTACAATGCATTAAACAAGAAAGCATAACGAAATAATCTATTTAATATATATACATATTTGTTTAATTTTATTAATTTATTTATTTTGTGTAGGCTATCCTATTATAGGCAAGAGTGTGAAATCCGTCTGTGTTTTATTTTCGGCAAAATCTCGTTTATGTGTGCTATTAATAATTTTTCATCTGAGGGTGCTTTCACTTTTATTTGAGGGTGCTTAGCACCCTCAAGCACCCCCGTAGAACCGGGCCTGGGTCGTATGGATCACCAGCACGATCGCTGTGTGTGGTTTTTCAAGCATCAACTGAGTGACACACATTCAGTGGCATTATATGGACTCACAGAGATTGATTATTTCCCTAAAAATCTTTGTTTGTGCTTATCTGAAGAAAGAAAGTCATATACAGTACAGGTCAAAAGTTTGGAAACATTACTATTTTTAATGTTTTTGAAAGAAGTTTCTTCTGCTCATCAAGCCTGCATTTATTTGATCAAAAATACAGAAAAAAAGTGCAATATTGTGATATATTATTACAATTTAAAATAATTGGTTTTCAATTTATTATACTTTAAATTATCATTTATTTCTGTGATGCAAAGCTCAATTTTCAGTCTATGAATTTACTCCAGTCTATCACATGATCCTTTAGAAATCATTCTAATATGATGATTCATTATCAAAGTTGGAAACAGTTCTGCTGCTTAATATTTTTTCATAACCTGTGATACTTTTTTAGGATACTTTGATGAATAAAAAGTAAAAAAAAACAAACAAAAAAAAAAAAACAATCATTCGTAACAACAATATACACTACTGGTCAGTAATTTTGGGTCAGTAATTTTTCTTTTTTCTTTTTTTCTAAATAAATCAATACTTTTATTCAGCAAGGATGTGTTAAATTGATAAAAATTTATAGTAAAGAAGATTTATATTATTAGAAAATATTGTTTTATTTTGAATAAATGCTGTTCTTTAATTCATCAAATATATTAGGCAGCAGAACTGTTTCCAACACTCATAATAAATCAGAATATTAGAATGATTTCTAAAGGATCATGTGATAGACTGGATGTCACATGGGACACTGAAGACTGGAGTAATGATGCTGAAAATTCAGCTTTGCATCACAGGAATAAATTATTTTTTAAAGTATATTCAAATAGAAAACTATTATTTTAAGTTGTAATAATATTTCACAATATTACTGTTTTTTTTTTTCTGTTTTTTTGATCAAATAAACGCAGCCTTGATATGCATTAGAGACTTCTTTCAAACATATAAAAAATCGTAATGTTTCCAAACTTTTGACCTGTACTGTACATCAGGGATTGCATGAGAGAATTTAAAATCTTGGGTGAACTATCCCTTCAATTCACAAGTGCAACCAACCTCATTGAGCTGGTTTTCAAGCTGTGTTTTGGCAGTTTTGGTCTCCTGTATGCGCAGCTCAAATGCCCTTCCCGTAGCCTCATACTGTCTGCGCATGTCTGCAGACGTCTGCTTTAGCAAGCTTGCCACAAGAGCTCTCAGAGAAAGAGAGTTATTCTTCTCATTCTCAGCTTTGCTAATGTTTAAGTTGCAGAGGCTCTCCCATTCCTCAGGAGTCACTGCAATTCTAGAAACGGTAAAGGAAATAGGTTTGCAAAACCTAAATCTGTCAACATTTGAATAGTCTGATAATATATTTATAAAACAGAATTAGATTTTTAAATACTGTTTCGTAAACATGTTATCTTACCCAAAATTTAAGTTTGAATTCCCTTCTTTTAAATCAGGCGATGTGTTGGTGAGAAGAAAGCAGAAATCATCGATGCGTTCGGCCTGAAATTTGTCCTGCAAGTCCTTTTCCAGATAGTACTTCACTGAACGAATAAGCCTGAAAAGCACAGGAATAATTTACAAACTACAATTTAGTTTTGAGTAAATTGACATTTATATAACTAGAGAGAATTTTATTGAACAACACAATATAATTCAAGGATTCAAGGCCATATTTTAAACACTTTTGAATTACTTAACTGCTACAGTATGTAGCAATTAGTTTAAATTGGATTTAAATTTAAAGCAGCTACATCATACACATTTTTTATTATTTGAAACAAAATATTGTTCCCCTTCGTCAGCTCACTATGACTCATATGACACTATGAGTCAGAAGTGATTCTGACGAATAGGGATCGCTTGCGAGAGCCTATCTACTTGAAGTGGAACCTATTCGTTGAATGGTGTTCTTCCCACTGGGAAGACCCCCGAAGATGTCCAATCAGAGTCGTGCTTTCCTTCCTGCAAGATGGGTTGGAGCGAAGGCTGTCTCCCCCCACCCTCAAAGTGCATGTTGCCGCTACCGCCGCACATCACGATGCAACTGAAGGTAAGTCGTTGGGAAAGCATGACCTGATCGTCAGGTTCCTGACGGGAACGAGGAGACTGAATCCGCCTTGCCCCCCCTCTACACCCTCTTGGGACCTATCTCTGGTGCTCAGCGCACTGCAGAGACCTCCCTTTGAACCACTGCAGTCAGCTGAGTTAAAGATCTTGTCACTAAAGAGAGTGCTCCTGACTGTGCTCCTGACTGCCCTGGCTTCCATCAAGAGGGTAGGGGACCTGCAAGCATTTTCGGTCAACGAATCGTGCATAGAATGACAGCTCTCACGTTATCCTGAGACCCCGGCTTGGATATGTTCCCAAGGTTCCTACCACTCCCTTCAGGGATCAGGTAGTGAACCTGCAAGCGCTACCTTCAGAGGAGCTTCAGGACCTCAGATCAGCTCTTCGTCTGTTATGGAGGCCAGCAGAAGGGAAAGGCTGTCTCCAAGCAGAGGATGGCCCACTGGATAGTGGATGCCTTACGAAGCCCAAGGCGTGCCTTGCCCGTTCGGGTTGCGAGCACACTCAACTAGAAGTGTTGCTTCCTCCTGGGCGCTGGCACGTGGCGCCTCGTTGACAGATATATGTAGAGCTGCGGGCTGGGCGACACCTAACATGTTCGCTAGATTCTATAGCCTCCGTGTAGAGCCGGGTATCTTCCCGTATACTCACCCCCAGTGGCCAGTAGCGCGAGGGACCCATTCTTAGCTTCGGCTTGCAAAGCCACTCCCGCCCCCATGGGCCGGATATGTGCGTCTATTTGCTCCAGTTGTGTTCCCCAGAAATGGCTAACCCTGTGAGTTCCTCCGTCACCCCTGCGGCAGTCAGATGTTGCAGAGCGTCTGACGCCAGGCCTACACTCGTATGCATTGTGGAACTGTGTTAGGCTGGGTGTCCATATGGAGTGGTCCCTGTGGCGACCCCATATGTGCATTCCTCCACGATCAGCTCCTCTGTGGACGAGCCTGTGTCTTTCCTGAGACAGAGCCCGCTCTATCGTCTCTGCTGGTGTTCTTTCCCCCCTATAACTAAGCTGGAACCACCCCAGAGACTGCCATATGTTGTGCTACCCTGCTTGGCTAGTCCATATGTGTAACCGTCACAGTGCCTCCCTCCAGGGTAGGATGTGGCTTCACACTGGTCACACTGAGTGGGTCTTGCGGAACAGCAGTGACTGACCTTCTCTGCTTAGAGCTCCTACTTCTGCCCAACATTCTGGTCAGGCCAGGAGGCTCAAGCGGAGCGCTGAAAGGGCCAGCAGCCGTGGCGTTTTGGTAGACATCCCCATTCGTCAGAATCACTTCTGACTCATGTCATAGTGAGCTGACGAAGGGGAACGTCTCGGTTACGTATGGTAACAAGAGACGTGAGTCCCCTCGCCACAGTTGCTGAGCTTCCGCTGTACGGCCGAGTCACAGGTCCGGCTCCTCAGCGGAAAAAAAAGGATGCGAGGCACCTGCTGCTCATTATATGCTCGCGTCGCGATGCACGGCAGCTGGTGCAATTATCGCATGCCAATGTGCATTGGCTCGTTTAGTTTCGCTCTCGCAAGCGATCCCCATTCATCAGAATCACTTCTGACTCACGTCTCCGTTCCCTCCTCGGGGAACGAGGGTTACCATACGTAACCGAGACGTTTTATTAAATGATTATTTATTGAATTCTTATTATTGTCATTGAAAAATAAATTGTTTTCTTATATCATTTGTAACATTTACAGGTTTGACAGACAGAAATATCAAAGACAATTGAATTCCTTAAGTTAGTGCTTGGAGTTTTGTCACTGACCTGATCTGCTCGTTGATCTGCTCCAGTGTTCGCTGTAGAAGAACCATCACACCCTCAATCACCTCCTTCTCCTTCAACAGTTCCTCTTCCACCCCATCATGCACCAGGTCAATCGCCACACGTTTCTCTCTGAGGATGTCCCGTAAATATCACATGATTAGGCAACCAATGAGACCTTTTGTGAAAGGTTTGAACTGTAATGAAAGATGTCGGCCTAATCCTAAATTAGGGGTGGTTAGTAAATTATAAGACAAATTAACCACCCCTAATTTAGGATTACAATATCATTCAAAAGTTGGGGTCACTAGACTTTTTAATGTTTTTGAAACTCGTATGCTCAAGGCTATGCATTTATCAAAAATACAGTTAAATATTATTACAATTTAAAATAACTGATTTTTATTTTATTATACTTTTAAATGTCATTTATTCCTGTGATGTCAAAGCTGAATTTTCAGCATCATTACTCCAGTCTTCAGTGTCACATGATCCTTCAGAAATCATTCTAATATGATGATTTGCTTCTCAAGAAACATTTCTTATTATTATCAATGTTGAAAACAGTTGTGCTGCTTAATATTTTTTTGTGGAAAACGTGATACTTTTTTTCAGGGTTCTTTTATTTGAAATATGTAAAAGTTTTTACTGTCACTTTTGATCAATCTGGTCATGTAGTTCAACACTTGATTTTAGTAATTGTCCTCTGGTTGTGCTCTACGGTTAGAAGTACCTCTCAGTCAGACATTGCAAAGTCACTTGAAAAGGCTGAGAGCAGCTCTCCAAGGCCTTTTCCACACGGCTCTTGAAGATGATGAGGGTCTCGATCTCCTGCACCATCTCCTCAAACTTATTCTCCAGTTCCTGCCTCCAGAATTTAACGTCCAGGATTCTCTGCTCTGAAGAAGAAGTAGGCTAGAACAGTTTAACAACTAACGTTACATGTCTTTATCAAGGAAATCAATATAACCCTATCTGAAATAACTTCCTCTTTTCATCATTTCTATCACTTATCTTTAAAAGGTCAAGTGTCATCATTACACTTCCTGTCCTACTCTACATCTCATGCAAGGCTTCCAGTTTCATGCATTTTGAGCGTTGCATACCCAGCTTCTTTTGTGCATCCTGTTGCATGTGTTTGGTAGATTTGTTGCTCTCATCTATGAGTCTCTGACACTCTGCTGTAAGTTTCTCTGAGTGCGCTCGTTCTGCCTCCGAACTCCTGAAATGCACCTGGTTTGCATGCTTCCACTCGGATGGCAGAAACTTATCAGGGGATCCCATCAGCCTAGACATTTTTCTAATGAGACAAAGTCATTCTTTGGTTTTTAAATAATTTAGGTCATTGTTTTATAATTACTAGACTATAATAACTAATATCAAATATGTAGTTATTTTATTGTTTTAAACACTTGTATTAAAGTCATACTGTTGCCAAAAAACAACTAACACTACAATGTATTACAAAAAAAAATTCAGGGTAACACTTTAGTTTAGGGTCCAATTATCACTATTAACTAGGTGCTTATTAACATATTACTAGAATATTGGCTGTTTATTAGTACTTATAAAGCACATATTAATGTCTTATTCTGCATAACCTTATTCTACATCCCTTAATCCTACCAAATACCTAAATTTAACAACTACCTTACAATTAATAAGCAGCAATTAGGAGTTTATTGAGGCAAACGTCGTAGTTAATATAGTGAGAATTGGACCCTAATCTGTGACCAAATTCATAACCATGTTAGGATATCAGTTCCCTGTTATAAAACAAACATGTTTCTCCATCAATTCTTGTCTTAAATCTATTCAGTGTTTTAAATAAGATAAACATTATAAATAGTTAGAATTAAAGCATTAACGTTAAGCGAAAATAGGGTGTCTTACCTGTCAGATATAAATTCAAATCACTATAAAACAGGACTGCTGTGCTGACACTCTGCCGGCAAGTAAACACAGGGTTACTATGGCAACAACCGTTTCAACGCTAGGGGGTGGTAGATGCCACACACACACACACACATATTTATTTATATATATGGGAAATTTTTGCGAATATGTAAATTGTTTTGTCATATATATATATATATATATATATATATATATATATATATATATATATATATATATATATATATATATATATAATATTATATTACATACATACATACATATATGCTTTGAGTGGAATGGATTGTACCAGAGATGACGATATTGTACTAAATGTCGATCAACAATGACAAAACAATTTACATATTTGCAAAAAATTTCCATCTGACATACTCAAAATAAAAAAAGAAACAAGCAAATAAGATTTAAAAAAGAAATAGACGTTTATCCCTCACAACCTTGTTTTTTATTATTATTTTCATTATCAAAATGAACAAGACATTTTTTTTTTATTTAAATAACATTTATTTTATGTCATCAGTATGCATTTACGTAGTTGTTTAGAAAATAAACTCTTTGTTTACAGAGAAGATAAATTGGTTTCTTACAGTCTTTTACCTTTTATACAGTAAAATTGAATACAAATGTATTATATTTATACATTAGCATTAGTCTAACATTAAAACAAAAACACATACTTAAGCCAAAAAAGTGCATATTTGGTTCGCCTAATACGTACAAGCACTATCGGTTAATCGGTGTATACTTGAAACATGAAAATATCATCAAATTGTACTGACCACAAAAATAGAATTGGTCAAAGTATTTACATCACATCCTTTAGTTATTCGCACTCGATTTCAGTGAGACACAAATAATATAATAATACCACTTCAGTATGAGTTACAGTCATAAATAGATCAACAAAGTAAACATGTGCCATAAAAGATCTCAAATATATTGTGCAAAAGCAGCCTTTTCTTGACAGTGTAACAGTCTGCATTCATTTGGAATGGAATGAGAAAACAAGGGCAGCATAAGCGGTAACAGTAAACATTGACGTTTTGATGTACAGTGGACTAATAAAACATTTGTTTGAATATATATTACAAGTTAAATGCAGACTAAATGTTTTTTAAAAGAATGTGGTAATAGTAAGGCTGTGGTGTGAATTCATTAATTAAATAATTAAATAAATTACATTACTGGTACGCTTTTCTTAATTTGTAACAACTGTTTTTGAATCCATTTCAATAAATTCAGTAGCAATTTAAATGTGCTTACTTAGAATACCACAATATTTGGGACGGGTCCCACCAACTGGCTGCAATTCAAAATATACTGGCTGCGATTTATAATAGTTCTTGGTTAAAAAAAAAAAAAAAAAAAAAAGAGAAAAAAACCCCCACATTTTAGTTACTGTATCACATACCAATATAAGCTCAAATTTTGGATTAAAATTGCACTTGCTTAAATCCACAGGTAATGTTTGGTTTGACATCTTGGTCTTAACTGGCAACCGTTTCATCAAGTCCATTGATATTTTCAGACACTAAACCCTCTTCAATCGCCACTCTGGATCCCTGCACCTGAAGTGAACATACATTTGATTTTAATAAAACACTGAAGCCAACTGACAATATGCCTTTCAAAACATACAGCCATAACAGTGTCAAGTCAAATTTATTTCTATAGCACTTTATGCAATACAGATTGTTTCAAATCAGCTTTACAGTGATAAACCGGAAAATTATTAAATTATTTGGCTGGTGATTAAAAATAATTACTTGCATAAAAGCTGGACTAGCCATATGTATATATTACCGTAAATAAATTATATTTATATATTATATATCTGGTGATTATATGTAACCATAAATAAAATTAAAGCATTTAAATAATGTGCAATTTTGGGTGTAATGCATTACTAGCAAT
Organism: Squalius cephalus; assembly: GCF_949319135.1. NCBI lineage: Eukaryota > Metazoa > Chordata > Actinopteri > Cypriniformes > Leuciscidae > Squalius > Squalius cephalus. The sequence continues at coordinate 23,469,706 of NC_137132.1, read as the reverse complement.
TAATCACTGTCATTTAATTACTTTTACCTTGACAAGAAAGCAAAGTAAGACATTACTCTAAATTTCTCTGTGATTTAATTACAGTTACTTCTGATGTAATTGCATTAAATACTGTATAGGCTATAGAACGATTCTATATGAAACAAAATAGGATTTAACATCTAATGATAAAATGTATCTTTATAATTTAACCTTCTCCCTTTAAAAACTTTGGTCAGTTCAAGAAAAATGTAAGCAATTTTATATAACTTATTTGAAAGAATTGAAAGAGCAGATTCACGTCTATCCTTGTATTGTTCAAATGGGCGAGGTTTTTTACGGGATTAAGAAAGTAATTAGTAATAAGTAATGCTGTACTTATAGAGAGAGTAATTAGTACAGTAATAATTACACTGTTGAAAATTTAATTAATAGCTAGTAATTAATGACTTTTTTAGAGTAATTTACCCAACACTGACTATGATTATAGCAAAATATAGAAGTAAAATTTTACTCACCCTGAAAGGTTGACTAATACCCACAATGCACTGCAGGTTGCTGCTATAATAGCACAGCACACATTCTCCCCCACGAACTGGAATTTCATCTTTGTTCACATAAACCTGTGAAAAAAAGACAATATAATTTCCTAATCTACTCAGTTGATCACGTGAAGAAAAAAAATCTTTATTCAACAAGAAACGCTGACAGCAAATGCTACAAACCTGAAAGAGCTCATCATTGAAAGACACCTGGTCATCCTTCACCCAAGTGTACGTGATATAGTCTGAAATGCTTTTAAAACCAACCTGTGAAGTGACAAACACAAGTTCTATATTAAAGAAACCCTGGATAGTTCACAATATTTTACTATTACTGTTGTAACAATACACAATAATATACTTTCATAATATGCATTTGTCTGACCTGCAGTCTGTGACCCCATCAGAACAGAGCACATTTTGGGAACCTCTCTCACCTTATATAAACCGATCCAGTCCCAGGCACTGGAGGGAAAGGACTGAAGAAGTCTGTAGGTTATGAGGGCGTCGAAGTCGGCACTCCACTCTCCTTCAGCACAGACCTGCACCAGAGGCGTCTCGTACATCTTTCTTAACTGATAACAGATTAACAAATGGTCATTCTTGTAGTATTTTATTTTATAGCACAATGGGTTAATGACTATTGTTTTAGATAAACTCAGTGATTCCCCACCTCCAAGTGGAAGATGCCAATGACAGGCTTATGGTCGCTAACGCCATACTCCATTTTACTCGTGTAATACTCCTGGGTCATTTTCAGAGGGAACTCATCGTCATCTTCCCCCTCCAGTTGTTTCTCTGGCTCATCTTCATTGTCTTCTTGTGTGTCCTCCGGAGACGAGGACTTGGGCTTCACTCGCCAGAGGATCCGGTCACACCACGCAGGCTTGCGTTTCTTACCACTAGCCAATCACAAAGAGAGGAAAACAATATTACATCAAATATATAATAGAATAAACTTGTGGATTTGAATCCCTTTTCCTGATTTGTTCAATTGGAAGAACATTGGCGTATCTTTCTGTGCAGCCATCATTCATTTTGTGAAAATGAATTTATGTGGCATGCTTTTACAACTATGAAAGTGATAAAATGAAAGGATTTTATGAAAAATATTTTAACAGCAACAAATAAAAAACAAAAATAGCATATAAGTTTATGAAAAAAAAATGTCACGGTTGTTTGAAACAAGATTTATTCCTACAAGTGCTACAAATAATTAAAATCAATTTGAATAATGTAATATTCTAATATACTACATATTCTAATAAGGTATAAAAAAACATTTAATAGAAAATAATTCTAATAACAATTTCTATTAAAATAGGCTCTCTCTCTCTCTCTCTCTCTCTCTCTCTCTCTCTATATATATATATATATATATGAAGAGTTCAGATGCAAAAGCCTCTAAGTGCCATTAAGTTCAGCAATTTCACTTAAATGGCAATGAAAATGACCTATTAATTGCCATTTAAGTGAAAAACTGAACTTAAATAACCGAGCTTGATCAAAATGACCATTCTAGAAGAAAATTTCAGATGGCACTTAGAGGCTTCTGGATCTGAACTCTCTCTCTCTATATATATATAATTGTCTATAAATACAGGCTATAATATATAGAGAAAGACATATATATAAAGAATATATATATATATATATATCTCAGAATTTAAATGCTTTTTTTAAAAGCATTTTCACTAAAGTGAGCCGAGTTGTCCACATGCAAAGATCTGAACAGCTACTAGAAATGACAGCATAGAAACATAGATAACATGACTGCTACTTGAAAACTCTTTGCAACACACAACACCAACTAAGTCCGAACACAGACTGGATGTATATGGATGTTAATAATAGTTTATTTCTGGTGCTTCATTTCAGCAGTAGATGAATGGGTGTTACAGGACGGGATGGGTGGCACACAATGCACTGGTCTGCATTAAAGTGTGAATGAGGTCTAGCAGCTCTTGTGCAAAAAAAAAAAAGTATTTCCGTTCTCTGACGGAAATGCTACAATTATGAAAAAATTCAAGGAATGCTGACAGAAGGCTTAGACAAGCAGGGGAGGAAGGTTCAAGTTAAGAAGCACATGGGGAATTTAACGCTTACTTAAAACCAAACCATGTCTTCTGTACCCTGCAGGGGTGAAAAGAGAGCACGTGTGAACATCTGACAGTTAAAAACAGCCCTCGCAGAGGAGCTGAGGGAGATTCAGGATATTGTAGTGATTACCGTTTCCTTCACAGCTATACAGAAAATGTGAAGTAAACATGAAATCAATTCTAATAATTTAATATAATAATATAATTGATTATTTTAATAATCAAAATCTATTTCTTATAAAACAAAATATTCAAAGAGTGAAAAAAATGAGCAGGACTTGATTTTATCCTCATAGGACTTTATTTTAATAAGACTAGGAATATGCATTAAGACATTTTAATTTCATGTTAACCTTAAAAACCAATGACTCACAAAAATAAAAGTACAATGTCACTTGTGTAAGCCTAATTTTCTTTACTTTGAACTGTATAATACAAAATATAATAATATTAGCCCATTTGATTTACTTTAATGCTGTGAAAATGATTTATTATATTATATTAAATTATATTATAATGCAGTGTGATTAAACACACAAGCCTTCATTTCATATAAAGGAAGACCTTCGACTAACTTTGTGTACTTAATAACAGTGTTTTTATTTTCTTTATTCTGTACTTTATTCTTTACTTTACTAAACTTCATTTACAAAATGTAATTGAAATTTGAACTGCACCATTATTGCGCTTATCTCAAATAATTGTGATTAGACAGAATAACCACAATCGTACAATTAATCAATAATCATGACAGCCCTATACTGCAGGATATATTGAAAGAAGTTGTTCATTTACCTTGTGTCGTAGTTATCTGAGTGCAAATCAAATTTATAGGTGGGCTGAAAGTCCAGAGGTCCCTCTTCAAACTTCTGCAAAATAGCTTCCTTCTGTTTCATCATGGTGAGCTGGTGAGATATTGACATGCACAGATGCAAAAAAAAACAAAAAACCATTATGCAAATTAAGCGCAATTCTAATTCTGGACCTGCAAATGAATGATTCATACGTTAATACATTTTTCATTTACATGTATAGACATTACTACATCTAAAATAAAGTATCAAATAATTTATGTCACTAATAAAGATTCAAGAGTGATCAGTACCTGATCTTTAGGCCAAAGCAGACTGAAACGCTGGCTGGTGAGGCAGTTCCTTACAAAGAGCATACCATGGTCCTCGATACGAAAATTCAAGTCCCCAAACCAGAACACAACCCTAGAGAATGAGGTGAGAGAATTCATATGCAATAAAGAGCAATACATAAATGATACGGAATCATGACAATCAATAAAATTGATTATAAAGGCCCGTTCACACCAAACACGATAACTATAAAGATAACGATAAAGATAACTATATATGCGTCCACACCAACGACCGATAACGGTCTTTTTATTCTAAGCACGCGCGCGCCCGCGCTGCGGTTTCAAAGTAGCGAAAATGGATGACCTGCTGCTGCTTTACGTTACAAAAAAATATCAAAAGGAAAACAGGCGCTTTTGGGTACACGATATCCTTAAAAGACGAGAGGAGTTGGGAAAATCCGTCACTCTGATTAGAGAGTTGTCGTCTTTTGAAGACAAATTTTATTCATATTTTCAAGCAAGTCATCTGAGAATGGATTCTGATTGGCTGTCAAGTGTTTTATCGTTCGACAGCTGGAAAAAAATCGTTCTGAAAGTGATCCCAACGATATCGTTCCTCATATCTTTATCGTTATAGTTGTGGTGTGAACTCTGTTATTCTTTAATATGGAGAGCGATTTTTAGAATTATATCTTTATCGTTATCTTTATAGTAGGGCTGTCAAACGATTAATCGCGATTAATCGCATCCAAAATAAAAGTTTGTTTACATAATATATGTGTGTGTATGGAGTATAATTATTTTCTATATATAAATACACACACATGCATATATAAGAAAAATGTGTTAATTATATATAATATAAATTATATATAATATAAATATATATACACAGTATATACATGCAAATATTTCTTAAATATATACATGCATGTGTGTGTATTTATATATAGAAAATAATTATACACCGTACACACACATATATTATGTAAAAACAAACTTTTATTTTAGATGCGATTAATCGCGATTAATCGTTTGACAGCCCTACTTTATAGTTATCGTCTTTGGTGTGAACGGGCCTTTAGAACATAATCAAACGAATATGCAAAATAAGAAGGTAAAGCTTAAGAAATATACAGTATGCTTTTAATGCGCTATTATAAAAATATCATGATGAACTGACTTGTGGTCCAAAATGCGTGGTGCGTTTTTGGTGTCAAAGGTCTGAGCATCCAGGATATACTCGAACTCATCCACCCTCTGAGAGGCGTAGTTCATGTGAGGGGTGAGGTGACAGTTCAGGAAGCAGAGCATGTGACCGTAGAGGGACAGACGGATAGACACGCCTCCTTTATTACCCTTTCATTTGAAGAAAATTAAGATGAAATTAAGAAGCAATTTTCAGTAGGTATATCAAGAGCTGCTCACTGAAGTATTTGCATTTCCATGGTCTTACCCAGTAGCCGTAGAGTCCTGTGCGGGTGTAAGTGACCTGAATGTCTCTGATAAAGGGGACGTGTTCCAGCTTGGAAAAGAAAAGCAAGAGTAGACCCTGCATCCGTATGGAGGACACCTGAATGTGCCAGAGTAAAACAGGAAATTAGACAACATAATTATAAAGTGTGCACTATTTTCACTATTTATATATAGCCTATATTATAAATTTGCAAGAATATTTATTTATTGCATTTTTCTTTTCAAGAGTCAAGTTCTGTTCATGTGGGGGTTTCAGTTGTTCAGTCAAATGGAAAACCAAACGTTTTTTTTTCAGTTCCATATTTTGGCCAACAGTTAAAATGATCTAAATTATATTTTAGCTTAGAGCTTTATTAATCCCCATGGGGCAATTAGTTTAAACTGTCATGGTGATTCACATATAACACTTAACACATACATTCAAATACTCAAAACTACACAAAAATACACAAAATAATAATAATAATAATAAGTGAGAGAGAGAGAAAAAAAAAGGGGGGGGGGGGGGGGGGGTTTAAATAATAATAACAATGACAATCAACTAAATTTATTACATAAACGAATTGCTTCAGGCACAAAAGTAAATTTATAGCGATTTGTAGAACATCTGATTGTCCTTAAACATTCAAAGTCCAAGTGCAACAGGTGTGTACTGTCTATTATTTTGTGAGCCATCCTCAACATTTGCTGTTCATAATAAGATGTAAGACTTCTTAAGGGAACACCCATCATTTTAGAGCACGTTAACAATACCCTGCAAAGGATTTTTGTTCGTTGTAGACAGTGATGAAAACCAACAAATACAAGAGAAAGACAACATACTTTCAACAAATGAATAGTAAATGACCTGAGAACAACTCTCTGTATATTGAAAGAATTAAGCTTCCTCAGCACAGACAATCTTTGGTGTGACTTTTTAATAATTGCATCAGAATTTTGGTCAAACTTTAACCTGTTATCAGAAAACGTTCCTAGGTAGGCCTACTTATAATCCTGTACTATATCCCCCTGTGTGCCATTAATGACCACAGGTTGAAATGCCAGACTGTGTTGTCCTACTAAAATTAATTATCATCTATCTATCTATCTATCTCTTTAGTTTTTGACACATTCAGATCTAGTTTCATACTACTACACCAAGAAATAAAATCGTACAAAACCGAACCATGTTCCTGATTTGAATGTGAAAGCAAGGAAAGCAACACAGTATCATATGCATATTTTACCAAATAACTATTATCTTGTAAACTCTGACAATCATTTGTATATAATATAAACAAAATAGAAAGCACACATCCTTGTGGTGTACCTGTAGAAATATTTACTATATCCGATAAAGCCCCATTAACTCTATCCCTCTGTTGCCTGTCTGTTAAAAAAAAATCATGATCCATGAGACTAAACCATGATTAAAATTAAACTGATTGACAAGTTTTCACCCTAAAATAACAGGTTGCAGAAAATTAAATGCAGACGAGAAGCCCACAAACAAAAGCCACACAAAAGCCCCACTATTTTCCAGATGACGACAAAGAGCATTTACCAAAAACAGTTTTGCATCATCTACGATCTACCAGCACGATATGCAAACTGCAACGGATCTAAGACTGGTCCAGCAACTGTCATTATATACTTCTTGATCTCTTTTTCAAAAGCCTTCATAACTAAAAGGTCAAGGCAATAGGACGGTAGTCGTTCATGGAATCTGACTTAGCTTTTTTAGGCATTGGTACAATAATTGAACTTTTCCACAAATCAGGTACTAACCCTTGATCTAAGGAAGACTGAATTATTAATTATATGAATTATAATCTGATATATATTCTGAATTTATATTTATAATCTGATTTATATTTAATATATAGATAAATATATAAACGGTTAATTGTAGCTATTAATTATTTTTATTAATTTAATATAAATTCATGATAATTATATAATTCAATATTTAATTAAAGTTTTTGTATATATATATATATATATATATATATATATATATATATATATATATATATATATATATATATATATATATATATAATGTGCATGTATGTAATGTATATATATGTGCTCAATGACTAAGAAACCAATCATCCACTGGTTCATAGTGAATCACATGATTAGCTTATGAACAAAAGCACGTTAGTATGAGGCGGACAGAATCAGCACCTTGATATAACCCAAAGGGGCCAGAGTGCTCATGAAGAGCTGACTCCAGGAGTCCTCGAAGGCCAGATCTGTGACAAACTTGAGAGGTGCAGCCTTCACTTCCTGGAGACTGAACAAGAGCAGCATCACAGCCATTAGGACATTCAGACCACATACTTCTGAGGTCAGATACCTATAATTGTTTACTTTATGTGGGTCCGCAGACCTCAAGATATAAAAACTCACCCGATCACATAGAGGTCGGGTTTCTTCGGGGAGCTGAGCTGAAGCAGAGAGTTCACATCTTCAGGAGGCTCAGCTGTGCCCACGTTCCACGTGACGACATACAGCCTGTGGGTATAAGAAAGAAAGATGTATTCAGTTCAGTAAAATAATAGTTAATTCCTTCTCCTTGTGTAATCCGTTTGGAAAACCTCCAAGTAAATCTCCATGCTTTCCTCACATAACAGCTCAGATTAACAATAACACCGTTTCAACTAATTGGTCTGAGCAATTTTAAGCCTATCAAATTGCAGATTAACATCTTAAACATCTCGATCCGTCAAACTATTTTTAAGAACTACAGACTGAAATCTAAAGTTCAAAATATCTCATCCCTGAAGATCACTGACGAAACAAGATCCTCTCTGGAAAAACAGAGAGAAGGTGTTCAGTTGCCACAAAACCAAACTAGAAACCAGCAGTCAGGTTTAGATCTGCCAGACACGACAACAAGAGAAGTGAAAGACAAAACCTGAACTGGTCTTTCTTAGGTCAGCCCGCAATCTGCCTGCAGACGAGAAAAGCCCCATCTAACGTTTTAACCACCTGCGCGTGCAGTTTAGTGCACTCCCAGCTTTTCATTCAAATAATCAGCTATTTCCTCTATGCTGGTCACGTGTAAATAGCACTTAATTGTCTTGACAGGTATTTCGTCTTGAACACCAGGGAAGCAAAGGTAGTTATTCCAGAAATTATTAATACAGTAAAGTGTGAGATATAGGCTGTAGGGGGGAGTAGAAGGAGGTGGAAGCGTAGGCAGACTTTTAGATTAAAATCCTAATCTGGTTTATCAAGGGTTTACATGGCCCACTCCAACACATTCAATTTAAACAAGTGGAAACCTCAATGCTGCATTTACCCAATGCAAATGAACTGCATCTGAAACCTCCCAAATGAACAGAAAACTTGACTCTTTGCAGTGTTTCGTCATCCAAAAACACATTAAATAACAGTACAGTCCATTGAAGGGATGCATGTCTATTCCTCACAACCTCAAAGATGCCGCTGCTGTGAAAGATGGAATAGCCGCTCTTAAAGGGGGGGTGAATTGCTGTTTCATGCATACTGAGTTTTTTACACTGTTAAAGAGTTGGATTCCCATGCTAAACATGGACAAAGTTTCAAAAGTTAAGTTGTACGTTTGAAGGAGTATTTTTGTTCCAAAAATACTCCTTCCGGTTTGTCACAAGTTTCGGAAAGTTTTTTTCGAGTATGGCTCTGTCTTACGTAAGATAGAGCGGAATTTCCTTATATGGGTCCTAAGGGCACTTCTCCGCGGCCGCGCGCGCACTCGCAGACCAGAGAGAGAAGAGAGCGAAAGCAGTACGTTACCTCAAAGCGCTATGCTCGGCTTTTAGGGAAGTCAATGTCACCAAAGAAGTGGGTTTTTGGTTGGCAGGGCAAGACAACCCTGCACAGATTCCCAAAGAACCCAGCGTTAAGGGAATAGTGGATGGAGTTTGTTTTTTCGAAGCATCAACGGAGGTTGTGCACGACTCTTTGTTCCCTGCATTTCGACGATGATTGTTTTATAAACAAAGCCCAGATCGACTTATTTGCAGATCGTCTAATGCTTAAGGATCGAGCAGTCACGGTGAGTAAACTACTTCAAATGTCTCTCTGTGTTGTTGTTAGATCAGTTAGCACAGCTATAGCACACCGCCCACACGGCCCGCCCCCAGCCGCTCGGTTTTTTCCGGAAAGACTCGGTACAGCCAATCTTTAACTTATAAATATAATAAAACTAAAGACGATTTGGAGATATGAAGGATGCAATACTACTCTATAGGTACTCAAGATTAACAGGAGATTGAGTGAAAATGAGCATTTCACCCCCCCTTTAATTATATACAGTGTACAATTAAGTTTACAGAGTTCTTGACTCTTGCAGTGACCAAATATCAATGCAACTCTGTATGGAAATAAATGTTTTGATGTTATTTCCATCAAGAGGTGCATCAATTTTTGGTCAAGATCTTGTATTGACAATGCAAGAGTCCAGCACTCTGTAAAGTCTCCTCCAGCACATCCCAAAGACTTTCAATGAATTTAATGTCTGGACCAATTCACGTGTGAAAATGATTCTTCATGCTCCTCCCAACCATTCTTTCACAAATTGAGCAAGATTAATCTTGACATTGTCATCCTGGAATATGGCCATGATGTGTCTTCCTACATGGCAGTTTAAGAAATGAAAAGTTACACACTCCATCAATTAAGGTTAGAAGAACTGTTGCCAAACATATAACAGGCTAGAAACATAATAATCACTCCAAAAATAATCTATAAGAGACATAGACTCTTAAGCATTTGCATATTTAAATCCGAAACTAGTGGCCAAATTATAGAACTGTAAAACGATTTGGTTTTCCATTACCAACTGAAACCCCCACATGTACGTGTGCTGAGAAAGCTAATCCTATAGTGCTTATCCCTGCTTTATTCTTTCACCATTTCAGTAAACAAGAGACTAAACTGTTCACCTTGTCTGAGAATTCTGGATGTTGAAACATAAAAAGCGCTTGAGGTCTTTAATCGACAATCTTGTGACAAAATTTCAACATCTATAATGATTATAATACATGTTTGTGCTCTAAAGAAACTCTAAATGGATCATTGTTTACCAATATCTGTGCATTCACATAATGAGAATATATGATGAAAGTATAATTTTGCGGCTTAGTGCTAAAAGATTTTGATGGAAATCCAAAGGTTATAGATATAAACTCCAGATGGGGTTATTCTTGATTCTTCAAGCCACTTGCAATGGCAAAATACAATATCAATAGCTTTTGATAAGAGAGTCAAAATGAAATTAAATGAAATGCTAAATTAAAAATAAGAATATTTACCCAAAAGTGTCCATTTTACTGTCTTTAGGCTCCAGGGTGACAGAATTCAAAGCACGTGACAAATCTTCCTCCATCTTCGCCAACCTGTCAGTCGTAAGAACATGTTATCTCATGAACCTGTTCTGCATCTCATCATGTGCATCAAAATGCATCGTAAGATAATATTTCCGTTATATTATTGTGAAGTCAAGAGTATGACGTCAGGATTATATACAATGTCAAATGTTGCATGCAATATTCTGAAATAAAAGTACAGATTCACTTCTTATATCACTTTACATACTTAAATATCTAAAATAATGCAACAATGACAAAATCAAACGTGAATACGTTTAAAACAGTATTAAAACTACCTCGTAAAAACTTCGTTTGTCTTCGCTTCCGTAGTCTCAAAGCCTCTGTGGTGTTCAACAATTAGTGGAGACAAAAATATCCTGTAACATCACGAACTGTGCAATGTATTTACATGAGAGAGGGTGTGTGAAACAACACACAACAAAACTCAGTCATCCATGGCTGCTGGAAAGTTAAAATAAAAGTCCTGAAGCGGCACCACACACGCGAGGTACTAAAGGTAATAAATAGGCCTACTCTTTTCATTCATCACATTTAAATATTTTATACTGTGCATTTAACCGTTTAACTTTTCAATTATGTAAATTTAACATGAAATATTTAGCATGAAATAGCATGAAACTCGTAATCAACTAATCGTTTTTTAAAATATATATTTCATAAAAATAAAAATACAGTGAACAATAAACGTGCTTCATGCATGCATTTTCTATTTTTTTTTTCTAAATTCTAATGAAAAAATATTTTAATGTAAGGAGCCAATTGTAAAATGTCTGTTACTTTTATGAAAAACGAGATTGCATTTGTTGAACAAAATTTTCTTTCAAGAACATTGTAAGATAGCCTACAACTGATAAAAACAATTTTGTTTAAATAATTAAAATTTTGTTTAACTTTTTGTACTTAATAATAGGCCTAATTGTTAGCTATTTTATTATTATTTTTAATGAGATATATTTTTATAAAAATAAACTAATATTAAACTAAATATTTTAAACCAAATTTTAAACTAAGTAAATGTTAAACTTAAAATTGGGTCCTCCTGGGGACCCCCAGGGGTTGCAGGGGAGTGTTAGGGGATCCATGGAATTTTGGATGAAAGAACATCCCACTTAACCTATATACCGGTACAAAGCTTCTCATCTTCCCAGCCATTCAGTCAGTACAGCACCAGTTTAACATCCAGCTAGGTTCTTCAACGATAATCCTGGAGTTCAGCCAGGAATCTTGGGGTAATCTTTGATGATCAGCTGACCTTTAAGGATCACATTGCTAAAACAGCATGATAATGCAGGTTTGCTTTGCACAACATTTGGAAGATCAGGCCCTTCCTACAGAGCATGCAACACTTCCATGCCCTTGTCATTTATAAGCTGGACTATTGCAATGCTCTTCTGGCTGGACTTCCAACATGTGCAATCAAACCCCAGCAAATGATTCAAAACGCAGTGGCACGTCTTGTCTTAATGAGCCCAAGAGACCCCATGTCACTCCTCTGTTTATACCTCCTTATACCTCTTTATACCTGTCTACCTCCACTCTCTCATACGAATCTACATCCCTCCAGAAGCCTGCGATCGGTAAGTGAGTGGTGGCTCATGCTTCCAGCCCAGATAGGCAAAAAAACACTCTCAAGGCTGTTTTCATTCACTGTTCCTTGCTGGTGGAATACCCAACCCAATCCCAATAGGATGAACACGATTTCACCAACATGTTCCTGGTTCAACATCGTTGTTGATCCTGGAACAACATTCCAATCAACCAATCAGATTTAAGGGACAAGTTTGCAGTTTATGTCAAGTTTAGGTTTACGACCAGGGTTAGGAGCTTCTACATTAGTGTTATTCACCTGTTATTTCCATCTGAAGTTGGTTTAGAGGTAAGGACTTCATTTCTGGACAGGAATGTTGACAAAATATGCTGATCCAGGAACATGTCTTGCTTGGCAAAATCACAGCGACCCTCATTATTCTTTAATCCCTTCCTGTTCCATCTTATTTTGAACAATGACTGAAACTTTGTATTACTGGCACTTCTTGTGTTAATTGCTTTTTTATGATGAATCGCTTGTTGTATTCCTCAACTCTAAGTCACTTTGGATAGAAGCGTCTAGTATAATGAATAAATGTAAATGTAAAGCAAACAGTTTAATCCAGTAAATGGCACTTTAATCACAAGTTATTCAGTACTGCCAGCTGCTCTCCTGAGCCCTGACATCGACTTCTGCATATTTTCATGGCAGATGTGGGATATGATCCACATTATGAACCTGGGAATTTCCCCATGGCCTCATTCTGACATGATTCACACTCATTCAGCATATCTGAATTTATATTTTTGCTCCTGCTCCCTTTTCAACTGTCCCAAGGATGTCATCATTTTCATGGCTAATTTTGAAAAGCGTATTTATTCGTAAAAATCATGTCATTTACAACCACAGTTTTTAAGAATAGAGAACACCATGATGCATTCTTTAACAATAAGTAATGAGAGTACAGATTAATTTAGACCTTTTTCAACTTGTACATGAGGGTATTTCCACTGACTAAAGGATATGATCTCCTGGATTTGATTGGTGCCCATCATCTACAGTATCTGAGGAGTAGGAGTTCATTGCAACTCCTTTGTTGAAATGTTGAAAAGCCCCAAGTTTTTGGCCCCAGGTTATGAATTACGTCCATCACATTTCGTGCTTTTTCCTTAGTCAGTGTTTTTATTGTACATGTCTCTGCTTGCTTCTTTCTAAAACAGATGCAATTTTGAATCAATTTTGGCACTGAAATAACCTTAAAATCAATATTATTTTGCGATTTGTAATCAAGTCAGAAATATGATTTTAGGACTAAATCAACAGTTGGCTACACCAATAAAAAAAACACACATTTTTTCATTTCGAAAAAAATATTTAATAGCCAAATCACTTATATTTATCATCACAACATCATCATAAAGACTTAATTGGCGTTTTTTAAAACGATTAATATATATATATAATATATATATATATAATGATTAATATATATATAATATATATATATTACTGTAATCATTTTCCTTTCATTATAATCATTAATTCCCTTGCACAGTCTCATGGTCTTCTAAAAATTTAATATATATATATATATATATATATATATGACGAATTTTGCACCGAAAATAGTGCACATTTTATAATTATGTCAATTATAGTCAATTATATATATATGTATATATGTATATGTGTGTGTGTGTGTGTGTGTGTGTGTGTGTGTGTGTGTGTGTGTTTTATGTTTCCACTGTTGCCTAATATTGTTCTCTCACGTAACTGGCAGACATAACATCAGATGATAAAATGCCCACAGTGCTCATTTTTACATACCGCCCTAATCACCTATAATTGGGAAAACTACATGAAGTATATTGTGCTGTTAAACTGTTTTCTGCGCGTCATTATGTCTCAAGTGTATGTGTACCAAGTGCTTTTGAGCAGCGATTTTCTCAACAAACCTCGAGTAAAATCAGTGTTATTAGAAACACTTGTCTGCTTAATAATGTGTGTGCTTTACAGAGGTGTGGAGTTGCAAAGTCACATTTCAAGAATTCTGTCACTCCATTGTACTGCTTTATATGGGAGACAGCTGCCATTAACAGGACATGCCTACGCTTGCAGCCCTGGAAATATTTTGCTCTTTGAAACTTTGGACTTAATATATCTTAATACAATTTTTTTTCTTAAAACAAAATTAGAGACAAACTAATGGAAATATGAAAAAATAGTCAATCTATTATTAACAGTCATTCACAACAGTGTCCTTCCTTTGCTTAATGGGTTCAACAAACATATTGAGTGTTTTTCATGTGATGATGCTGCAAAGCTGGAAAAAAGCCCCTATAACAGCTGTGCAAAACATGCAGAGCATTTTGTTTTTCAGTTTGGGGTCAGTATGATTTTTAAATGTTTTTGAAAGCCTCTTGTGCTCACCAAGTCAACATTTATTTTAAAAACAGTGAAATATTATAACAATTTAAATTGGTGTTTTCTATATGAATATATTTTAAAATGTTGCTGACAAAGCAATTTTTTTTTTTTTTTTTTTACAAGTTATACAAGATTTAACTTCCTAAGTCAGTTTAATGTAATTCAAGTTGAAATGACTTAAACATTCAAGTTTATTGTACTTAAAAATTTAAGGCAGCAACTTTGATTATTAGCATTTATTTTTTTGCAGTGTACTTTTGTGGAAACTGATCTATTTTGTTCTTTGATGGATATAAGATCAGTATTTATTTTGAAAAATAAATATTTTGGAATTTTATACATGTCTTTAATGTCACTTTTGATTAATTTAATTGTGTAGAAAGACGTTGACTGCATCCTTTGGTGTCTTTATTAGCTGTCTTATCATCTGGTTTTGAAGTCATATGCCAGGTCTTAGTCAAAACTGAATGGCTATGATTCACAATCATTTCCAGCAGTCTGGAAATATTAATAGTTCTCTTGAAATAAAGTTTGCATAATGATTTGCCATCATTTAGGCCTTAAAATAGATTTCTTGTGTATTTTTTAAATAAAGTCTGAGAGGTATGTACTATTGGGGCTTCTAAAACCCTAAAATCACACAAAAAAAAATCAAAACATGAAGCAACACGACTTCGTAACATTTCATTACTCATGTCCGTTACCAAAATGAGTCAACAAATCACTTGAAGCTAAAAGTAGTACCGGAGCAGTGATATCATTGCTCACTCAGGTGTCCTAAAAGCAGTTTTTAACCACATTCTGCTGTGGAGGAAGTGGCGGATTGGCCAAGGTACTTTTTACATGATTCACAAACAGTTTTTGACAGGAGAGAGCACTATAAAGAACCCTGTCAGACCGAGCAGAACATCAATCGGTCAACATGGAGCTCACAGCTGTGGTACTGCTGGTGATCGCTGCACACGCTTTAGCAAAACCTATTTCAAGTGAGGAGAAAGACGAGCTGTTATTAGCTGAGGTAGGGAGAGCATTTTTCTGTGGGACAAATCTTTGCTTCTTCATTTTCTGTTCTTTAAATTGTATTCATTGATTTATTTTTTTTAGAAATATCTTCGAAGGTACTATGGCATGCCGGCTGGTCTACACGGAGAAGGAAAAACATCCGATGTCATGCACAAGAAAATTCAAGAGATGCAAGAGTTTTTTAGGTTGGACGTTACGGGAGAGCTGGACGACGACACTTTGGAGCTAATGGAAATGGCTCGCTGCGGAGTTCCAGATGTGGCCGAGTATAATCACTTTGCAAATGACCTAAAATGGAAAACCACAGATGTGACCTTCAGGTTTGTGTTTGTACATTAAATAATTGAATACGATAAAAAGAAGTGGCAGTTTGATTTTCAAAATATGTGTTTTATTCACTTTCAGGATTCTGAATTACACTCCTGACCTGAAGAAGGCGGATGTGGACAAAGCCATCCGAAATGCTTTAAATGTCTGGAGCAGTGTGACTCCACTGAGGTTTAAGAAACTGCATGTGGGAAATGCTGACATCATGATCAGCTTTGGAGCAAGAGGTACCACCATTTTTATTATTCACTGAAGTGGGAATTAAATGAAGGCTATTTCTTCCTGTTTTTTTATTTATTTATTATTTCTATCAATTTCCATTCTTTTTTCGAATGCAAATGACAGAACATGGAGACTTCAACCCGTTTGATGGACCAGAGGGGCTTCTTGCTCATGCTTACCCCCCTGGAAATGGCATCGGTGGTGATACACACTTTGATGAGGACGAAACATGGACCAAAGACTCTCATGGTACAAAAAAATACCACATTTATGCAGTAGCTACACTACTTTTCAAAGTTTGGGTTCGGTACTGTTTTTTAAATGTCTGTTATGCTCAACAATGCAGCATTCATTTGATCAAAAATACAGTAAAAACAGTGAAATATTATTACATTTTAACTGTTGTCTATTTTAATATATTTTAAAATGTATTTTATTCCTTTGATGTCAAAGCTGTATTTTCAGCATCATTACTCCAGTCTTCAGTGTCACATGATCCTTCAGAAATCACTCTAATATGATGATTTGATGCTCATGAAGCATTATTATCAATGTTGAAAACAGTTGTGCTTAATATTTTAGTGGAAACATTCTTGAAACATTAGTGGAAATTCTTTGATTCTAGAAAACCTGCATTTATTTAACAGAATATTTGTGTAACATTATAAATGTCTTTACTGTCACTTTTGATCAATTAAATCCATCCTGGCTGAATAAAAGTATTAATTGATAGTTTTTCTTTTTACATGTACCGACCCTAAACTTTTGAACAGTAGTGTATATAAAAAGTCTTGATTTCTAATCATAGTAATCTTCACTATGTTATTTGCAGCATTCAATCTCTTCTTGGTCGCGGCCCATGAGTTTGGTCATGCTCTCGGTATGGCCCATTCCTCTGACCCTGGGTCATTGATGTACCCGGTGTACTCCTACGGCAAGGGTTACCCGCTCTCTGAGGATGACATTAAGGGGATCCAGTCTCTCTATGGTGAGTAATATACCATTTCGACCAATAGATTTTTTAGAAGTCTTCATAGTCCTGATTCTACTTTTGGGTTAATTAAAGGTGAAAACCCAAACCATGGAAGGGTCAAGCCCAAACCCGACGCTCCAAGCAAGTGTGACCCTGAACTGAGTTTTGATGCCGTCACTGAACTCCGTGGAGAGACAATCATTTTCAAAGACAGGTGCAAAAATAGTCCACAGTTCATTGTTTTGATAAAACTGTCCCTGGCTGCACTAGCACATTTTTAAAACTATTGTATAATGTGTTATATAACCTAATAGGGTTCCTGATAATATTTTTGTTGGCAGGTTTTACTGGCGACTACATACACAAATGCCTGAGCCTGAACAAACCCTCATTAAAAGTACCTGGCCTGAAATACCAAACAAAGTAGATGCTGCCTATGAGAACCCAGAGAAAGATGTTGTCATCATATTCAGTGGTTAGTTTTGAGATTCAAATGTCAAATGATTGTTATTTGATCTTTATTTTGCTCAACTTATTGTGAACGTTTTCTTTACAACGCATATTTTTCAAATGCTATAATATTAATATTTTAAATTAGCTTTTATTTTTATAGTCAGTATAGTATCAGTTTTTATTTGAATTTTAGTCATTTTTTGTTCAGTTTTAGTACTTCAGGGCAACATTTTTATAGGTTTTACATATAATATCTATATTTTATTTTATTTCAGCTTTATTTCAATTAACGGAAACCCTTTTTAATAGTTTTAGCTTTTTTAAATTAACAATAACAACACTGCTACACTTACAGATGCAGTTTTGAGTTAGATTAAACTAACTCATATTAATGTTTTCATGATTGACAAATATTACAGGTATCAAAATGTGGGCTCTCAATGGTTACAATCTTGTTGACGGCTATCCAAAATACATCCACAAACTGGGTCTCCCGAAGACAGTCCGCAAAATAGATGCAGCTGTAAACATCCGAGATACGGGCAAGACTCTACTTTTTGTAGAAGAGGAATACTGGAGGTATGTTACAATATTCTGAGGACAAAAATACCCCCCCCCCCCACACACACAAAACAAAGAGTCAATAGAATGCTAAAAAGCTAATATAAGCTGCATCTCTTCTCCAGTTATGATGAGCAGACAGGCACCATGGATAGTGGATACCCACGATCCATTGAGGAAGACTTTCCCGGAATTGGAGATGAAGTGGATGCCGCTGCTTATCATTTTGGTATGTGTGAATTAGTTGCGTAACTAATGTATTTGAACCGATTCTCTAAGGTATGAATGACTTAATGAAAATAATTGTCGTTTCTCTTTTTTAACAGGATATTTGTACTTCTACCATGAGCATATTCAGTTTGAATACAGTTACAACTCACGGAAAGTCATGCGCATCATGAGGGCCAACTCTATACTCAACTGTTGAGCACTTACAGTGTGGATGTGCCATAAACTGTCAATTGTTATCAACTTCTGTGAAAAGTAGCATTCCTTTTTCTGTGTTTTCAACTACTGAGCTGGTAAATCAGTAGAAAGTCTCCATTATTTTGAATAATAAAAGTGAAATATATATTTATTGAACTAAAAACTGTAAATGTGTTATGCTCTCTACAATACCACTGTTAAAAAAATGATAAAATAAACAGAAAAATGAAAACGGTTTATCATGGTGAGTTATTAGTATGAATTTGTCACATAAGTGTTGATGGACAGATTTCTTTTTAGACTAGGCTATGTGTAGAGAATGCATAAGTAAATGAATGCAGTGAATAAACAATCAAGGATATTTAAATGAATTAAAGTGAATGATTAGAAGTAGTACATGAATTGAAGTGATCTGACTGTAAAATCAGCAACAAACAAACAAAAAACATGTTAATTATACCTAATATAATTTCGTTCATATAAAATAAAAAGAAGAAGAACAATATGCATGTAATCACAAATTGCAATCCAAAGAGGATAATTTGTCTCTGTCATGACTAATAAACATGAAAACCAGTACCTTCATGGACATTTTGTTTTTATTCTCTTTTCCATCTGACCCTGTCTATGATTAAATGCTTTTGGAAGTGATATGACATTTATGTAGTGAAAACATTCTTAAAAGCTGCTCTGAATTACTCCTACCAAGCTGCCTCGGGTGTTTACAGGGGATTTCAGTTAAACCCACATATGACCACATGTTTGCTTATGTGCCTAATGTACAGTGCCAAACCTATCCTGTTGTGAGCTTAGTTGGGGATTTTATAGGAAAACAAGGTTCCTTGATGGTTGCTTTGGTGGTTATAAAAAATGTAGCTTAAAGTATAGAAGTTTAAGTTTAGCAACATTTCTGTATGTATATTCAGTGTTTAGCAAATATGGGTATTTCTGCCTTTGTTATTTAAAACGTTATTAAAAAAAGATAAAATAGCATATTTTATCATCCGTTTCTAATTATACCACAGTATAGCCTATTTATTAACTCCAAACAGCTTAAAGCTTATCGTTGGTGTTTCAGTCGTCACAAACTTGTAACCAATCACATCACCGTGTGATCAGGGAGTGGATCTCTGAGCTGGTGTGGGTGAATACGGCTCTGGACGGGGCTAGTCTGCATTTTCATAGAAACCCGTACTAAATAAGGCAGTGTGTTACATTCAAGCTGTTTTATGGCATGAAGAAATTTATTTTCAAGAAAAAACGTTTATGTGTAATTTTGGTGATCAAAGATGAGTTTCAGGGGATAAAATGATTTACTGCAGGGGGAGTTTAAGAAATGACTCAACTTACTCAAAATGCAGTTTTGGTTTAGTTCCAGCGGTTTACCAGCAGTCTACAGGATGGTCTGAAGATTTTACTTCCTTATGTGTATTTTGTATAGGTCATCCTTCAAAACAAAATATGGTTTTGGCAATAATGAATTAAATAAGTTAGGCTGCAAAAAAGTGCTAGCGCTGTAGACTCGAACTTCACATTTCTTCACAGAAGAGGAAGTGGTGACTGACACATTTTGTGGTTAAACTGGAGGAGCACACTTCAGCTTTGAGGGAAATTTGTAATTACTTCTTGTTGACAATATCCAACCAATCCTACCACAATGAAACATGCACAATAATATAAATGACAACATAAGCCATATTATATTATTTTATATCACATACACTACCGTTGAAAAGTTTGGGGTAAGATTAAAAAACAATATAACAACAGACCTTTTAACGGTACAATATATGTTTGCATACATGTGTACATGTAAAATATTTTTTATTTTATTTTATTTTTTAACGACTTTTATTTTGAAACCTTGTTATTTCCCCTTTGTGGTGTTGAGTGTATCTAGGCGGCTGGCTTCCCTTTACTGTACTGTCAGATATACGTCGATAAACAAAACGTTTAATTAACCTTTGTGCTTACAAGTTTTTCCACACTTCAGGTAACGTTAAAGCTTTTCAGCGCAATTTTATCGATTTCAGAAAAGATCATTCGTAGAATACTTAGTCATGACTGATAGTCATTGATACACGACCTGACTATCGAAACTGCTTCTGTGTTGTTTTATTAAAAGATGGTTGTCAAGCAGACAGATATATACGTCTATACATTCTTATGTTATCTGTGATCTGATGCTTAAAAGGTTGGCCTGCTTTGATTTATTAATCTTTGTATAATCAGTGAATCTATAAATGTACACAATATTGCTTTACTATGTGATTTTTAAAAGTCTTTATTTATTCATAGTTTTATTATTCTTCACAGATGCCAGATGTGAACACCAGTAAATCTACTTCTCCACCTAATGGTGGAAATGTAGAGGAACCATATAAAACCACACCACAAATTCACTCAGATGTCAGAGTGACTCCAGTGTCTAAATCATCCAATAATCAGACGATTAACCACACTAAATCTGCTTGTTTAACGTTACCTGCTGAAAGTTATTTCAAGACACAACAGGATGTCGATCCAAATGGGGGAAAACTGGATCCTTCAACACAAATGCAAACAGACGCTAATGTGAAAGAAGTTAACACATGTTCTATTGAGAGTACAAGCCAAACAGACAGAAACCGTGTCGTTAGAAGGTTAGGTGTCACTAGTACTGCATTTATTGGGCCTGCG
Source organism: Squalius cephalus (assembly GCF_949319135.1). Taxonomy (NCBI): domain Eukaryota; kingdom Metazoa; phylum Chordata; class Actinopteri; order Cypriniformes; family Leuciscidae; genus Squalius; species Squalius cephalus. The sequence continues at coordinate 23,448,544 of NC_137132.1, read as the reverse complement.
TGTCGCCCTGAACCTTGTATCGAGCAGGAGCTTTGTGAATTTTACAAAGAGCTTGAGGAAGTAGATAAGGTCGAAGCATCCTGGAAGCCTGAAAGCAACCTACCAAACAGGAAGGACAGTCCTGTTGTCGTAACTGATCATGGCAGACCCTACAGACCTTACCCGGATCCACATGAACGCAGCCAAAAAGATCCAAAGAGATGGAGACCTCACTTACAATGGAATACGGATGACTTTGGAGAAAGAGGACACCCAGAGCCAAGGTATCCACCTCCACCATGGCTTCCTCCAGACCAGAGGATTCAGTTCTTCCCTCCCCCAACCTCTGGAGGTCCAATCATGTATCCTCCAGACATGAGACCTCAGGAGAACTTCCACGGTCTTCATACGAACAACAAAAATAACAGCTGGGGCCCAAGGAAAGGGCCACCATTACCTTCAAACAGGTGGCATGAACATAGCAGTTTCCAGTCACAGGAGGATCATAGATTCTCTGAGGGATATGAAACACCGTTATCACACTGGCAGCAGCACGATCATGAAAAAGACCAATATCAACATTTGGAGCTCATTTTGTTGAGGGGAGTCCCAGGATCTGGAAAATCCACTTTGGCCAGGTGAGTAAAACTAAATATGTAGAGAAAAGACCTCACTGGCCAAATGTTTGGTTAAATACTAAAGATGTATTACAAATAATACTTGTATTGATTTGTTAAGTTCTGCTAACATTGTAACGTATGTTTTGATTAGTTTAAGTAAGCAGAGAACTGATTTTTTTTTATGTTACACTGCATGTATTTTAGAGAGCTCCTGTCCACTGGTCCCAATGGAGTAATATTAAGCACAGATGACTACTTTTTCCAAGACAACAGATATGTTTTTGATTCTGCTCTTCTTGGGGATGCACACGACTGGAATCAGAAGAGAGGTGAGGAAAGCCTTTAAGTTACATCTTTTTATACATTGGACACTGAAGCATTTTCATCCTACAACTTAATTGCACAATTTGCTGTAATTAATTGCAATTAATTGCATTTCCGCCAAGCTTGTAATCATCAATATTTAAACTTATAATCACCTAATTAAATTAAACAACACAGGAAAAAAAAGTAACAGAAAATAGACCTATATTAAAATAATATTAAACATCAATATATCAATGTATTATTATTTTTCAATAATCAATCAACAATCAATTTAACAGATTTTTTTTTCCTACTAATTATCAAAATAAAATATAGTCCTACTAAGTAGGGCTGAACGATACATCGAATTTTCATCGTCATCGCGATATGAACTCGCGCGATGAACACATCGCAACAGACAGCCTGACACGATGAATAATGGCTGGTTCAGATTACAAGATTTTTGTTTCTGTTATGATAGTCACGGAGTCAGATTAGGTCACGTTTTTGACTCCTAAAATCTTGTCGTGTTGTGGACAAGAAACATGTCAGACTACGCGTTGCTTTCCGACCAGTCATCGCGTGCCGTCACACTCACACATTCACTCACACGCACACACACACACTCACGCTCGCTCACTCACTCGCACTCACACACATATACACACACACACTGTTGCTCGCGCTCGCTCACTCACTCTCGCTCACATACTCAACCCGTCATGGAGGACCGTTAAAAAATTAAACATGCTAGTCTTTCTGTCATGATGTCGTGAAGCATCGCAGACGCGACGTAGGTTGTCGCCCACTATGACACACTATACGAGATGAAACGATCGAATCTTGCGTCCCAACGCCCGTTGTCGTTTACGAATCCCCACGACACCCATACGTCAAACGGATTGTGCCAAAATCGCGTAATCTGAACCAGGCATGTAATAAACGTTTGACCTATCACGCAAAGAACCTATTAAAGCACTAAGACATGGGAACAGCATAGCTAACATTCACATTTGAATATTTATCGCAAGTCATATCGTCATCGCAATATTAAACAATCTTATCGCACATCGCAGCTTTTCCTCATATCGTGCAGCCCTACTACTAAGCTATTATTACCAGAGCATGTGATCAAAGCTTTTACCATTGTTGCCCAGCATGACTATACCAGCTCAGCAAACAGAAGTCTACAGAGAAATTTCACGTTATTTGAGTGGACTTTACTTTCCCAGTGCTCAGTACATGATTGGAGCGTTTGGGCCGTTAACGACAGAGCCGCCGACACACACACACACACACACACACACACACACAGACGGAACGGAGAGCGCGCCGCTGGGCCGTTAACGACAGAGCGCGCCGACACACACACAAATACACACACACACAGAACCGAGAGCGTGCCGCACACACGGAGCGGAAAAGACCCGCTCATGAAAGCTGCGCGAGAATGAAACCTTATCGCCGAACACGGAGGGACGGGACGGCATGGCATGGCATATTTTCAGCCTTCTCAATATAGCAGCCGCAACAGGAAATCATTAAAACGAGGCAAAACGTTTATTTTTAACGCGTTAAACATTTCAAATTAATCGCAAAGATTAACGCGTTAATTCCACCAACCCTAATATATATATATATATTTATATTTATATTTATAGAAATATATTTAAAAATTAAATTGTAGGATGAACTGTGCTACACACACACACACACACACACACACACACACATATATATATATATATATATATATATATATATATATATATATATAGTTTTTTCATCATGTGATTATATTACATGTTTATTTAAAGGGGTGGTAAAATGCCCTTTTCAAAAGATGTAAAATAAGTCTTTGATGTCCCCAGAGTGTGCATGTGAAGTTTTAGCTCAAAATACCCCACAGGTATTTTTATATAGCATGTTCAAATTGTCACTTTTTGAGGGTGAGCAAAAACCCTTTAAATGCAAATGAGCTGCTGCTCCCGGCACAGAGGGCGGAGCTTCGATTACCTCACACAGACATGCATTGAAAATTTAAAAAACTTTTACCCTTTTATGTTCAAACCAGAGTCAGATAAAGATGGAGAGACTCTAGAAGAAGTGCCTACCAGCCGTTTGTTGTAGTCCTTAAAAAGCAATTTCTTTAAAAGCAAATATTGTAGCGATTGGAAAAAATGATAGACTCACTTAACAGTTTTAATGCTCTTTTATGCTCTCGCCTCACACAGTCCCAGACTTCTGGAGAAACAAAAAAAAACTTTTTTCAACCCTGCCCCCGCGTAACTGCGCAGGCTCCTCTTCAGAAGAACAGCCCACGCCTTAAAGCCCCACACAACCAGAACACATAATACATGAAAGAAAAGACATGCATCTAGATATTGAACATAAACAGACTTTAGACTTGCTACAATATTGAACTTTGAGTGTTGTAACTTTGCAGATGTTGTTTATGCTCAAACTGTAACATTACACACTAAATAAAGTTAGAAAAGTGAAATCATAATCAGCCACCCCTTTAACATTAATTGATGAACTTTTATGAAAATATGTCCAGGTCATATTTCAGCCCAAAATAAATAAATCAAGTTTTAATAAACTAGATAAAGTAAATCAGTTTTAGGACTATTATTTTTGTAATTCTTTTCAGAGGTGATTCACTTTTGATTGTTATTGCTGCAATACAGTCATTTTTACTGTATTACAGTAAAACAAAGATTAAATAAAGATTGAATAAGTGTTTTTATTTATTTATCAAACATCAGTGATATACAAATACATATAATGCCATCTGAGTTATGAAAAGGCAGGGATTTATATTTCTATATTTACATAGCTTAATTGTCATGAAAATAATGTAACAATGCAACAAAAAAAAAAAAAAAAAAAAATTCATGCAAAATATAATTTATTTTTCGGGGGGCCAGGGCATTTTTGTAAGATTTGTCTGTTTATGAAATTATTCAGACAGTTTTAAGAATGGAGACTTTCGCAAATTTGAGCATTTAATGTTTTGAGAGAGAGCATGAAGTTTAACCTTTTTTTGTATGTCTTTGTCATTTTTAAGCTGAACAGGTGATGTTGGAGGGCCGCTCACCTGTTATCATCGACAACACTAATGTTAAAGCCTGGGAGATGAAGCCTTATGTTGATTTGGTGAGTTGGTGTCAGAAATGCCTGGGATTGGAGTGAAAAATACTTTAGTAAAACACAAGTTAGGCTTGAAATGCAACCAACCATTTCCATATGTTTGAATCTAGATATCTTGCATGACATTACATTACGATTCTTAAAGAGGATTCTCTTTCGTAACACATTTTTATTATTTTCCTTTATTTCACACAGGCTTTAAAGAACGGATACAGAGTGGACTTTTTTGAGCCAGATACCTGCTGGAAATATGATCCTGCCCAGTTAGAAAAGTAAGTCTGATAATAGCTTTGGTTCTCATGTCAGGCCAGGAACACAGTGACTTTTTATTTTTCACTGAATGAGAAAGACCTTTGACTTTGGATCAGGTTTTGGCTTACGGTACAGAGGTTCGGAATTCAGTTGTGTTTAAGTGGATAAAATGTTTTATAGTCTAGGATCACTGAGTATCTTTCAAATCCTCGTGAATAAGACCAGCTGACTTTAATTGGATTAAGAGACATTGTTACTT